>NC_053162.1:25601866-25916866 GCF_016835505.1 Polypterus senegalus | reverse complement strand
TAACTAAAAGCCCGGGCTCCTAGAAACCATGGATTCTGTCACTTCAATCAATCAATCGCATTGGTTGTGCATTAGTGGCTAAGTGAGGTTCTCTTTCCTCTGTGGTTTCGTTTTGTCGATGTGCTTGCCTCGCTTATGTGTTAGCAGCTAAGTGAGTTTCTCTTTTCTCGGCGGTTTCACTTTGGCGATAGAGTCGACAAGGCCGGACAAACAGACACACACACTTCCACGTGTAGACATTTATATATAAGATTATATCCCTATGGATTTTGAAAGAGCATCATTTGTCACACAGACTTTGTACTGTAATAAACTATTTAAAAATCAGGTAGGTTTCTTTAAGTCTCCATAAAAATCTACTTAATTCATGCATTAATGTCTAGTAGAACTGTTTACTGCAATACATTCTTCACTTGCTGATGTTTATGCAGTTTTCATTTAATTAAAAATGATGACTTATTACAAGAACCAAAAAGCATGAACACATAACTCCAGTTTTTGTCCTTACACTGGCTCCCAGGTAAGCTTAGGGCTGGTTTTAAAATCTTCTTTTTAACACATTAATCTGTAAATGGCCAAGGCCTTGCTTATCTGAACTTGTCATGTCTTACAAGTAAGAGCATGCATTAGGATCTCAAATTTCCAGCCTACTTACGATTACCAGAATCAATAATAATAGCGGGAGGATGAGCTTTTAGTTACAGGACCCCAGCCTGTGCCTACTAATATAAGAGATGCTCCTTCAGTCTCAGCATTTAAATTCAGGTGCATAAGACTCCCTACTTTAGTCTAGAATACCCTGACTAAAGCTGCTGATTAACTGTGTATAATGTGTCTCTGTTAGTCATTCGTACAAAGATATGAGTAATCCGGTAATTATAAACAAGTACTAATTCCCATTTATTCTGTTTCTCTTCATGGCATGCTGATGTGCCACATGGTGCACTGCAACTATCAATAGCAGCCACATTTATTTCTATCATTTTCATACAGAGATGTAGCTCAAAGTGCTTTGCAAGATATCAAAGAAATGGTTACAAGAAATGAAAAAACAAATAAAATTTGATAAAAATCATAGTGAATAAATAACATACAAAAACAAATCAATAAACACTTAAATAAAATAGTTACACATTTATTAGATAAGTAAAGTCCTAATATATGGTATAATTTTTTTAATTATCTAAAGATGAGTTCAATGCAATGGTCAGATGGCTGTGGAGGACAAAAAACATAAAAAATAAGGGCTGAGAAGATGAAGAAAAAAAGCAAAATCTTCAGGGGTCCCAAGGTCAAAGGACCATTCAGCCCCTATAGGCATTCTACTTAACCATAAATGCACTTTAGTCGTTCCTTGTTTTTTTATAGGTTTAGAGGATTAAATGCAGTGTGTCTTGTGGAAAAGCTGGGGGTATCCACTTTAATTTACATATCCCAGATGGCTGCACACTGCCTTGATCAGGTGGTGGTGGTGGAAAAAAAATGGCACCAGAGAAGAAGATGGAAAACAAAGAAGAGAAATGTAGAGATTAATAATGATTGCACATCCATGAAGAAGGCTATGTATGTGCAGGCAATTAGTAGTAGAACTAAAATGTAGCTATGAAAAATCCAAATGGGTTATTAGGAGTTTTTAAAATGATCCATGGTGTTAGCCTGGTATATCTCTGTTGGTAAAGTTTTGAGGATATTTTTGTGCATAGCAGCTAGGACCGCTTCTTTTATGCTTATCTCTTGGAATAATCAGACCAATATTAGAAGATCTAAGGTTTCGACAAAGAATGTTGGGGGATCAAAAATATAGGAAGATTATTTAGAACTTTATATACCATTGATAGTATTTTAAAGTCAGTTCTAAAGGACATAGGCTACTAATGTAATGATGCTAAAACTGATGAGATGTGCTCAAATTTTCTTTTTCTGGTTAAGATCCTTGTCGCTGCACTTTGAAGCCAACCTGTTGTTACGTTCATAGAAAAGTCATCTGAGATGGTAAAAGCATTGACATCATCACAGGGAAATATTCTGTCATCTTTGAGATGGCCCAGTACAGACTTTAATATGGAATCTGTAGAAAGGTATGGGTGCCAGTTGACCGAGGTCTCCAGGACTGTCACTCTGTCTTTGACTTTCTCTGTTATAACTGAAATTCAACCTTCATCCATGAGAAAGGAGAGAAAGACCACCAGCCAGAGTAAAACATTTGAGAATAGTATAGTAGCATAGTTTACCCCTAGATATTTAAACTGATCTGCAATAATAAAAGGGAAGGTGTCCAATCTAGTGCTGTTTGTTAGTGAATTCACTGGAAAGAGCACACTTTTGTTCAAATTAATTTTGAGTCCAGATGTTTTTTTTTAATTCTGCTAGTACAGTTAGGGCTGCAGGCACTAAATTTTGTGGGTCTGATATATACAGTACCATATCATCTGCATAGAATCATATTTTTTGTTCTAGTCTTTCTCTGAAAATCCCTTATATCTCTGATGCATTTCGAAAGTGAACAACCAATGGCTCAGTGACGATTGCAAATAGCAGTGGTAACAAGGGGCATCCTTATCTAGTACTGCATTCTAGTTTGAAGTAGTCTGAAATAGTGTTGTTAATACAAACTGATGATTTTGGACTGGCAGTAGTTTGATCCATGCACATATGTTAGGGCCAAGCCCAAATGTATGCAAAGTGGTGAATAGGTAATCACATTCAACCATATCAAATGCTTTTTCTGCACCCAAAGATAATAAGATCTCTGGAGTGTTAGACTTTATTGGTGAATATATTACATTAAATAAGAGTTGAAGATTGGAAGCCAAATGTGTCTTGTATTCTTTAAACTGAGTAGAATTTAAGGACTTATTGTAGTCTCTAAATGTGCGCACTATATTTTTATGGCAAATTATTCTGTCTCTCTCTGTGTTCTGAGTGCAAAGCCTGTATTTTCCTAAAAAATGCCTCATTTGGAGACCTGGCATGTTCTTGATCTATTCTGGAAATTTCGCTGATTAACTTTGAGGCCTTCTTGGTTTCTAATTTATTTTTGTGGGAGAGGAATGAGATAATCTGTCCTCTTACAAATGCCTTCAAAGTTTCCCAGAATATTCCTGCAGAAACCTCTGAGGATGCATTTGTCTCTAAAAAAAAAAAAGAATTTTCTTGGATATAAATTCTGTACAGTTCTCATCAGCTAATAACAGGGGGCTTAGACACCAGCTGTGAGATGAGTATGTGGGGCATAGTGATGTGAGCTCCATGATCAGAGCGGCAGGGTCAAACATACCAATAGCATTGTATTAGCAAGATTTGATCGTGGGCAAGAAATTTGTATCTATAAAGAAATAATCAATTCTTGAGTAACAATGATGTACTAGTGAGAAGAAGGAATATACTCTTAAGTGTGGATTTAAAAATCTCCATGGGTCTGATAAGTTATAATCAATTAAAAACTGTGATTAATTTTGCAGTGTTAGATGTTGTCACCCCTGTATTTAAAACACAAAGTCTCCGGCCATTATAATTTTGTGAGTGTCTAAGTTAGGAATCGATGCAAAGTCTCTGTCATCCACATTGGGTGCATAGATATTTATCAAAGTCACTTTACAATTAAATAAATTACACATTACCATCACATATTATCCTTCAGGATCAGATACTACATCTGATACTGCAAATGAAATTGTTCTATGAATTAAGATTCCCACACCTCTAGTTTTCTTTGTATACCTGGAGTGGAATATTAGTTTCTACTGTGTTTTAACATATCATCGTTTTTATGCGTACTAATTCTGTATTTAGCAATTTATAAACTGTATACTTGCATATTATACTTCTGAGAACTTGACACACACACTGTACATGCATGCACTGTTATACAAAAATAAACTGAAGTGAATTCAGTATTAACCATTTTGCAAGAAAATGTCAAGATGTAGTAGAAGGAAGACAGCACCACAAACTTCACATTGCTGCTGCTGTGGTCAGGATTTACAGTAAATGTAGGACTCCAGCGCAGTTAAGGCAGCAATGCCAATCCGTGTACCACCAACTGAACGGTCTTACTCTGAAATATTTTTTCTATAAAACTGTCAGCCACTTAGTATCTACACTAGTTTCCTCATACAGTTAACATTTTCCTTAATGGTTTTTATTTTGTGTAGATACATATAACAATTGCTAATTATAAGTATTGTCGCTTTAAACATAAAAAAGCTCTCTGATGAGCTACCACAAGGGGATTAAAACTAAGAGCACTGGGCTGTATATGTAGATAATTCAAAGTATAGAGCAAATGTTGAAAGCAAAGAGCTGCAGTATGATGACTCACATCAGCTTTAAGAGATATCAGACGTGGGGTCCTGCAGAGGTCAGCTCTCGTGTCATTACTCTTCTTATTTCATGTGAAATGCTTTATAAAGATATGACAGCCAACTGGTACATGGGCTCATGATACAACTTCGGCAGACATGGCAGATATTCCAGATGCAATTAAATTAATATGGACAAAAAAAGATATGGAGAAAAAAGAGTCAAATGGATATGAACAACATACGTGAACTGTTAATAAATGTAAAAAACATAGGAAAATGCATTATTACACATAGCACATAAAAAAATAAAGATCACATGGTGGTGGCTTAACTCTATAAGATAATTGTATGAAAAATTTGAAGTTATTGTGAATTCTTACAGTTTACTTTTGGATAGCACATAAATATGAAACAAGTTAGGTGCTTTGTCACAAAAAAAATATACCATGGGCTTGTATAGATAAACCAGTTTAATCCAGTTCAGAGTCATGGAGGGTCAGAGTCTATCATAGTAAAATTAAAAACAGGGACCGAGCCCACCCACAACCACAAACGCACATACACACACACACACACCATATATACTCATCAGAGCATATCTAGGGTTCATATTTGAAGATGTGGGAGGAAAAACCCTTATAGACACAGGGAAAAACATACAAACTCCAAACAGACAACACCCTAGTTCACGCAACATGTGTTGGGATGAAATACAGTGAAAAACAGTGTTCGTGCCATTAAGAAGGCAAACAAAATGCTAGGTTATTTAGCACAATTTATACAGTACAAGTCCAAGGAGGTTATGCTGAAGCTTTAGAATGCATTGGTTAGGCTGCACCTGGAGAACTGTGCGCAGTTTTGATCTTGGGGTTGCAAAAATTACACCAAAAAAGACCAACTAGGCTGATTCCAGGGTGAAAGGAGAGGAATTATGAGGAAAGTTTATAAGAGATGATCCTTTTCAGTATAAGCAAAAGGAGACTAAGTGGAGACAAGATTGAACTGTTTAAAATTATGAAAGGAATTAGTCCAGTGGATCGAGACTGTGATATTAAAATGAGTTCAGCAGGTACATGGGGACACAGTTGGGAACTTGTTAAGGGTAAATTTCACACAAATATTAGGAAGTTAAACTTCACTCAGAGAACCATAGACACTTGGATTAAGCTACCAAATAATTCGGTAGACAGTAGGACTTTTCAAAAATCAACTCGATTTTATTTTGGAGGAATTAAGCGCATAGGACTTTTGAGCTTTGTTGGGCTGAATGGCCTGTTTTCACCTAAATCATTCTAATATTCTAATGTTCAAAAACCTTCAACTATCACACAACATGATGTAATCAGCCAGGAAAGACCTAAGAACCTAGAAATTATAACTTTTCCAATGGTTTTTAGTCATAGCCATCATTTATGTATTCTTAGCAAGTCAGAGACAGTTGAAGACATGTAGTCAGCATATTCCCATGAAGCTAGTCATATACTGTGACATATCGAACAACTCAGTCAAACTAGTCTGTGACTTGCCCCTTCAAACAGGTAGGATTTTTTTTTTTTAGTCGCGGGAGAGGTGAAAAGAGGTCTGTGCGTCATCCGGAAGTACACCATATATAATGTAGCTATGAGGGACAAAAAAAAGCAGATGTTTTGGACTTCACAAACAATTAAAGCTTGTCTGTCTGAAATTTTGTGTTTCACATACCAAGACAAAATTAAAAAAAAAAAGTAAAGAAATGTAGCAATTGCATCTGAACACACCATACTTGTTAACCCATCGTACAGCACAGACTCCATCAAACAGCACGCCATTGGCCATCATAAAAAGGGGCAAACACAACAATGCTGGAAGGTCAGCATGCAGTCCTTAAATTTGACATGGCCAGTGATTTTTGCTTCTGTAGATTGAAATGATCCGGCAACAAGGTCACTGACTGCAGTTTGACATACCCAATAACTAGAATTCACATAACGGGACATCAGCTTTAAATGCCACCTATGCACAATGGTACTCATTTTACTCCATTCTTGCCCCCGGGGATTAACTAGTGTTAGTGGCTCATATTGGGGTCTCTGGTGTGGTCTTATGAACACCAAAACTGTTGCCTCTTCCATCTGTAGCTGAGTAACACTTCAGTTCTTTCTTGGGTTGCTTTGTCAAATATTAGGTTCACATGGTTAATATTGTCACATGCACAGAGTACTGCGAATTCTCACTTGCATTTGCTAATCGCTGGGACCATGATCATTAGGTATTGCTACATTACCTTGAAACGTTTGTCTTTCTTACCTTAAAACTTACCTGAAATAACTGCCTTACCTCAAATTTAGAATTACAATTAAAGAGTCCCATCCGTCTCAGTTTTGCTTTACTGCGATCATTTTAAGATCTTTCTGGGCAGTACTGCACACACCTCTGTAATAAAGCACTGCACCATACTGAGCCATCAAATCTGTGCAGCTTCTGCTATAGTACCTGATTTTTTTTAAATGCATTGTTTTCACCTCACACAGGAAGATACAACACTACCTCAATGTGACTGTTTAAAATAAATGACTGTAAACAATAATGGTACACTTCATGTTACTGGTAAAAAGTAATAACTATGCCTGCATGAGCAACAGCAAAAACATGACATATTTCCCTATATTTCTGAAATTACCAATATTTTTTGACTCAAAACCTTTTTTAAGAGCTCCATTAAAACCTATCATTCATATATTTTCTGTGCCTTCTTCATCTTTCTTAGGACTGAAAATATGGCTGCAGCCTGTCCAGAGAACAATTCCTGGGTATTGAATCAGTCTGGGTGGGATAGCAGTCTATTACAAATATATAATTGTATTGCAGAAATTGCCATGCCCATGTGCATTGAAATCATCTGGAAGGGCACTGGTAAGTCCACGGGGCGAGAGGTGGCCTGAGTACTAACAGCATCAGCTGCTTTCTTCACATCTCTGAACAAATACCCTCTGTCGACTGGGGCCAATAAATAAGGAAGGGTGCGGCCAAGAAGGTTGACCCTTCAAAAATCCAACCAAGATGGAGAGAAATAAAAATCTCAGCCTTTACAGCTGGTTATGCTGTTAGAATCACTTTTGCCAGGATGGCACACTCTCATTAACACTTAGTTTGGGTCTTTTCAGTTACAAACTTACTGATTAAAACAGGAACAGCTACAGTATCTTGGCACCCAAACAGTTGCATTCAATTCCAGAAACTTTATCACAATATTTTTTGACCTGCATACATTCATCCATCAAAGCCTTATAAACAACTTTGCAGCGGAGAAGTAGTGTGTTAAAGAAGTTATGAAAAAGAAAAGGAAAAATGTAACATGTATTGTACATGTAATGTAACATTAATGTAATTGTTTTGTCATTGATATGAGTGTTGTTGTCATATCTATATATATATATCTATATCTATATATATCTATATCTATATATATAAATCTATATATATATATATATATCTATATCTATCTATATATATCTATATATTGTGGTAGATGGCCCGGACACAGACAGACGGACATCGCTTTTGCACCCAACACACATTAATTTACAATCCTTATATTTACAATCAAGTTAGTGCACGTCCCAGTGCCTCTTGCACTGATCCCCCAATGTCCAGGCCACACAGTCCAACTGCCTTTCTCCTGGCCGCCTCCAGTCCTCTCTCCAGCTCCGTCCTTCTTCCACCCGACTTCTGCTACTGAATTAAGGGAGGCGGCCCCTTATATAGGAACCCGGATGGGCTCCAGCTGCTTTCCGGCATTCCTCCGCAGACACGCCCCAGTATGGCGGAAGTGCCGGCTGTACACCCGGAAGCCCTCCGGGTGTCCCCTGTCTTCTTCCCCCCAGCACTTCCTGGTGTGGTGGAAGTGCTGGACTCCAGGTTTCTACAGGCACCGGGGCGCCGCCTGCCGGTGGCCACGGGTCCCTACAGGGCTGGGCTTCCAAGCCCTTTACCCGTGGCCCCCAACGTAACCAGGGCGGTTATATATATATATACGAGGTGTGGCAGAAAAGTAGTAAGACTGGCAACACTGCAAGCGATCTGGCAATGCTGCGCTGTTGTCCTTGATAGAGCACGTGTATCAGTACCCTCCCATAGCTCAGTGCGAGTTTCAGCTCCTTCTGTTAACTACGTGATTTTTGTGACTGCTATTAGCGAAGTTGTGTTTTTGGTTGTGCGTCACGCAAAATGGAACAGCGGAATTTGGAGCAACGTTGTGCCATTAAACGGCAAGTGTGACGTTTGAAAAGTTAAAACAGGCCTATGGGGAACATTCTTTATCCCGAGCTCAAGTTTTTCGCTGGCACAAATCATTTTTAGAAGGCAGAAAACACGTTGAAGATGAACACCGTTCAGGGAGGACTTCAACTTCGAAAACCAATGAAAACATCGAACGTGTGAACACTATTGTGAGATCAGACTGTCGTTTAACATTAAGAATGTTGAGTGAACAATTAAATTTGAACAGATTTACTGTTCATCAAATTTTGACTGAACATTTGCACATGCGAAAGGTCTGTGCCAAAATGGTGCAGAAAAACTGCCCTCTCCATAACAGAATTTTTGACCTCAAAAGGCATTCCTGTGGTTCCCCAGCCCCCTTATTCACCTGACCTCAGTCCATGTGACTTTTTCCTTTTTCCTAAACTGAAAAATGTCCTCAAAGGACGTCATTTCGGGAGTTTAGAAAACATCCAAAAGAGTGTCACGGACATGCTGAAGACCATACCGGTTGAAGGCTTCCAGCGCTGCTACCAACAGTGGGAACAACGTCTCCATCGGTGTGTAGCTGCCCAAGGGAACTACTTTGAAGGGGATAACATTGATGTTTGAAAAAAATAAAAACTTTGGTAAATAAAAAATCAGTCTCATTACTTTTCTGCCACACCTCCTTTGGGGTGCGAACAGCTGTTGCTGTTGCTGGGGGTGCCAGAATCCATCGAGGAAGAAAAATGAAAAAAAAAAACGGATAACTCTTGCTCTTACAAGCACTTACTGTAGTGCTGCATGGGTATTATGAAGTATCGTATCTGTTCAAGTTCTATTTAAATTTTAAATATAAGTAATTTTTATTTAGTCAACAGAAATATGTTTGGTAGGAATGAAAGGTAAATTTAGTCAGCATTGCATAAATTTTTCTTCACCATAGAAATTTAAAGAGTAAATTCAACTTACATTCCTACCAAAGATATTTCTGTCGACTAAATAGAACCTACTTATATCCAAATTCGAGCTATTGAACTGTCGCCTGCCTGACTGGATATGTCACCCTCTTGCTCTTACTTTTTTACCGTTCATGTAATCATGGCTAGTCGCGAAAAAATTAGAACATGGAAGGAGGATCACACTGAGTATGGCTTTACCAAAATAATTATTGTTGGCGAATAAAGTATCCATTATTCACAAAGCTTCAATTGGTGATCTTTTTTTCTGTGTTAACCTCATATTTTTTCATACTTCTTCTCAAACCAAGGGGGTGCGAGGGTAAAATGAATCGGAAAGCGCTGATTTATATATATTGAATATACTGAAATAGTTTTACTGTCAAATAATGCAAACAATACGCGGCACGTGTTTCGCCCTAATTCTGGGCTCATATATATACTCCTTTAGCCACAATAAATGCCTTTATTTTATAGACAAACCAGGGATGAACAACTTTCTTTCTACTGCAGCTACAGCCGCGACACACATAAAAAAAATCAATAATAACTCATAAACGTGCAATATCATTTAGGAAACTCGAAACATTTTACTCACCAAAAATTCGGATTATTTGTAAACAAAATCCATTGTCCTCTCTTTCCTCAAAAACAGTTCAATTACTCTGTCATACGGATTATTGGAGCACTTCAGTTCCATCAAAACCTCACTTTCTATCTCCATCGAAGCTAATGGTGAAAGGCGAACCCGCCCTATGGTATTCCTGGCATAAGTTTGAATTTGCTTTAGGGCTGAAAATGTTCGCTCGATAGAAGCAGTGTACACGGGAATGCTCACTGCCAAATATACCAATGTGAACAGCAGCCCCATGCTCTCATTCAGATTTTTCTGATGAAGGAAGTCAAGGAGATCAGTGGGAGATATTCCTGCAAAATCATCCATAGCATACATTACAGTCAGTTCCGTTTTTAGCCGAGACAGATCCAAAAGTGCTCCGTGGCTGTTGTGTTAAAGTGTAGAAAGCTGCATGCGTGAAATTTTTCTTGTATTCCCGAAAGTTTTGGGGCTCGAGGAGCATAACAAACATCCGTTTTTCATGGTCTTGAAATCTGGTCTGTGTCTGGCAAATAATATTGTCCAGAATCCTGCCATGGAGTTGTCCGTAGTGCACGTGACGATCTTTCGCTCGAAGCGTTTATGGTGTGTTCAATGGCGTCGTAGACTTCTTCATATTGGCTTCTATCCAATCAATGGGTCTGAATACGGTGACGTTGCCGTATGCCTGCTAAAGGGCCCTACTGACACCAACTCAAAATCTGATTGGTTGAAGTCCGTCCTTTCTCCTTGCTTCGCGGTTCTGTACTGTTATTGTTTGTTTATTACGATTGTTATAGTTATTGTGTAGCTATTTTAGACTTAGTTTACTGTTCAAGTACCCATTTCCTTTATTTAATTTGCGGGTTCTCCACTATTTTTTTGTTCCTTTATTACGATTATAGTTATTTATTGATTCCCTTCTTTGGCTGACTGCCTGCCCATATAAGGCGCTCCGCTGTTTTTTTGTGAAGCAGCCTTTACACAGCTTCTCCACTGTTTTATAAACGAACGACATATAAGGCCGTTGTTTTTCCTTGCTTCGCCTTTAAGCAGCCTTTTTATTTAATCCACGGGTTCTCCTCTGTTTTATTGTTGGGAGCTCTTCCTTCTTTTCTACATACTGCGGTCACAGTCAGTTCACATGATTACGTGGGAGGCGTGATGATGTCACACGCAGCTCCGCCCCCTACAGCCATCGGGCTAACATCCATTACAGTATATGGATAAAAATAGATTCCAATTATGACCATTACGCATAGAATTTCGAAATGAAACCTGCCCAACTTTTGTAAGTAAGCTGTAAAGAATGAGCCTGCCAAATTTCAGCCTTCTACCTGCACGGGAAGTTGGAGAATTAGTAATGAGTGAGTCAGTGAGTGAGTGAGTGAGTGAGTCAGTCAGTCAGTCAGTCAGTCAGTCAGTCAGTCAGTCAGTCAGTGAGGGCTTTACCTTTTATTAGTATATATTATCAGTATTTTAAAAAAGATGAGAATGAAAACAAAATTAAGTGTCATTATAAGAAATGCTACACATTCTCTCTCTGACACACTAACACTGAGCACTTTTATTCAGCAGAAGTGTGTCAAGAAACACTGTGGGGGCTCCTTTATACCAACAGCAATACATCTTCATAATGCCGCACTGTGACTGGGACTGACAAGGCAGTTTTCTTTTCTTTCTTTGCTGCGACCTCCATGAGGTCCAGAGTGCGTCCCATAAGTAAGACTGCCCTTTTAGTTAGCTTTTTAATTTGGTGAGCCTCTCCTGAAGTGATGTTACCAGACCAGCACACCACAGCACAGCACAGAAAATCTCACTGACCATCACAGAGTTATCAAAGATATGAAGGATGTTACTTCTCACATTAAAGGAACACAGTCTCCTAGGGAAAAAGAGCCTGCTCTGGGGTTTGAGTCCCAGTGAGGCATTTTGCAGGCATATTGCTGTTGGTATAATGGAGCCCCCCCCTAGTGTTTCATGACACACTTCTGCTGAATGATTTGTTGGTTGAAAGTCCTCAGTGTTAGTGTGTCAGAGAGTGGATGTGCAACGTTGTTCATTATGGTGCTTTTGTTTCAATTCTCCCCTTCACTACGACCCCCAAAGGGTTCAGAATATGTCCTATAACTGAGCCACCCCTTTTAATTAGCTCATTAATTAAGTGGGCCTCTCTTGAAGTGATGTTACAAGATCAGCACACTACAGTGTAGAAAATCACTCTGGCCATCACAGAGTTATAGACGATGTGAAGGATGTCACTTCCCACATTAAAGGAACGCAGTCCCTTTCTTATACAGCTCCTCTGTGTTATGAGAACAGTTCAACCTGTTGATCATGTTGACCCCCAAGTACTTATAGGAGTGGACCACCTCTACATGAATGGTGACCAGACATCGATGTGCTTTGGTGCAGCGAAAGATGAGTACATACTAATGCAAAATGGAGATGGTGGTGTTCTTTATTTGATAATAATGGTGATGCTTAGCTGCATTCCATAACTCCATATCAGGACATTGAAGAAGAGGCTGCTAAGGACATGATTTTTAGAATAACACAAACACAAGTACCTTATTAAGCCTTTTAAATAAAATTTGTAGGGGTTTGATTGATTAATTAAAACCTCCTACTGAGGCCTATGATGAACTCACACCCACCTCTACCCGAGTCCATTGCAATGTGTGCCCTTGTAAATGTTTCTAGTGTCCATTATAAAGGAATCTCTAAAGACTGGAACACAAAATGTCACCCCATTGTACAAAAGACTATTAGACTAACTCTGTGGCACAGTGGTAGCGCTGCTGCCTCACAGTAAGGAAACCTGGATTCGCTTCCTGGGTCCTCCCTGCATGGAGTTTGCATGTTCTCCCCGTGTCTGCGTGGGTTTCCTCCCACAGTCCAGAGACATGCAGGTTAGATGCATTAGCGATCCTAAATTGTCCCTACTGTGTGCTTTGTGTGTGTGCCCTGCCCGGGGTTTGTTTCCTGCCTTGCACCCTGTGCTGGCTGGGATTGGCTCCAGCAGACCCCCCATGACCCTGTGTTAGGATATAGCGAACAATACACTGAAAAAAATGTCTGTAAATTTAACGGTACAAATACTGTAAATGGTGAAAGTAAAAGTCCTTTTCTAAAAAAAAGGAAAGTTACCTTATGTTCTACTGAAAATTACCTGTATATCTTAAACAATAAATTTCATTATTTTTTACAGCCAAGTTCTGTAAAAGCAATATTTTTCTACCTTCAAAATATGATAAATACCATTTATTGATGCATACTGAAAAAAATCTGTTAACTTTACAGTGTAAAACTGTTAAATAACAAAGGTAAACAATCGTAAAATGTAAAACGTAAATCACTGTTTCAGTAAAACCGGTTACGATATTTGCATAAGGACACGCCCCTTTTTACAATATTGTTCCTGGTGAACCGCATACCTTTGAATAGTAGGGGAAAAAAACGTAACCTAAGTTAGCAGACTTATTTTTCCCCACGTGCTGAAGGTTTTTTGAGGTTATGAAAGCTGATTTATGGTGGGTTGTATTCGATAAGTAGGACACCATACACCACAAAAGAAAACTTTACTTCCCCACCAGACAACGTGCCGTAACTTCCTTAAACATTGAATTGTTTTCCATGTGTATAATTAAATAGTACATGCTTGCTATTGGTTGTTGTTAATTAACTGATGCAAGCTATGTACTGGGGTTTGACCCTGCCAATACATATTGTTTATTGATTGTTATATTTATTATACAACATGAATTTCTGGTTATGGTTAAACATTCTCTTCTGTTGGAATTTGTTGCAAATACCAAATACTGTTTACTACAAAATCATATTGTAGACCTAAAAAATATTGTCACCTTATTTATTACAGTTAAATTTTGGCAGCCCAGCTGCCAGTATTTTACCATAAATTTAACATTTTTTTTTTACAGTGTAGTTATAGTTCATTATAGTGAACAATGACTGACTGACTGTAAACTACAGGCCAGTTAGCTTAACGTTTATTGCAGTAAAATTGGTGGAAGCAATTACTAAAGAAAAGTTTGAGAAACACATATCCAGTATGGGTGAATCAATGAACAGTCAACATGGGTTTAGACCCCAACATTCATATTTTATTGATATCTTGATTTCCAAAATGTTTTAAAAGTGGTACCTCATCAGAGGTTAGTGATCAAGCTAAAAGGAGTGGAAATTCAAAGTTCACGGTGCAGATGGGTGCAAAATGTGGTCAGACACAGAAACCAAAAGGAGGTTGACAATGATATCCTTCAGGAATCAGTGTTAAATGATTTTATTAGATATGGAACTCACAAGCTGGCCTTTGCAAACTATCCTAAACTACATGGCTCAGCAGATTCTTTACAGCCTGCACAGTCATTATGTATGAACCTAGAAAGAAGTCAGATATGTGAATATGTGGTAACTGAAGTTTAATGTAAATAAAATGCTGGAAATGGAAAAAGAATATGCACTATTTAAAGTAAAGGCACAATTTTGGTCTTATACAATCACATAACTTTGTTCCATCTGACTTCAGGGTCTCCCATGTGCCTCCTGATGAGATGGCATGTGTGTTTTTTCTTAACAGTGGCTTGCTCTTTGCCACTCTGCCATCAAGCATTGACTGGTGCATTAGGTTTTCATCCAGGTGTTCTCCATAGTTTTCTTCATTTGTTTTAACCTCCACCATCACAAGCCTTCCATGGCCTGCTGCAGTCGCTCTCACATGTGCTTTCTAGCTTTCCAGCAAACTCTAACCAAGATGTCTTGTGTGTTTTACCTCTTTGCCACTCTCACATAAAGCTGTGACTGGCAAAGCACCTGGGCAGCGGTTATTGTCTGGACACACAGTCTTTCCAGTCTACACCACTGTAGCCTGGAACTCCTTCAGTATTAGTAGAGGTCTCTTGGTGGCCTCCTTTACTTGTCTTCATCATGCACATTCATTCAGTTTCTGCTCTAGACAGATTTCCAGCTGTGCTACACTCTTTCTAATTCTTAATAATTGATTTAACTGGATATTCATTGACTTGGATATTTTCTTTTCTCCATCCCCTGATTTTTACATTTCAATTACCTTTTCATGGAGATGCTTGGAGTGACTCACCGCAAGTTGGACCTTCCTGATACAGGTGGCATTTAAACTGCAAACAGTTGAAACCCCTTGACTATAGTGACTTGCTTTTTTTTTTCATCCTCTCCATCCCCTGACTTGTACTTACCATGGACTTTCTTGAACTATTCTTTTTCATGAGCATGGGGAGGGCGCTATATAAATAAAATGTATTATTATTATTATTATTATTATTATTATTATTATTATTATTATTATTATTATTATTATTATTATGTCTTCATTTTACAGGTTAGACCACCATACTGATTGTCCACAACAGGTACACCTGATACAGGTGCATTTATATGACAATTAATTGAAACCCCAGACAGGTGACCTCCATAAAGTTAGTCACGTGACTTCTAAAAACCAATAGGCTGCACCAGTGAGGATTTAGGTGTGTTATATTGTGAGGGAAACTACTTAAAAGATGAATTATTGTATTACATTTTTAATCAATTTAAACCACTCGCCCTGAGTTGGACTGACACTCTGTCCAGGCTTTGGCCCTACCTTACGCATTATACCCGCTGGGACAGGCTGCAGTCGCACCCCATAACTACCCCAAAATGACATGACACTGTAGGATCAGCACACCGCGGTTATAAGAAGCGGAAAGAATAAACTTTTCCGGACAGCGCGTTTCGTTTTGTTTTTCTTTTTTTTCAAATTGTAGTTACCTATATCATTTTTTTTAATAGTACACTATCTTAGTGTAGCATTTCCGCTGCTAATGAAGTGCTCTATTAACTGTTCAGACAGGCCATTTTTTATTTGTTAGCAAATCGTAAAAATGTTCATTGCATCTTTAAATCGCGGGCCAGATATTCTGCTGCAAAAAGCTTGCTATTGCTAAATTCAGACCAAGGCGGCAGGAACGAGCAAAGGACAGCAGAACGAGGTCTCCCTACCAAAGCCATCAGCAAATCTTTAAAGTATGATCAAGGTCGTTTCGCCTCGCTTTCCTAAGAGGTCAGCGTCTTTAAGCGTCATCCTGTCCGACATTATTTAAACCAGGAATTGATAGCGCCTCCACAGTTGAATGCTGCGTGATGATTTCTTTTCAGAGAATCGTTAGTAATTTCTAAGGAAGGAAATATTATAATGAGATTTTAAAATTATGTAAATGCAAACTACGGAGAAAAAAAAAACACCTCGAACACGTAAAGAGTAAGTTTCTGGAGGCTATACACATCATTTGTACCTGCAGTGGCTTAAGCTTTTATTCTCTTTGCAGTTCACATTTTGCGACTTTACAGTGTTGTTTTTATTTCACATATATATGTGTCTAAGCATATAGATAATCCAGCGGGATCGATCATCGGCATTGCTTTGGCACTATTTAATATATACCTCAGAGACACTGATGAATTTTTGAACCCCCTGATCGATTTCTTCACTGGAGGCATTGCTTAATCAATTGTGCAAGTAGAAGCGCACTTGAAATCAATTTGACTACCTGCAGACTTTTTTTTGTTTCGTGCTGTGAATGGCTGCAGCTTACTAAATCAATCTAGTTACCGGCCGGTGGGAGCTCTTTCTGACAGATTGCTTTTCTCCCTTCTTCTTGATTTCACTTTTACACTGTGCAATATACATGTATATAGATAGTTTCGCTTTAAACCCAGATCTCTATCTGGTAGATTACGCACACAAAATAAGCTACATTCGCTTTTTGCTATTCTAGCGTTTCCGAGGCTACTCAGCCTTGACCAGCAGCAAGTAAGCAAAAAAGTTGCACCATACGTCAATGTACCTTATTGATCACAAGGCTTTGGTAATTTTACGCACTGGGGTGGGGGGGGTGGCATGTGATACAATTTCTATTACTGTAGCATATGCCAGGTAATTTCACATTGTAGCTCGCAGCCAGCCGTACAAAAATGGTGTACTCCACTGCTGAACCTTTACGCTCGGAGAGCAGCCATACATCCCTGCGCATGTTCCTAATGGATCCGATCCTCTCTTTTATATTTCCTATGCTTTGAATAAAATCGCTTATTTGCTTATCAGCGTAAAACCTCGAGGCAGGTCCCGCCTCCACCTCCCCCCCAACAACCCCCGTGCCATTCAGTTATATTTAGTTCTGAGATTCGGTCCCACCCCCTCAGTGTCTGCACAACCATCTAATAACACAAAACTGCAACCTCAGTCCCTCCCCCTATCTCTATCCCTTTTCACGTTCTCGACATCCACTCTTACTCAGTTCCACCTTCCCACAGACCCAGCCTTCACTTCTCCACCTGCTTTAGCATCGCCCCTTCTTCTTCTCTGCCTCTCATCTGCCGATCGCTTGCAATTAAAAAAAAAGGATTTATTTGGTCTCCTTCTCTCTAATCGCGTATTTTTGTGCATGCAACCTGATCAGACAAGGGGAAAAAGGGATTTTCTGTCTTGAGCATGAGAAGGACTGCCGAAACATCAGCAATTCAGCATCACCGATCGGGTTATCAGAATGAGCACTGGATACAAGAGCTTCAGCAAGAGAAGTTTTCATCTCACAAAATAAAACACAGGGGACTTAAGATCCCAGCTGAAGGGGAGAATCAGATTTAGGTAAGCCACCAGTTTATGTACATTTCCATTCGAAAGTGCCGAGAATGTGACTATTCATTATTTTTGACGGAGTTATTCAGTAACTAAATGCTGATGAATTGTACGAAAGCAGGCAGCTCTGAAGTTGTTGATGTAATCGGGCAAGATTCAAGAATGTCATACAGACAAAATAATAATGTAGCCGTAGCGAAAAAAGAAAGCCGGAGGAAAAGTCGAAATGGAAGCATTTGCTCTAATGCTGTGAGATTTCAGGGTTGTGTGGCAGCTTTCGTGTTCATAAATAAAAATAGAAGCATATGCGTGCTGTATTGATAAACACAACATTCAAACGGTGCTAACTCTAGGCTAATAACCTGCGTTTATTGGTACCTCCGATTACTGCATATAGAGAGAGGAAGGCAGAGGGGATGAGAGGGAGAGAGAGAGATGCCGGACTCGATCTGTTTTCAGACCACGCACTACTTGTTTATTGACCAATGACTGGTCACATCGTCTCTTCCACTTACATGACTCTAATTTTTTTTTCTACTGAGGCCAATCATAGATAGATAGATAGATAGATAGATAGATAGATAGATAGATAGATAGATAGATAGATAGATAGATAGTGTAATCATTTGAAATCTTCTAGTTTCTTTTTTCCGTTTTACTCTTGTGTTTTACTCTTCTTCAGCTTTCAAAACTGCAGAATCTCTTTTGCTCACAAGGCAAAGAGAACGACAGGTTTACAAAGATTCTGCTGACTGTCCACGTTATTTCTGATGTTTAGCACAGTATAGGAATACAGTAAGGCAACAACTGCAGACACGTATTAAATCACAAACCGGGAGGGGGAGAGAGGCTGCTCTGGGAATAATTGGCTAATTCTTCATCTTTCGTTCAAGAAATAATGCCACTCCCTTGCAAATTGTAACTGATAGGTTTACATGGGAAAAAAAGTCGGTCTTATCTAGAAGAAGGTCTGTTTTTGTGTAAACGGGAGACAGCCACTTACACACATGCGCATCCTTAGACATGCTGCACGGCGTAGCAAACTTTAATATTCTATCCTAACAAGCCGTCAGTCATATTTTATTTGCATGGATGTTTTCCCTTTATTTATAAATTTCCATTACAGGATCATAATGATCCGGAGCCTTATTCTGTTATCAAAAATTGCAAGGCTATAGGACCAAACCTAAATGGGATGGCAGTCCACCGCCAGACCCCCGTCGTTACGCATACACATACAGGGTCAATTCATAATAATAATAATAATAATAATAATAATGAAAGTGTCCCACGTGGAGACTGACTGTACGCTCACACCGAGAAGCCTTATTCCATTATCATTTGTTTGCATATGTAAGAAACCAATTCTGAACGGGATGACAGTAAACCGTCAGACCCCCGTACTCACACATATGCTTATAATAATAATAATAATTAATAATAATAATAATAAGTGTGTCGTGGGCCGTCCCACATGGAGACTCACTGAAACACGACGAGAACATGTAAACTGCACACTGAGAAGCCTTATCTCATTATCAGTTGAGTGCTTAGACAAGGGCCGAAGGTTAAACGGAATGCCAGTAAATCGCAAGACCCCCGTCCTCACACTCAAACACTAAATATATATTCGTGTCACAGAGACTCCGACGGGGCGACTCACCAAAACACCAGAAGAACATGCAAATTTCACACAGAAAGTGGCATCTATGAGAATTGGCACTGAAGTCAGAACAAATTCAAATAGATGTTCTTGGGATCTTTTAAACCAGTTTAGTTCAAGACTTTCTGATACATAACACTTTCAGAAAGATCCATAAAAGTACAATTTAAAATATATTTTTATGATCAGCATGTCCGCATGTCAAACGATAGTGTAAAGTGTGCGTCCGGCCCGCAAACGTTATGCTGTGTTTAAGTAATGGGTGCTGCATGAATACCATGGAGCCGAAACCTGTCTTTGACCTTTTTTTCTATATTTCTGTTCCTTTTAGCGTTACAGATATATACTGTGATACTGTATATGCCCCGCGGGATGTAAATATATATTATTTATGCCGTGAACCTGGATTAGAGCGTATGCAAGTTATGTATGTATGTATGATATATAGATAAATAGACAGATAGATAGAGAGATAGACATATATGCTTAATAACAAGTTAGTCAATAAAGGCATCTAAACAGCACGCAATCATTAGCAGTTTTGTTTTTCGCAAAATACACCTACCACTTTTAAAAGGAGACTTTATTCTGCACTGGGCAACTAAAGCGCATCGCCCGACACTACATTCGTGATATTTTTTTAAAAAGATGATTGACACCGCAATCACTGTATAAGCTACTCGGATTGGTGCAACAATGTTGATTTCCCCAGCCGCCTTTATGAAACACTTTGTCTTTTTTTAAAAGTTTGCTTAGAGATTTCCCTCCTGATAGCTGTAGGGGGAGCTCTTGGTCTTTAGTACGATAATCGGCGCCGGTCATTGGATTTAAGTTTGCCTTTTAATGGTACGTTTACCAAGAGTCGGCAAGAACTGTTATGGTTTAGCCAGGCTGCAAGATCGGGGATCCACGCGAGCGTTCACGATCACAGGTCTGAAGTGAGCCTGCGTGTCTGTCTGTCTATCAGAAAGTGTCGGGCTGCACAGACATTCGTCGGAATTCACAAAATCCCCTGAAATCATGTGGGTATTGTTATGTAAGTGATTTTGCGCAGCTTCCGCGCCACTTTCACAATTCTTACGGTTGTTATTCCACCCCGATACACTCTGTTAGTGTCTCTGATCGCACCTTATGCAAAACTGATATGCCCACGCTAATGTCTATTGTATTCACTTGATATCAGTGATGTGAATGGGTATGCGAAGATAGAAAGACATTAATGCGAGGCTTTGACACGTGCCCTTTCTAAACACAACAGCTACTCAGAGATCGAGTATCAGAAGCTGACTGTCTGAAAGCCCTCCCGTTTCTCTTGACTGGATTGTACTGAGTCAGCTGAGCCCGGAACAGGCCGAGCGGCTAGACTGGCTACACAGAGAGGTGCGTGTTCACTTCACTGGGCACCATTTGATAGCATCTTTTTATATGCCATCTTCTCTGTTATCATTTAAAAACAATCAGAGCTAGCGCGAGAGAGAGACATGGAGATTGAGAGAGAGAAAGAGAGAGAGAGAGCGATCGAAACACATTGGGGAACAGCCAAATGAGTTTATTGACAGCAGAACGGAACTCCAAGCGTTTGTGCTTGTTCCAAGGTTAACTCGCTACGGCAGCTCCTCTTGGCGTCTTTAGAGCCGCTGACAGATTGGCGAGGTTGTAATTAAGTTTCTGGGGACATCTGAGGGGAGTTCTTTGAAAAGGTGTACGTCAACGGCAGCTTGAAGGAAGATGAATGACGCTTCTGGTTTCTGCTCAAATAATGGACGATCTAGGAAGTAGTATGAACTGGAGTGATTTTTTTTCAAGCGTTTATCCGTAACGGTTTTTAGGTGCATTCAGCTGCACCCCTTTATTCTTATCAAAGAATTGGGTTTTGTATTTATTAGTAAAATTTATATTTCAAGTCCTCTTGAGGGTAGCTGTCAAACATAACACTGTGTGATGCGAGTGTGTCGTGACACTGAGTGTGTGCAGGGGCGGACTGGCAAGCTGCACTCTTAAAAATAAAAGTGTCTGAGTCGTTCTTCAGGGCAATGGCATAAGGGAGAGAAAGACTTCTTTATTTAGGTCTGTAACAGGGTCCACAGATAGCCATGAAGCGGTGAATGCCCAGGGTTTCTGAGTTTGCAGCATACAATAACGGCAGGTTAAGATATTCCTGATTTGTCCATGTGCTGCTCTAGGTAGCCTACTATTCATTGAAGATTTCTGTTATGGTTGCATATCAGGACCTTTTGAAAACCCAAAGATCCAATCTCATATTTAAAGAACCTTTCCCAGAATGAAATGGTTCTTTGACAAGCAATGATCCCTTGATGGACCACATAACCCAGTAAAGTGCCAATACAGAACCAATATTTTTAAAAGTATGATTCCCACTTTCTTGATTTGTAAGTGTGCTGCTATAGGTAGCCTACTATTTATTACATGTTTCTGTTATGTCTGCATGTCAGGACCTTTTCAAAACCCAAGGAAACAATTTCATATCTAAATAACCTTTTTCAGAATGAAAAGGGTCTTTGTCAAGCAAAGGTTCTATGATGAAACCACAGAACCCAATAAAGTGCCATTATAGAACCAGTATTTTAAGAGTGTGTCTGGTGTCCACTTTGTGCTTGTGTCTTCAGTCTTCCCTAATTCCAAAAAGTTTCCGTAAAATTAAAAATGATATGTGAATTGTATATAGTATGCTGGGTCACTGTCTGGGTGGTGTTGGCATGTTGTCCTCATGTCTGTTGGGTACTCCAGTGTTCCTGCCACAGATGTGCTTGCTTGGCTGTCTGACCTGTCTTATTTGACTCTGAGTATGTCACTGTTGTTATGTATGTCTCTGCGTGTGTTTGTGTGTGTAGCCCCATCCAGTTTTGGTTCCTGCATTGCACCTCATGCTGCTGGCATAGGCCTCAGCTCCTCTCAATGCTGCACTGACTGACAAAGTGGGCAGATGGATAGATAGTCATTGTGAAATTTCAAGTTTTTTTAATTTTTAATACGTTTGCAAAATTTCTAAAATCCCATTTTTACTTTGTCATTCCAGGGTATTGAGTGTTGCTTGATGAGGGAAACAATGAAATTAAATGATTTTAGCATCAGGATGCAACACAGCAAATAACAAGTGAAGGGGTCTGAATGCTTTCCGAAGCCATTGTTTATGGCCCTCAGTCTGTAAAATGATAAATGTTTTTATGGAAAGTGAATCATGGAAATTGAAACATTGTCTTAGTCAAATGTAAAGTCCCAAAGCCTTTGCTGTTGATATCAGACACACGGCAGGGACTAATCCTGGATGGCTGACCAGTTCATCAGGGCCCAAAGACAAAGGCACGGCCTGTTTAGCATCACCATTTAACACACAAACCGGAACAGGTTGCAGGATTTGAACCCAGGGAACTGGATCCATTAGAGAGCCACGCTAACCACTGTGTCATTGTGCCATCCAAGATAAATAAGCTTCTAAACTGCCTACATGGTTTCTTCCTTTCAGTAATCACTGGTGTTTTGCAATCTGTTGCTCTTAACCATTCTTTCAAGCCAAAGTGCCATATATCAGTGATTGTGTTTGTGTCCCTTCTTGTATATGACAAGTGCAGCCTGTGACATCATTGTGATAAGGTGGTCACCCAGTCAGACAAGGGCTATAAGGTACCAGGCAGTGTGGTGTAGTGATTAAGACCTTGGACTTCAAACCCTGAGAGTGTGGGTTCAAATCCCACTACTGACACTGTGTGAAACCCAAGCAAGTCACTTGACCTGAAATCCAAAAGAAATGTAGCCAATTGTCTCATACATGTCGCCTTGGATAAAGGCGTTAGCCAAATAAGTAAATGTAAAGACTCTAAAGCACAAGCTTGCTAGGTGGGTCCTCATAAATAAGTCACTGAATGTGTAATTGCATTTTATTTTTAAGTAGTCCAAAGACTTACAGGTTAGGTGAATGGGCATTGCTGAATTGCCCCTGTCGTTTGTGTGTGTTGGCATGTGTGTGTCCGCCCTGTCCAGGCGCTGTTTCTGCCTTGCACCCTATGAGTGCTAGGTTAAGCTGCAGCTATCCTGTGACTCTGCCCTTGATAAGCTGGCTTGGAAAATGGCACAGTCCTTTGTAGGTTTATGGTGTCATGCATATAACGTACTTCAAATATCAAGTGATTCAAAGAAAACAGAAAACATAATCTAACATGCACATAGAAATCTATATTTTTGTATTATATGACCTTTTATATAACATGAATGTGCTCATTGTAATAGAGCACTACAGGGTCCATCAAGGTGGCACTAAATGTATGACAAGTAGCAACCCCATTTGACCACATGACGCACTCAGAGTCACCATTTAACATGATCAGGCTGGGAGCTGTGAGGCAAAAATGTTTACTTCTGCACCACCATGCCATCCATTTAAGAGTCCTTATGATGCTACAGGGAGATTTGTTTAGTTAAAAGGAAGAAGAGAACATTTTTAGAAAATTAGAAATAAACAAATGTTTAGGAGCAAACTATCTTACTGGAAGGCTTTTAATATCCTGTGTTGAGCAGCTCAGCTCTATTATTTACTTTCTTTAGGATGTCATTAGAACAGCATAAAGTTACAAAGCTGTGGAAATGGGCTACAGTAACTCCAGTAGTTTCTTCTTTTGGCTGCTCCCATTAGGGGTCGCCACAGCGGATCATCTTCTTCCATATCTTCCTGTCCTCTGTATCTTACACCCACCACCTGCATGTCCTCTCTTACCACATCCATAAACCTTCTCTTAGGCCTTCCTCTTTTTCTCTTGCCTGACAGCTCTATCTTTAACATCCTTCTCCGAATATACTCAGCATCTCTCCTCTGCACATGTCCAAACCAACGCAATCTCTCCTCTCTGATTTTGTCTCCCAATTGTCCAACCTGAGCTGACCCTCTAATGTACTCATTTCTAATCCTATCCATCCTCGTCACACCCAATGCAAATCTTAGCATCTTTAACTCTGCCACCTCCAGCTCTGTCTCCTGCTTTCTGGTCAGTGCCAGTCTCCAACCCATATAACATAGCTGATCTCACTATGGTCCTGTAGACCTTCCCTTTCAGTCTTACTGATATCCAAATCACTCCTGACTCTCTTCTTCAGCCATTCCACCCTGCCTGCACTCTCTTCATCACCTCTCTTCCACAGTCTTCATTATTCTGTACTGTTGATCCCAAGTATTTAAAGTCATCCACCTTTGCCAACTCTACTCCTTGCATCCTCACCATTCCACTGACCTCCCTCTCATTCACACACATGAATTTGTATCGTTGTCCGCATGCTGATCTGACAAAATTTTATACCAGATGCCCTTCCTGATGTAATCCTCCCTATTTATCCGGGATTGGGACCAGCATGAAGAAACACACTGGATTGTGCATCCCCTGTGGCTTGGTTACAGTAATTCCAGTAGCTAAAACCAAAAACCCTTTAAACCTCAAATGTCTTCAGACCAGTGGACCTGACATTATTGATTATGAAATCATTTGAAAAACTTACACAGAGGAAGCTAACAGAGAAAACTCAGGGTTTATGAGATCCATTTCAGTTTGCCTACCAGTCTAAGGGATGTCCAGAGGATGCCATTGTCTGTTACACAATGATTTGGAGGGCATCACGCTTCACACAAGGCTCCAGTTTGTAGACTTCTCTTCAGGTTTTTGCATAGAGAAGTATAAAAGATTTGAATTTGGACTTCAGTTTGCTACAGTCTTTAAAATAAAAGTTTCCAGTGTAGTTCTGTAGAGTGATGCCACTTTTGCTTTTTAAAGGAGTGGAGTGGTGGCTCTCTGTCTAAATAATCTGGGCTGGTAACTCGAAGGTTCCCAGCAATGACAGAAGGAATGCCACTCCATTGGGCCCTTAACCTGCAATTACTCTGGGGCTGATGTGCAAATAGCTGACCCTGTGCTCTGAGCCCAAAAATCTCTCTGGAGAGTAAGTCGGGTGAGTGAAAAAATGACAAATGCCTAATACAAGAAATTGTAAATGGCGAATAAAGGATTATAAAAAGACCCATCCACATGAAGGTCCTATAAAGAACCTTTATATTTTTAAATCTATAACAAGCTCCATAAACATGGATAGATGGTAACAGATTTGTGTAATACCAGTGGCTTCTGATTTTAAAAAGACTCTTGCTGTATTCAATAACACAATCTAAATGAAGGTTTTCCTAATCTGTTGGTGCCCTGCTAAGTACTCCATTACACATTTTCTTCACATATTAGGAAGTTTTTCAAAGCACAAAGAACCAACTTCATATGCCAACAACCCATCTCAGAATGAAATGCTGCTTTGTCAAGCAATAGTTCTACATGGAACTACACAACCCAGTAAAAAAGTATGAAGTGTCATTAAGGAGCCAGCATTTGTAAGAGTGTAGGGAGGCTGATTGACTTTTTAACAGACAGGACTCAAAGAGTGAAAGTCAATGGTTGTCTTTCTGAGACGCTGTCTTCATCTACAGGGTCCCCTCAGGGCTGCATTCTTTCACCTCTTTTCTACATCCTCTACACTAATGGTTGCTACAGTAAATTTGAAAAGAGGTTCATCCTAAAAGTTGCTGATGATTCAGTGTTTGTAAGCCTACTGAATGAGAATGAAGCCAGTCCTGGTCCAGTTGTAGACAATTGTGTTCAATCATGTGGTGAGTCTTTTGTACACCTAAACAGTAGAATAACTAAGGAACTAATAGTTGATTTCATGAGAAACAACATTCACCCCTGAAAAAAACATTCACCAAAAACCAGGCAATAGAGATTGTTGATCGTTATAAGTAACTGGGGACAATCATAAACTGCAAACTGAATCTTAATGAAAATATATAATTCATATGCAGAAACGGACAGCAGCGCTTCTACTGTTTAAGGAAGCCAAGTCTTATTAGTGTGAGTCCTGCCATTATGCTCTTTTATAAAACAAAAAATCTTGTATTGGTCTATCTTTACTTATGTTCTGCTGGCTTAATTTACAAATCTTAATGTCAGCAACAATAAACAGAATAGATCAAATTGTAAAATGAAGCAAAAAAAAAAAAATAATAACAGGGTTGCAACAGTTCAATCTCATGGACCTGTTTAATAACCAAGCAGGGTGCATTCTATCAGACAAGTCACACGTTCAAGGGTTCCAAGAATAAAAAGCAACCGATTCAAATACTCCTTCATTCCAACTGCTGTTAATCTTCTAAAGGAGTTCAACTTTCATAAACACCCACAGGCTTAAGTCAAGAGGGTTAACTGTTAGCGTTACATTATTTGTATGAAAATGTGCTATATAAATAAATATTGTTGTTGTTGTTCATATCAGCCATCAGTGAAGTCTAAACGTTGGTTTAATTTTAGGCCTAATTTGTTTGATCTAACGTTTTCACCATAAACATTATGCTCACAGCTATATTTTAATTATCAGCACTGTGCTTATATTTGATGGCTGTGCTTTTTAGTGTTACGTCATGGTCTCTCTGTGAAACCTGCTGACACACCAAATTTCCCCCTCGGGATAATAAAATTGAATTGAATTTCATCACCAGCCAGAATGCCAGTTGTTGATCTATGCAAACAACTTTAATTCACACTGTTAGTTTATTTGCTTTGGATGAAGTTCTAAATAGTTGGTACATAATTGTGCAGCCACTACTGTAAGGATTGATTGCTGCAAAAGATACCATGAAAATGTGACAATGGTAATTGAGTTAGAGGGTACCATCATGGCACATTGCTGTTTCAAAGCTCCAAAGTCTTAGGTCTTAGCCTGTGTAGCGCGTTGCTGAGCCCACCACATGATGAACCACCTACTGTAGATTGGGACCCGAGTGCAGCGGGTGACACCACAGCACCACACTGGAGCACTGTGAGTTTTTTTTTTTTTTTACGATGACTGGAGTGCCAATCCTGCCACCAACCCTCAAGTTTTCCCTGTACATTGGAGGACCTGCTTGCAGTGCTGGATGCAGATTAACGTCATACATATTCAGGACAAAGCAATTACAAGTTGTCGGACTTGCTCAAAAAATAAAGGTGACAAAATAGTTCTTCTGAGTGCTGCTATACGGGAACCATTTTTGGATCTTGACAAGACTATCCGTGTGAATTTTCCAGAAATAAATCTTTTATTGAGTTCCGTAATGGGTACACTGATATAAAATTTGTGAAATCCCAATGGGTTTCTGGTTTTTAAAAGGGCTCTTGCTACATGCAGTACCACAGGTTAAATTCAGGTTTTCCTGACCTGTTACAATCTCTCATCTTAGCCTACTAGACATTAAAGATTTCTGTTTCTGTCCACATATTAGGGGCCTTTTCAAAGGCCAAAGCACCAATTTCATCACCAAAGAGCCTATCCCAGTTCTTTATCAAGTAAGGGTTCTACAAGGAGCCACACAACCCAGTCAAGTGCCACTAACGAAGTGTTGTTTTTAAGAGTGTGGTCACTGTCTGTGTGGAGTTGACATGTTTTCTCTGTGTATATGTGAGGTTTTTTTTTTCCTTTTCATGTTTCCTCTATAATCCAGTTTTCCTCCCACATCACAAATTTATTTATGTTATGTTCAGCAGAAACTCAAAATATGCCCAATTGGAGTGTGCACGAGCGTGCCCTCCGATACACTGTCACCCCACCCAGGGTTGGTTTTTTGCTGCTGCCAAATGCCAAGATGGGCTCTCGCTCCCACAATCCTCCACTGGTCTAACAGAGTCTGATAAATGGAAGACTGCATGGAAATTGATAGAAAATATCTGGTTAGATTCATTTAGTTTGTGTCACTAGTGAAGCCTTCATAATGTGCAAACTTCATATTTGCCACAAGATTATTTTAATTTTTTTTATATTATGTTTACTGTAAAGTAATTTAATTATGCACAAATCAAAATTTTACCCAATATAAAAATTCAGTTTTTGGCCTTTCATATATAATTTCTCCATGCATGCAGTGGAATTATCGAGATTTTACATTTACATTTATGTAATTAATGTATACAATACTAAACTCAATATTACAATATTAAAAGCCTCCAGTGAGTAAATACAAGTTATAACTTGTGTGATCTGTATGTATGAAAACATTTATTTCATTTATTTAACATATAACATTTCTACATTTAGTGCCAAGTGTAACTCTCAGTTTTTAATTCAATAGCACCTATGGAGTGACTGACCACAGTGCCAGTGACTTAGTGCTCATATGGCTTAACACATCCATGATTTGGAAGCCATTTTGAATGAAAGTGTCTGCTAATTAAATGTTCATTTGAAAATGTTGTCTGTAATACATTTATGACTGCTGTGTAATACAATGAAAAGTTGATCAAGGAAGCAGAGTGGTTAAGCGCTGATGCCTCAAAGCTCTCAAGAACCGAGTCCAACTGTGAGACATATTAGAACATCAGAACAGTAGTGATGAGGACAGGCCATCCAGCCCAACAAGCTCATCCATCCTGTTAGCTTAGATTGTCTAAAATAACATCAAGTCGAGATTTGAAGGCCCCTAAAGTGCTACAATCCCCCACACTTCTTGGTAGTTTATCCTTTGTGTCTATGGATTCTTTGGGTGAATAAAAACGTTGTAACATTTGTGCAAATCTTCCCTTAATACATTTCTTTGTCCTTGTGTTCTTGTTGAAGAATTGTAAAGTAACAGCCTAGATCCACTCTACTAATTCTATTCATAATTTTAATCAGGGGTGGCGTCACTAGTATGTTATGTAACTTGAGCAGAGCGTTCCTTGACTTCAACTCTATACATCATGTTGTATATCCTGACATCCTATCAGCCTTCTTGATTTTTTCTGTACACTGTGTGGATGTAATAATCATCAGATGATCATTGGCCATGTTAAATTGTGATTTATTTTGATGTTCATGATGTTGTTTTTTTTTCCCTGGATACCTCAAACAGGTTGAGACATTCCTGTAAATCATCTTGCACATATGAAGTATGTTTTGTGAATAAATTGTTTCCACCATGCAAATGTTAACATAATTTCGACTCACTCTCATATGTGTGTGTGTGTGTGTTTATACACATATATTTTCCGATTATATTTGAAATTTAAGCAAGTAAAGTTAAGCACAGGATTCCCAATGAATCCAACTTATCGGTGTTGGTGCTTGTAGAGTGTGATGTATTTCATGCTGAAACATAAACAGAAAACTTTATGTTTTTTGAAATTTTAAGAGAAATTGTTAAAAAAAGTCTACAGTGCTAGCAATTTGTTAAATGTGCATCTCTTTAATATTAGTTTCTGAAGATGAGTAAATCAACTCTCAGGCTAACAATTTTAACTACAAATACAACTGGAAATTTAGAGGATCTTATGCTAATTTTCTTTTAGTGAATGTTAACATGGAAAAATTACAAATATATAGTCAAATACTGCGGTGGGCTGGCGCCCTGCTCGGGGTTTGTTTCCTGCCTTGTGCCCTGTGTTGGCTGGGATTGGCTCCAGCAGACCCCCGTGACCCTGTAGTTAGGAGCCAGTTCTTCTGTAGATGTTTTAAACTGAGGTGTGTCACCACTGAAACACTCTGCCCAGAAATATTTAATTAAACAATAAATCAACATGCTTTTCAAAGTCATTAAATGGTAAACCATAGATGGCTCACTGTGACTGCGTCTATGAATACATGCTCAGAAGTTCTTGTTTCTTTTTAGTTATTCTGGTGGGTATTTTAAGGGGGTTGTTGTTGTTTTTTATAATATTTATTTATTGATCTTATGCAAAAAGCTAAATTTCTCCCTTGGGACAAATACTGTAAAGTGTTGTCTGTCTAAGTGGAGAGAATGAAAACAAAACTGAGTACCATAATGAACAATGCTGCACATGCTTTCTGAGTAGTTTCAGATAACAAATTATTTAACAGAAGTATGTCATGAAATACCCATGGGGCTCCATTACCAACAGAAGTATGCCTTTGCTGTAACTAAATATAAACTATTTTTATTTATTTATTTAATGAGCTTCTGGACAAAGCCCAATTTCCCCTGTGGACAAATAATGTCTATCTATCTATCTATCTATCTATCTATCTATCTATCTATCTATCTATCTATCTATCTATCTATCTATCTATCTATCTATCTATCTATCTATCTATCGAGAATATACAGAAACAGTTCTATTCTACATCAAGAACGGTGCTGATAATGTCACTTCCACAAAGTGGATCTAGGAGTTTCCAAATCAAAAACCCTGGATGTCAAAAGACATTAAACATAACACTGCCTTCAGGTCATGTGACAGGGTCCTCCAGAGCTGACCTGAGGAGAGATATCAAAGAAGCCAAAGAGGCCTTTAACAGGAGAATAAAAGACCACCTCACAGAGGATAACCCTCAGGTGGTGTAGCAAGGAATTCAGCACATTAAAAAAACTACAAGGGCATGCAACCCCAGGTCTGTTGGCTCCAATGCCTCGCTGGTGGAGGAAATGAACCATTTCTTTGCTAGGTTTGAGGTAAGGAGGCCCAACATGATCACACTGCCCACACAGCCTCCAGAATCCACACACTCACTCTGCAAGAACATGATGTGAAATGTGTGCTCAGGATCCTTCACACTCTGGTCACCACCTCTTTGAACTATTGCCCCCTGGTCAGCATTATAGATCTTTGAAAGTACGGGCTGATAGATTCAGAAACAGTTTATTTCCAATGGCCATAAATACATTGAGCAATTTATAATAATAATAATAATAAATTAAGGTGGTTTAAATAATTTTTTAAATCAGTGCTGGGAAATAGACTCATACATACTGCTGCTGTTCTCATGCAGCTACTCCCCAATGGAATGATATTATTTATTGCATTACTACTGGTTCCGTTGTTATTTTTAAAATTTCTTTTCAACTATATTTTTACATATGATGTTATTGTTTTCAATTTTTGTAGCATTGGTCGTGTTTCATAGTGTCGATTTTGCTAGCTTTTAGTACCCAGTCTATTTCTCTGATAGTAAATAAAATCAGGATGAAACAAGAGAATGTAATTCAAGTGTTAACAATAAACAGAAATATACATCTTATGTATTTTATGTTATATTTGATAAAATAATGGAAAAGTGCAATACTGGAGATGACTACAGCATTACTACAGAAAAGAATCCCCTTCAAAGACTAAAGGTACTTAGAAACTAAAAAATGTTTCACACATTGGTCCTGGATTTTGATTACATAAAAGTTGGAAGACAGAAGACAGGGCAAAATTTCAATGTCCTTGATGCTGGGTTGCAGTTGCAGCACTGAGCTTTTGTTTATTTGTGATTTATAATATAATTGTATTACAGAATAGTGGTTCTCAGGTTCAGACATGGGGTATCACTGTGGCTGCAGGCGTTTGTTCAAAATAGTTTCACAAATCAATGTATGGGTCAGCCTTGCGTCTGATTGATCTAAAATTGAATTAGCTGGCCTTATTACTTTTCTTATTTTGCATTTGAAAAAAGGTGCTACTATAATAGGGCTAAAAAATTTGAACTACCGGGGATGTTCACTTTATGTATTTAATTTAAGTTACTTTACCTTAAAATAATTATGTTTGCTAGCATTGCTTAACTTTTTCTAGCTACAATGACTTAAATGTGTTAGATGTCACATACTAACCCAATTAATTTGTATTGAAACAAAGCAATCAGATTATTTTCTTTTAACGGAAGCCTAATCTGTCTCAGAGGCTGTTGTCATTACTCACTTTATATTAATCTTATTCAAAATTTAAATAGACTGAATTTAAAACAATTTTTACGTACAAACGTTTACGTACATACCGATCCCACATTTGCATAAAGAATGCTATTTTGCATAAAGAACTGCCCCTTTTGTTGGCATCACATTCCGAGGGCTCTCCACATCTTTGTATACTTGGAAAGAATGTTAAAGACTTTGAGTAGGTTGATTTTTTTTCCAAATGCCGTAGATTTTGTGGAGATGTGGAAGATGATTTAAGATACTTTTTTAATGCACATCACCCTCCCGATATCAGAGAAGCTTCTTTTTCTTTGTTTCCAATACAACAGTGTAATTAATATTAAGATTACGCAAAAATGCAATTAATCAAAACATAGCTTACGTGGTAATGTGTGACCGCTACACACTTAATAAATAAAACAGTGACAATATAATATGAAAATGAATTATATGTGATGTATGTAGATAGCTTGCATTTAGCATTAATATTGTTGCATGATTTGATTGATGTCATTCTTCTTCTTCTTCTTTTGGCTGATCCCATTAGGGGTTGCCACAGCAGATCATCTTCTTCCATATCTTCCTGTCCTCTGCATCTTGTTCTGTTACACCCACCACCTGCATGTCCTCTATCACCACATCCATAAACCTTCTCTAAGGCCTTCCACTTTTCCTCTTTCCTGGCAGCTCTCTCCTTAGCATCCTTCTCCCAATATACTCAGTGTCTCTCCTCTGCCAAACCAAAGCTATCTCACCTCTCTGACTTTGTCTCCCAACCATCCAACCTGAGCTGACCCTTTAATGTCCTCATTTCTAATCCTGTCCATCCTCGTCACACCCAATGTAAATCTTAGCATCTTTAAATCTGCCACCTCCAGCTCTGTCTCCTGCTTTCTGGTCAGTGCCACCGTCTCCAGCTCATATACCATAGCTGGTCTCACTACCGTCTTGTAGACCTTCCCTTTCACACTTGCTGATACCCATCTGTCACAGATCACTCCTGACACTCTTCTCCACCTATTCCACCCTTCCTGCACTCTCTTTTTTACCTCTCTTTTACAATCCTCATTACTCTGTACTGTTGATCCCAAGTATTTAAACTCATCCACCTTCGCCAACTCTACTCCCTAATTAATTAATGTCATTGTGTTTACTAAATAAATATTTTTAGTAAACATTATCTTTCAGTTGTATTTACTTATTTTATTTAGGTGGAAAAACTTGACGTAAAAAGTTAAACAAATCCAAAGTGATTTAATGAATTTCATTATATTAAAATAAGTACCTATATTGAGTAAACATCTTCTTCCTCTTCATTTTTTCCCCCTTCAACATTGCAAGTTATTCTTAATAAGGATTTACCTAATTAATTAAACGGAAAAACTTAACATAATGAAATTAATTAAATCCAAAGATTTTTTTTTGATTGCATGATATTTATATTTGGAAGAAATGAATAAGTTTGTGTCTTTTTCATAGCCTCAAACTTGTTTTTTTGCTTCTGCAGAGTCTGCCCCCTTACTGACCCTTAGTGACAAACGGTGCAGACAGAAACACCACTGGCACTGAATGCTAAAATGCAGCGACTAGTTTTGTGTCCTGTTTTCTTGTGTGTTATAAAAGCCGAAATGAGCAGTCCTCAAGTTCAGTAATAAGGGCCGGTGTAACGGAAGGTGTCCATCCCACCAACATCTGATTTTAACTGGACTTCTGCCTTCATCAGCCCTTAACTACTTGCACCATTTCTCATCCCCTAAGCACTCACTCAGTGTACTTTATGCAACGGTGTTAAAATAGATATTCGTATGCATGCTGTGAGTTTGTAACATACAATATTACAATAATTTTAAATTGTACATGTTTTTAATGTAATTTAATACCTTACTACTGAATAGTATGACACAGTCTAGGACTACCAGAAAATCCATTTCTCCATTGCTTATTCGTCACCAGTCACACTTTCATCCACTGCAGGATTTGCACATGGATCACATTTCACTTCAGCTGCTGAATGTTCTTTGTAGACAAAGTAATTGCAAGAAGAACATCTCATCGTTGGCCTAAACACCTGTGCAGTGTACCAAATGCACCATATTGAACTTGCGATTGTGCATCCATGCCTAAAATCACGCATTAGAGCAGGGGTGTCAAACTCCAGTCCTGGAGGGCTGCAGTGGCTGCAGGTTTTCATTCTAACCATCTTCTGGCCAGTTTTGCTGCTAATTACATCTTTTAATTAACTTGACTCAGGCCTCTTAGTTATTTCTTTTCTGTAATTAGCAGCCAAACAATAACAAGCTGCTACACCTGTGCCCATCACACAGTATCTGAAAATAAAGAAAGGTGAAGGTCTCAGTAAGGCTGATCTCTCAACTCACCAAAACACTTTGACAATGTTTTCATGATAAACAGAAAATCAACAGATTTGGAAATGTCTGCTGTGGCAGAATGAGAGCAGCAGCAAGCCATGGAATTGAATAACGGGTTTGATTAACAGCAAGCATCGGCTTCACATTAAGAAACTGGTTGGAGTTTGAAGCCCCAGTTTAGCTGGTCATCTGTTGCCTCGTTTCAGGCTTTATTTCTGTTTGGCTGCCATTTAATGAGGAAACGAATCAATTCAGAGGACTGAATCCTTCTAACAGGGCTATTAAAATGAAGGGACAAAAGTGAATTAGCAGTGAAAACTGGTCACTGATTAGGAAAAGGGGTAGAATGAAAACGTGTAGCCACTGTGGCACTCCAGGCCTGGAGTTCGACACCCGTTCCCTGGTGTCCCTGGTGTTCCCTGCCTGGAGTTTGCATGTTTTTCCTGGTGGGTTTCCACAGTGTGCTCTGGTTTCCTTCCAAGGAATTGCGACACATTGCGACACTGTACTTGTAGTGAATCAAGCTGAGGAGAGATGGCGGATGCTGCCAGTAGGTTCAAATAAAAGGACATGGGATAAAAATAACTGAGACTGGTTCACCAAATGCACCAGAGTGAGTAAGTTAAGGCCAAAGCTGTTCTTTCCCAGTTTCTGCCTTTTTCATCACTTCAGATATTACAAAGTAATAACAAAGTAATAACATTTATGCGACACTAAGGTGATTTTTTTTTTGCTCTTTTTTAATGTTCTCGTTATTCAAACTCTTCTTCACTGATTATCATGCAAGTAAGTAGCGGCTTCCTTATCAGTGTTATTTGCACCTCTCCCTGTCCTTGCTTGTTATTAATCCTCAGTATTTGGATGCAATTAAGGTAGCAAATTCAAGAGGAGAAAATGTGAATTAAAAAGAGTATGGGAAAAGAAAATTAACATTCAAGGCTATGGTGAAAATTCAATCTTCCCAGTTTATTTTACTTGTAAATATTATTCAAGCACATTTTGTGAATGCAAAATAAGAGAAAAAACAGGTGAGATAATTAAACAATTAGGTCAATTCAAAGTAAGACCGACCCAATTAAATTGGGAAAGTGGGTTTGAAGGAAAACCTGCAGCCATATTGGGACCCCATGACTGAACTTGAGGACCGTTGTTACAGAGGTTATACAGTATGTGAGGTAGGAAATGAGTTAGCGTATATTTAATTCTTTTAATGTTCTTTTATTGCACTCGGTTTTGTGCTTTATAATTAATGTGAAGCCTTGTAAAGTAAATTTCGTCAGATTTATTCCTTTTTATGGTGTCAGTTTGTGCCATGCCACAGACAGGGTCCTGCTCTCTCACAGACCTACTCATCGACACTCACAGTAACACAGAAATTTGGTATCACGTTTGAATATCGGATTAAAACTGGAGTAATAAAATCCGCACAAGTGTGGGGAAAACGTATAAGCCCTTCACAGCTAGAGGTAGCACTGAACACCAGGCCACTAGGTCCATGAGGTAACAGAGCTAAGTAATGTTCAGCTCAATATTGAAAAAGAAGACGATTCAGTAAAACGAAGCTAATTCTTCACACACACACAGTTCAGTAATAAAGTATGGCTTTTATTTTCTAAGTCATCCATTTTTCTCAATCACACTTTATGCCAAGGGTGTGGGCACCTGTGCGGACAGGTGTTTCATCCATCTTGACTCTGCTCTGCGTGACTTGCAGCCTTTAGAAGAGTGTTAACGTAGCAAGTCTCCTTACTTCCATTTGGAGTTAATGGTGTCAAACAGCAGTGCACCAGGCAACAATACAACACATGTCGTCACTTCAGAGAGAGACGCTGAGCTGCAGAGAGCTTAATGCGGCATCCTTTACCTCCTTCTTCACTGCAGAGTGGAGGTTTATACTTCTCAGTGCTGTTGTGCCACAGAGCTTTTTAAAAGCATGCTGGGTGTTAGATAAGTGCAGAAATATTAGAATGGGATGGCACTGAAGAACTGATATGTACCTGTGATATATGCATTTAAACAACAGAATAGGATGTTTTGGATATACAAGGCAGCAAAGCTACTTCCTATAGTAGTAGTACTGCCACATGTAGAGACCATGAACACAATGGCCACTATGGCACTATCTAGTAGGGACAGATAGGATCCGTAAATGCAGTGTTAATATTTGCGATGCTCCATCTGTTAGAATAACAAATGTAATGCATTTTATTACTAAAAATGTTTGTGATGCTCCATCTTTTGGAATGATAGAGACATAGCAATGGACACATAGACAGACACATAGACACTTATCCTTTTATTAAAAAGTGTGGTGGTGTGTGGGTGTGTGGCTGTGTGTGTATGTATGTATGTATCTCTCTCTCTCTCTCTCTCTCTCTCTCTCTCTCTATATATATATAAAATATATATATATATATAGAGAGAGAGAGAGAGAGAGAGAGAGAGAGAGAGAGAGAGAGAGAGAGAGAGAGAGAGAGAGAGAGATATATCTCTCATTAAAGTAGAACATTGTAAACGTCATCTTAAAATTGAGCCACTTGTTAATGTCTACGTGCTTCTGGGACTTCCTCCTGCACTGACAGCAGCGGCAAGGAGCAATTACCAAACAGAACACATTAAAGTTATGATATTCCAGCTCTCTGCAAATGTAGAATCCCGATTTGTACTTGATATCACTTTCATAATGAAATATGTTAAAGCATGTACTGCATATTACATTTTATATAGTAATCGTTAACTTCATTTAAGTAATCAATACTGCTAATAATTCCACTTGAGGGTGCAGCACAGTGGCAGAGCAGTAGCGTTACTATCTGGCAGTAGGGAGTCATGTCCCTGGTGTTCCCTGCCTGGAGTTTGCATGTTTTTCCTGGTGGGTTTCCACAGTGTGCTCTGGTTTCCTTCCAAGGAAGTGCAGATTTGGGGATTTTGCAATGTTAAAGTGACACAAGTGTATGTGTGTGCTTGCAATTGCTGGTTGGAATGTGTGTATCCCTGGATTGATGGATGTAATTGTTAAACATCATCTTTTTCACACATATTGTGGCAAGGTGTCCTGGGAATTTAATGGTTGTCTCAGGCAATTCACAACACAGCGAAAGACTGTTTTCTCCACCTGGTGGAATCTTCCAGTTTTACATAAAGTATAAACAGTACGATGCTTGCATAGCAGTAGTGTCCACAGGCAAGCAGATCACGTTGTGTGAAGTATAAACCCGATCTTACATAGCATCAATAAAGTGTTTATTAATCTCTGCAAATTGACCTAACAGAAATTCACTTCGGAATGGTCTGAGTCGGCTTATCAAGAGAAATGCATCTCAGTTATATATTTCATATAAGACCTATGAATCCTTCACATTAATAAGTCATTTTATCCTCATGTCAATATGCCTCACTGTACACAGAGATGAATAACCTATGTACTGAAGTTTTATAAGTGTTTTTAAGAACTAAAGAAGTCTTTGTTAAGGTCTCATTGCATAGGAGTAAATTACTAATCAATACAAAGTGTTCCCATATACTGTATATAACACTGATTATGTGTATATAATATATATAGTATACTACATCGTATATAATAGTAGCTGTGCAAGCCCGTGCTGTAAAAAGCCTGGGCTCCTAGAAACTATTGAAATCGTCAGAAAGAAAATTGAAGTCGGCGGTTTCATTTTGCAGACATGCTCGCCCCCCTTGTCTATCAGCGGCTAAGCGAGTTTCTTTCTCATTTGTCTTTCATGCTGTAGCCTCGTATGTCTTCCTTCTTCTGACTCGTTAATTTGTTGACAGCTTGCTGGCTATTTGAGTTTCATGCTGAAGCCTTCTGGGTCGCCTCACAGCTCTGGGGTGGAGAGACAGACACACACACTTCCATGCGTAGACGTTTATATATAAGATATTTACTGTTATATATATATATATATATATATATATATATATATATATATAAACAAACACAGGGATGGGCAAAGGTAGGTTTATAGTTGTGAGTATGTAAAACACAATTTATTCTTGTTTATTTATTAATTATTATATTATTTATTTGCATTATTTGTCTTCTAAACAAGGCTCCTCTATGTGTCACAGTAGATATGGTGTTTTCTTTGAAAGTTTCCTCTTTTCACCTGTGGACATAAAGCTGATGTGATTTGCCAAAAATCTCCAGTTTTTCTGTTCAAAGGACATTCTCCCAGAAGAGTTGTGGCTTGTCAATATGCATTTCAGCAAATTCCAGTCTGGCTTTTTTCTGTGAAGTCCTCTTGGGTTCTCCACTGAGTCGACTGTTGCTTAAAAAAGTGACAGATGGTGTGATCAAACATGGATGGACCTTGACCTTGGAGTTCAGCTTGAATCTTTTTGGAACTTGTCCTTGACTTTCTGTCTATCATTCTCATTATCCTTCTGCCCATTCCGGGGTCGTTTTTTCCTCTTATGGCCACGTCCAGGGAAGATGGCTACAGTCCCATGGACTTTAAACATTTTAATAATATTTGCAACTGCTGTCACAGCAACATCTCCTAGCCTTTGCCTTTAACATGCTTGTCTAAAAAATTTTTTCTGATCTCCTTGTGCAACTCTTTCCTTTGCTTTCTCTTGTCCATGTTAAATGTATGGGACAAACGATGATACCAAACAGCTGAGTGACTACTCTTCTCTATTTAAATTTTCTGAACGACTGACTGCATTATTGGAGACTTCTGATGCCACGTCCAAGGTTAATAGAATATCAATCAATCAATCAACATTTATTTATATAGCACATATTCATACAAAACAATGTAGCTCAAAGTGCTTTACAAAATGAATAGAAAAATAGAAGACACAATAAAAAATAAACATAAGTCAACATTAATTAACATAGAATAAGTAAGGTCCGATGGCCAGGGTGGACAGAAAAACAAAAAAAACTCCAAAAGCTGGAGAAAAAAATAAAATCTGTAGGGGTTCCAGACCACGAGACCGCCCAGTCCCCTCTGGGCAATCTACTTTAACATAAGTCAAACAGTCCTCCTTGTATTTAGGGTTTTCATGGAAGGACCTGATGATGATGGTCACGTAGACTTCTGGCTTTCAGTCCATCAATGTTGGTGCATCATGATGCTTTGAGTAGGGGTGGTGGCGCAGGCCGCCACCACAAAGAAACCAGAAAAAGAAACAGAAGAGAGAGTTGGGGTCAGTATGGATTTTGGAGCCACTATGAATAGTTATTATGATGAACTGAACATACAGAGTATCAGTATTAAGTTAAAGTGAAGTTATGAGAACGCCATGTTAAAGTAATGTGTTTTCAGCAGTTTTTTAAAGTGCTCTACTGTATTTGCCTGGCGAATTCCCATTGGCAGGCTATTCCAGATTTTAGTGATCATTTGTCACCTTCAATGAAGCAGATTCTGTACTATGAAGTTTTTTTTTTTTAAATCATTAAGAAACAGATTAAAACTTTATACATTTCAAAGAAAAATTGCAAATGTTACAGAGCAATCACATAACACAAACCAATGTAACACTTTATGTCAATATAAGGTTCAAGCGACTTTTCAAAACCCTTTCGCAACCAAGAGATAAACACCACCTTGGGAGAACTGAGATTCATTACAAAATGTTAACAATGAAAGGCACTACATAAATCACCTTATTATTTATGAAGTAAAGAGCAGACGTATAATGCAAAAAGGAAGAGTCATGCTTTTAAACAAGCACATGTGAAGGATTTGTTAGCAGTATGTCGTTATTATTTAGTAATAGCCTTGACTTCTTTTTCTATTGCATTGCCTAGAATTGTACAGCACATTTCAAAAGCAGACATCTTTTTAGACATTTAAGAACATCTTTTTTCCATCAGCTCTCTCATCGTGATGTGTATTGATGTGTTTGGCAGCAGAGGTCACGGTAACATCGGCAAAGTGACTCGACAATATGCGGGCCATGCACTTTCTGATATCATACTTAATGTCTATGACTCTGCCTTGATGGAAAGCAATCAATTTTAGACTAAAAAATAAAAGTATTTTCTTTTCTGTTAAATAAACACCAACTCATTTTTTAACCCATTTTGTTAAGGACAGCATTCTTTGCCGCTTAGAAAAGAATAATGTTTAATTAATGTAGTGCCTGTTGATGATAAATAATTGATGGCTGTATATGATGTGTTATATACTGTAGTTTATGCAATGCTATACACACAAACAGGGGGGACATACACACTGGCTTTTCTTTATTTAGAGTTAGACCCGTCTTTTCAACTCTTATTTTTCATGATCTTAACACATGTTGCCCAGACGTTTACCCATCATTTCATTTATTTTCTATACAATCTTATCATATTTTTGAACGCCAGAAGTCCTAGGATCACCACGTGATGGCTACAGATTTCTGCTGCTAGCCATTAACAGGCTGTACTTAGCATTGTCTTATTATTATTTTTTTTAATTAAATATGTAACTCAATTACTTAAATTTCAAAATAAAAATTAAAAGGTACCTTACCTAATTCTTCAAAATGCTGATCCTGTTGATGCCTAAGCTGACAAATTGTGTAGCACTTTACCTTAAACCATAGCTACCTTAAGAAAAGTGTCCATCATGCATCTTTCAGGAATGCCGCAGGGGAAAAACTGAACCGGAATAAAAGACAAAATCACAGCCTTAAGTGCCATATGTCACAGAATGTTCCTGTAGGCGTACTGCAGCTGTGGGCTTTCTTTTATTTTCTATTTTCAATCTACAAATTTAACACGCCATATCCCTCCGTCTCTCCATCCGTTTTACACAGCCTGCACTATATCTACCACAGTGAGCCAGACTCTTAGATGTTTCTGTGCTTTTTTGACATGGCAATAAATGGAGTTTGTCGTACTTATTACATAGTTGATTAACTGTTTATTTTAACCCATGAAACAGATGTAATGGATCTGTTAAGGGGTTAAGAAATTATATGCGTCACCAGTCATTGCATGTCCAGGGATGCTGCTGACTGAGGTTTTGGTTTTCCCTCCTCCGTTGTCAACTGGCTGTAGCCTAAGAATTAATTTGTGGCCAGATATTGTTGGGTTCCATTTATATCAATCAATTTCAAACTACAGTACTTTGTTTTCCAGTTCATTTAAACAAATCTGTGTCTTTGTGTGTACAATTAGTCATTTGTAAAGTTTGTATCTAACTATGAACTTGCCCCGATGCTCTGTGCCTACACTCAGTGAAGAAATCTTAATAAAAATAAACTTAATTGAATCAAAGTTTCCTGAATTAATACTATTATCAATGGGTGTGCATCTTAGTGATAGATAGAACTTTGTGTCCAGGGGGAAATTTGGCTTTTTACAGAAGTTTTTTAAATAAATAAATAGATAGATACATAAATATCCAGTGCCACCATAATGTTTGGAATAAAGGCACATTATTTCTTGATTTACCCCACAGTCTGCAACACAGTTTACAATTACAAATAAAAGGTATTCTGTTCTGTTTGGAAGTAAATATGAGGAATGTCTTCAGCCATTTCTAAGCAGATATACTACATGACCCAACCGAGTAGTCTGTCATCCATATTATCATAATGCCCAGTGTTACAGGGATGATGGACTCCTCTATAAAATGACTTTTAAGGATACAGAGTGTATACTGCAGACTTAGTGCATTTTGACAATTTGTCATAAGCATTAAACAAAACTCCATGGCAAACTTTAAAAATGAAATCTTTCTGAAGCAGAATGTAGCATATTGCCTTTTTAGCAGTCCTGGCTTGTGATATAAGGCTGAGATAAACAACAAATTAAAGCGCCGACCCAAATATCTCTTCCTGCAGATGGCTTTCTACTTGATATTGTGTCAGCTGACATTTCATGGCTGTGTCTTGCCCATTTCAGTGGGCTCATTTTATTTGTGGCTAATTCCTGCGTGCCCTCTCTAAGATATTGTTGTTAATATTTAAGCAGATGGTACAAAGCATGCATGTGCTATTTATCCATTTTTCTGGTATTACTCTCCTTATTTTTAAATGCCAATAATATATTATAAAAGAAGAGAACGAGCACTGAAAAAAGGTTTGGGTCAGGTCTGTGACCCTGTATAATGTAAAGCAAACAAACATATTAAAATGGACTTTTAACGAAGACAAAGTAACGTCTTTAGAGATGCAAGTCCAAACAAAGAACTGACAGCAATGGCAGGGTTTGGGGTCATATGGGCTCCAGGCAGGAAGGGAAGGGAAGGGAAGAGGTGGGGTTCAGGAGGGTAGACAGCGGAAGTGACATCAGCAGCAGAGAGGCTATTAACCATCTGTACTGCAGAGGGAGAAACAGAGAAGGCATCAGACAAGAGTGCCAGCCCTTGTTTGGTGGTGAAAATCAGCATAAGTGAGCCCTCGGGCTGCTGTCCTAGTGCACACACGTGGCAATATATATATATATACAGTGTATATATATATATATATATATATATAAGTAGCAGTCCCCCACTCTGTTTTAGTAGTGAAACAGGACAGTGAGGAGGGCCCTGCCTGACTCCCCACTCCTGACGTCACTCTTCCTGCTCCCCCAGGCCCGCAGCCTCTGTCTCAGATCACTGCAAATTTATCGGTACTGGAAGCGAACTGTGAGTCTTGGAGCAATTAGAGAAGTCGCAAAGTCAACCAGAATGTTCAAGCAAATTATAGAAAAAAGCCCAAACTAAATCCATGAAGTAGTTCTCTTATGAAATGCGGACAGACATACAAACAGATGTTGCATTTTGCATATGTATGTGTGTGTGCGTGTGTGTGTATGTGTATATTTTGTAAGTGCCATATAGGAAAGACAGGCATCCTGACAAGAAGAAGGGAATGTTCCTTACCTAGACAGAATGACCCAGGTGAATGGACAACCATCCCAACCAAGAAACAAAAGGGTTCTTTACCTGGAAGGGGAGCTCCAGGTGGATTTACAGGCATCTCGACTGGATGTGACTTCAGTACCTTTCCTGACCAGGATAAAACAGAAGGATCGGGAAGGACTGTCTATGAGGGATATTTATTCCCCCAATATGCTAGGCGGCAGCTTGCCTCTGGTAGAGCTACCATTCATACTCCCGCAGGGTATCTTGGGACATGTGGTCTTGGAGAACAACCTTGTTGGGTTGTGTGGGTGCCGCCAGAGGGAGCTATAAGAGAGGAGCACATCTCAAAGGAGGTTCCACCTGACCCAGCAGTGCCGCCAAGCTGTAGTCATTTGACATCAGAAGCACTCCTTCCCCGTGACCCACAGGCAATACACAGTCCAAAAAGCACTATCACACCACACCAACAGTTTTCTCCCTTTTACCACCACTCTTCCTCAAGCGTAGTCCTCCTCCTCCCGACTTCGGCCATTGAGTGGTGGTGGCTGGCCCTTTTTATAGCCCACCTGGAAGCGTTCCAGGCGCTTGACCACCTGGTCCTAATTGCACTTCCGGGTGGGGCTGAAGATTCGTCCAGCCGTGCTGCTGACTCCATGCCGCTCCCCCTATCGGCCATCCAAGCCCCCAACCAGGCTGTGGAGGACTCAATGCGACAGGTTGAGGAATCACCGTCTGCCAGGGAGGCTGCCACCAAGTGTCCCGGGGGAAGTATTGAGCTCCCCATGGTTGCTCCCCCGGAACAAATGCAGCAGGGGCGTCCCTGCCGGGCATGGGACCTCCGCCACAAAATATATATACAAACCGGATTCCAAAAAAGTTGGGACACTATACAAATCGTGAATAAAAACTGAATGCAATGATGTGGAGGTGCCAACTTCTAATATTTTATTCAAAATAGAACATAAATCACGGAACAAAAGTTTAAACTGAGAAAATGTATCATTTTAAGGGAAAAATATGTTGATTCAGAATTTCATGGTGTCAACAAATCCCAAAAAAGTTGGGACAAGGCCATTTTCACCACTGTGTGGCATCTCCCCTTCTTCTTACAACACTCAACAGATGTCTGGGGACCGAGGAGACCAGTTTCTCAAGTTTAGAAATAGGAATGCTCTCCCATTCTTGTTTAATACAGGCCTCTAACTGTTCAATCGTCTTGGGCCTTCTTTGTCACACCTTCCTCTTTATGATGCGCCAAATGTTCTCTATAGGTGAAAGATCTGGACTGCAGACTGGCCATTTCAGTACCCGGATCCTTCTCCTACGCAGCCATGATGTTGTGATTGATGCAGAATGTGGTCTGGCATTATCTTGTTGAAAAATGCAGGGTCTTCCCTGAAAGAGATGACGTCTGGATGGGAGCATATGTTGTTCTAGAACCTGAATATATTTTTCTGCATTGATGGTGCCTTTCCAGACATGCAAGCTGCCCATGCCACACGCACTCATGCAACCCCATACCATCAGAGATGCAGGCTTCTGAACTGAGCGTTGATAACAACTTGGGTTGTCCTTGTCCTCTTTGGTCCGAAAGACATGGCGTCCCAGATTTCCAAAAGAACTTTGAATCGTGACTCGTCTGACCACAGAACAGTCTTCCATTTTGCCACACTCCATTTTAAATGATCCCTGGCCCAGTGACAACGCCTGAGCTTGTGGATCTTGCTTAGAAATGGCTTCTTCTTTGCACTGTAGAGTTTCAGCTGGCAACGGCGGATGGCACGGTGGATTGTGTTCACTGACAATGGTTTCTGGAAGTATTCCTGAGCCCATTCTGTGATTTCCTTTACAGTAGCATTCCTGTTTGTGGTGCAGTGTCGTTTAAGGGCCCGGAGATCACGGGCATCCAGTATGGTTTTATGGCCTTGACCCTTACGCACAGAGATTGTTCCAGATTCTCTGAATCTTCGGATGATGTTATGCACAGTTGATGATGATAGATGCAAAGTCTTTGCAATTTTTCGCTGGGTAACACCTTTCTGATATTGCTCCACTATCTTTCTGTGCAACATTGTGGGAATTGGTGATCCTCTACCCATCTTGGCTTCTGAGAGACACTGCCACTCTGAGAAGCTCTTTTATACCAATCATGTTGCCAATTGACCTAATTAGTGTTTATTGGTCTTCCAGCTCTTCGTATGCTCAAATTTACTTTTTAGCCTCTTATTGCTACTTGTCCCAACTTTTTGGGATTTGTTGACACCGTGAAATTTTGAATCAACATATTTTTCCTTTAAAATGATACATTTACTCGGATTAAACGTTTGATCTGTCATCTACGTTCTATTACAAATAAATATTGACATTTGCCATCTCCACATCATTGCATTCAGTTTTTATTCACAATTTGTTTAGTGTCCCAACTTTTTTGGAATCCGGTTTGTGTGTGTATATATATATATATATATATATATATATATATATATATATATATATTGATCTTTAGAAACTGAATGGTGGTTAAATTTAAGTACTGTATATATTTATGAAAGTTACTAATAGAGGGACTACAATGGTTAGCACTGCTGTCTCATAGATCCAGCATGCCACATTCAAATGTTTTGCTTTGTTGCAGTCTGTGTTTGGTTTGCACTTAATTTAATTTCCCAAATCCTGCCAACGAGGTGCATTTTAAATGATTATTGATTCACAATTGGTCTTGTGTGAGTATGTGAGGATATGGCACTCCATTCAAAATTTGTTCCTGCTTTTGGGCCTGAAGCAAGCAAGATGGCCTTCAGAAACAGACGACTCTGTCTTGAAATAAGCAGATCTGAGTATGTCATAGTGTGTTACAAATCAGGGTCATTAAAAAGGCTTCTTTTTCTTTAAATCCAAAGTGATCATCATTTTAAACTGGATCCATAGTCAGGCACTCGCTTGCACATTGTGTTGTGCTGGCTATGATTTTTAAAGGAATTCATTGTGTGAGTGGTGACACAGTGGTATCCATCAGTGGTGGGTGCCTCAGAAGATGAGTTGCAATATGTGAATCAAATTTAAAAAAAAAAAAAAGATTTTACAGAGCTGCTTATTGAAACTTTCTAAATGTGAACTGTTATTTATACGGTGTGAAATCTGTTGGATCGCAATGGCTCACTCACTTAAGGGTCCTGTCTGGGTCACAGGAGCTTATCTTTGAAGCAGCAGGCCCATGACTGGAAACAACCTTCAGTAGGGAAGGTGGGTCTGTAACATGTCAAAACAGCATACTTACTTTACTTCATTAACTTGCTTTGTTACTTTACTTAAATACATTTTTTTACACGTTTTCAGCTATTTGTACTTTACTGGCGTAAAACTTAATTTAGGGCTACTTTTATTTTACCTAGCATACTTTCTACTTTGTTACTACATTTTCCAGAAAGTCCTTGTTACTTGTTATATAGACCGCACTATTATTACTTCATAAAAGAGACCAATCAGATGTGCTCCCAACTTAGATTATAATTGAGGGATGCTCAGACACAGCCATTAGAATGCTGTATATCATTCAAAAATTAAATTGCCATTGCACGCCTTCCGCTGCTCGTTTTCTGGGTTGTTCCCATACTTCTCACACACTGCTGAGACTTGGAAACTGAATGTGCAATTTCCCCCCAGTTGAATTTGAAAATGGCACCTAATGAAATCATTGCTTTTAAGAATTTGCTTTCAAGTTAAAAAAAGCTATTGAAGTTAGCTGCTGAGGATGAAAAAGAAGAAGTAAGCATTTTTTCCATTTCTTATATGGAACCCCTGAAGTTTAAAAAAAAAAAGTGTTTAATTTTGTGCAAACAAGATAAGTAAAAGTTATAAAGTGTGCGAATAATATCTGTGTGTTGTACGCACAAGATATTTCATCAGATTCTTTTAAGTCCATTCACTAAAACACTAGCGTGAACCCAGTAGTAAAAGTCGATGGTTAACTGAAGAAGATAAACTCGGGGTTCAAGTGAGAGCTTGTGGCCTGTGTCGGGTCCTTGCAGTCTCTTGTTATGTGAGAGTTAATAAAAGGGGTGGCATCTTTCCTGGAAGCAGACACCTGTATTTGTGTTTCTACCTGATGGAACTTGAGCTCAGGGAAAGCTAACAGAACTCTGCCCTGCTAATCCGAGTCTACTAGAACCACCATTACTAATTCAAAGATAGGTAGCTTATTAAATGAATATTCTAGCTTTGTGTGATAGGCTGAACTTTGCAATTCAGTAGAGTTGTTACCGGCAATGTGTGAAAACCGGCATTGTGACTTTTATTTTCTCTGAGCTGTAATTTTTATTAGTCCTTTATGCGATTCAGGAGAAAGCATTTAAATTAAACAGAATTGACCCTTGTCCGGAACATTTATCAGTAGAACATTGAGTCTCAGATGTGTAATTGCCATTTTATTATGTTGTAATGAAGCTGAATTATTGCAGTGTAATATTACTGCAAGTTAGTTTAATTTAAATTATCTATAGGAGTGCATTAAAATATGAGTATATATTATGAGACAACAAACTGGTATACACCTGGTTATGCTGGAGAATAATATGCTTTGAGTTTAATTGTGGTTAATTCTGTTCTTTACATGAGTGCTTGAGCGGGTAGTTTAAAGATGCCATTAGGTTTCAAAGTCAGCAAAGAAAACCACAACTTTCTTAAGAGAATTCCTGCTAAAGATGAAAAACAATTCTGAAATTAGTGTGTTGCTATTTAATGTAACAATTGCTGAACTAAAATCTATATTTACTTTAATGAATAATATTAATCCTGATCTGTGTTGATTTGCTCTGTTTTTTTAAATTTTTTTTTATTTATAGTGTATATATTTAAATACTGTGGTGGGCTGGGGCCCTGCCTGGGATTTTTTCCCTGTGTTGGCTGGGATTGGCTCCAGCAGACCCCTGTGACCCTGTGTTAGGATATAGCAGGCTGGATAATGGATGGATGGATGGATGGATGGATGGATATATTTAAATAAGTGATTCACAAACTCAGTCCTGGGGGACCCACTCTGGCTGCAGGTTTTTGTTCCAACCAACTTCCATTTTTCATTGGACTCTTAGCCTAATTAAGTGAGTCATTATTTCCCAGTTTCTGTGTTTTGGAGTCAATGTAGAAATTACAAACAAAGTTTGGTTGATTTTTATTAAAATGTAATAAGCAGTTATATGGGGAATATGTACTTTTTTAAGCTGTTAACAGTATTTTCAACCTACTTTTCATTCTGCTTTTCAAGGTGTTCTGGTTATTTAATTAATTATTTGCTAATTAGCAGGTCTGACACTGAAGTCGTTGCTGATTTAATCATCCTGGGTGTCTGCTGTGTTGGTTGTTAATTGTCACTATTAGGGTTAAATAAAGGGAGCAAACTACACATGAAAAGGATTAGAAAGCTTTAGAAAAAAAATCAAAATATTTCTAAATGTCTTATTAATGTAAAAACCATACTGTTGTGTTTTTCTGAATGCAGAATAAGAGAAGAGTACAAAACACCGGCTAATTAAATAAGATCAGTTGTTTTCGATAATTATCACCGATTGTGAATCTGGTTGGAAGAAAAACCTGCAGCCACAGTGGGTCCCCAGGATCGAGTTTGGGAACCACTGATTTAAATGATAAAGCTGTGAGTTGTCCACTTTTTATTCAAACAGTGTTTTTGTATTTTATTTTATTATGTTTTATTATTCTTCTCTCTGCCTCATCTGTGTCCGGGGTAACCCAGTAGGGGAGGCACAGTGTAAGTCCTACCCACACTCACCAGTACCACTCTTCAAGTATTCCCCATGACCCTGACTGCAGTTATGTACTGATCAAAGGCCAGATTGTATTCACGCGATTCATTATTCTGGAGTGCAGTTATATAGCAAATATACTGTGTGACCATTGTATAAAAATAAAATAATTGTGTTTTCTAGACAAAGCTTCTCTTAATTATAAAACGTACTTTTACTTCTGGTACTTGAGCACTTTTGAATGCAGATGCTTTATTACTTTACTCAAGTATTTTTTAACGGAAAATACTTCTTATTTCAGTAAAAGTAAAGTTTGACAAAGTACTTAGACTATTACTCAAGTATCATTTCTGAATACTTTTTACAGCTCTGTGCCACACCCATATGCCAAAACTCATTTAGATGGGGCCAATTTACATCCACCAATAACCTGCTGGGTGTGACTTTAGGGCATGAGAGGAAAACCTCAGTTTAGTTTGGTGTCTATTTACTGGAATACAGAATACATTTAATTCATCCCAAGAACCAACTCTGGATGGGATGCAGAACACACACACACAACTTTACTAGTTTAGAGTCACCAGAAAACCTGACACACACAGGATATAAGAGGAAAGCCTGAAGATTACAGCATTTGAGAAGAATCTTGGTAAAACTAACTGTATATGTTCTTTTTGTGTCTTATCCTGCTGTTATGTTAATATTTTACTCTGAAGAAAAGCATTTCTTCTTTTTTTTTTGAGTTTTGTAACTAGCTTTGGAGTATATTATTCAGTTATTAAAATCTTTAAATGTAATTTAGCAAAAAGCTACACTTCTTTCCTTGATTAAACAAACAGGCCTGATGGATTGAATGGTCTCCTTTCATTTGTCAAATGTCATAAGTTCTTATGTTCTTAAACAGTGCCTAGAAAAAGTAATCACCCCTGTGGAAGCTTTCACATTTTGTTTCTCCACTTTGAATCTTGGCAGATTTTAATTTGTAATAAATTTAGGGCACTTTGCAGAGAACAGTTTTCAGCTTGACATTAAAGTGTCTTTTTGTTGATGAGTGTTAAATCATTCCAAATATAAAACACAAAATAACTGATCACGTAAGTATTTGGCCCATTCATGTCTGTATTTAGTAGATACACCTGCGGCAGACATGACATGAGAGCCTTGAGTTTGAGTGCAGGGGTCTCTCTCTCTGTCAGCTTTGCACATCTGGACACTTCTGTTCCTCCACATTCTACTTTACAAAACTGCTCAGGCTCGGTCAAGTTGCATGTCAATTGTGAGTAAGCAGACTTTATCAAGTCCATCCATAAGGTCTGTTAAATTGGGATTTGGACTCCGCCACTCTAGGACATTCACATTGTTGTTTATAAGCCATTCCTGTGTAACTTTGACATTATGCTTGAGGTCTTTGTCTTGCTGGAAAACAAATCTTCTCCCAAGGCCCAGGTTTCTTTCAGACTCTATTAGGGTTTCCTCCAGGGTCTCTTCGTATTTCGCTGCACTCCTTTTACCATCACAAGACTTCAAGTGCCTGCTGCAGACAAGCATCTCCACAGTCGGATACTGCCACTACTATGGTTCATGGTTGGCATGGTGTGTTTGGCAGGATAGGCAGTGTTCAAATGCAGTATTTGGTCTGATGGCAAAAAAGTTCAGTTTTGGTCTCGTCAGACTGTAGACCTTTTATACAGTTGACTCCAGAGTCTCCCATGTGGCTTCTGCTGTGACGTCATGTGCATTTTTTTAACAGTTCCCTTTTCTTTACTACCTTATGAAAGCTGCAACTCATGAAGCATATGGGCAACAGTTGTTGTCTTTATAATCTCCACATTCGTTTCCACGTATCCTTCAGAGTTCTCTTAGGTCTCTTCATTGGCTCCCTCACTCATTTTCTTCTTTTTTGTGGACGGCCTGCTCTGGGCAGATTTATAGAAGTGCCATACTTCTTCCAATTGTTTTAAGTGAATATTCAGTGACTTGGGTATTTTTTTTGTCTCCCTCCCCTGACTTGAGCCTTTCAATCACTTTTTCATGGAGTTGTTTGGAGTGTTCATTTTGTCTTTATTGTGTCAGTCAGGCCACCATACTGACTCACAACAAGCTGGCCCTTCCACTTTCAGGTTCATTTAGACAGTGTGACAGATAGGGGGCACTGTCGTCCCCTTGAACCCTTGGCACTCGACTCCAGACACCAGGTAAAAGTGCAATAATTCTTTATTCGGACTATACAGTAGTGCACAAGCACCCTCACCTCCACAATTCTCATTAATAAATCAATCGCAATAACAATAAACCAATCCTCCACTCCCAGACGCGTTGCCACCCTTCCACCCAGCTCAGCTCATTGTTTGGGAGTTCCCACAACCCTTTTATAGTCCTTGACCCGGAAGTGCTTCTGAACCCCCAGTCCATGTGATTTCTTAGCACTTCTGGGTCAGATCAAAACTCTTCTTTTTCTTCACCCCGGAAGCACGTCATTCCCCTTGTCCATATGACTCGAACGTACTTCCAGGGCGTAGGGAAAATTAATATTCTTTGTTCCTCCCTGCAGCTCCATCTAGTGGCACCTGTGGTATCCAGCAGGGCTGTGGATGAAAACTCCATTGTCCAGTATTCCCTTCTGGTCTTCTGGACACTTCCATGCTGCAGAAAGGGCTCCATCTGGCGGCCTGGGGGTATTGGCCGGGATGACAAGCTGGCGATAGACCACAACAGATAGCCTTCATTGAACTAATTCTGTGACTTCTGAAACCACTTGGCAGCACCAGTGGTGAATTAAGTGTGGCACATTAAAGGGGGTGAATAGGTGATCAATTTATTTTTGTGTTTTATATTTTACCATTTTGGCAGAGATCTGTTTTCACTTTGACACTGAAGAGTCTTCTTCTGTTGACTAGTGTCAAAAAGGACACCTTAAATCCACGGTGATTCAATGTTGTAGAACAATTAAATATGTAGTCAATATTTTTCTCATAGGGACTGTATTTCATCCATTTTTCCAGACTCACTTAGTCCATTAAACTGTCTCAGGGAGCTGAATCGTATCCTGGCAGCATCAGGCACAAAGTAGGAGCCAACCCTAGACAGGACACCCCTACTCCATTTTCTGAAATTGAGGTTTCAACTGTATTGCAACTGTATTTCCCTTTGGAATAGTTATGAATATATGACCCATTTCAAGTGATTTTCTCACTAAATAATTCTACTTGATCTTGCTGGATTATTTCATATGAGAATTACAAACCCAGAATGTGCATTAGCTTTTCTTTAAGCAGTAATAGGCTTGACTTTGCAGGTAAATAGAAGACTGAAATGGCGGGCAGTGGAGCGTGAAAGAAACTCAGATCTTTTGCATTAATATATAAATCTTTCAAACTTCAGAGACCGACAAGCGTCTATTTTTCATTGTATATTATGCATTTTTGTAATCGGAATTAAGAACATTTCAAGAGATGAGCTTGCTTTCCTAATACAGTATACTTTAATTCAGCCCACAGTGTTGATGACTGAAGGCTTGCTTGAAATTTAGATGTACAAGAAAATATTGTGTTTTGAATTAAAATTCTCTTTCTAACCATCCACTATGAAACCCAATTAATTCACTAGGGATAGGATCTTGCCACTGTGATCCTAAACCGGATCAAACAGGTCTGATATTGAGCATGTTGATGCTGTTCATTCCCCTTCATTAGTTCTTAAATAATGAACGTGGACTTGTATATTTTTAGTGCATCACTTAAACATTTAGGAAAATATCAAGAAAACAATTGAAAATGTAATCATACATATAAAATTATTACTAATTAATGTACATTATTAGCATTATGGGGATAATAATAAACTGTTCAAATAAATTAAAGGAACACTTTGAAAATACATCAGATTTCAATGGGGAAAAAATCCTGCTGGATATCTCTGCTGATATGGACAGGGTAATGTGTTAGAAAATAAAAGGATGCCACATCATTGGATGGAAATGAAAATGATCAACCTACACAGAGCTGATTCAAAGACACCCCGAATATCCCAGAACTTTCATTGACTTGATGCTATACTCTGATTAAAAAGTGTTCCTTTAATTTTGTTGTGTAGTATATAATAAGAAAGATTATGAAAATATCAAGAAAACAAAGCAATGATGTTGTAAGGAATTTTGTTTAAATATGTATTGTCGATGACAGACAAATAAAGGAGCCAAAAAAAAGCTCAGTCTCAGCCCCGCGTATAATATTCCTGGCTGCAAATGGATAAATTAGTTGTACAGATGTGTACAGGTTCGAGTCCAACACAGAACTGATTTGAGATTGTCAAGATGGAGGTTTTAAAGGCAAGCAATGTCATCAATGGGTCCGGAACCAAAAGTGACGTCATCAATGGGCCCTGAACAGGAAGTGATGTTATCAATGGGTCCCGGAACAGGAAGTGACATCATTAGGGCCAGGCAAATTTCCTGTAACTGATTTGCAGAGAATTGAGATAAAGCATCAGTGTACTCTGCCACCCCTGGTCTGGCATGGAATTACTTTCATTGAAGCACTTTAATTGACTACCATTCGCACGTATGAGGCAGTATGTATTTGTTATTTTCAACAAAGCTAATAATTTAACAAATTAAATTCTCCTTATAATTACCATAAACTGGATGCTTGTTTTAAACACGCTTTCTCACCTTGTGTTTAATCGTGTCAGTCTAGTTGTACCCAATAGGATTTTTTGCTTTGCAAAGAAATTTATTAGGCAGGTGTGCTTTATACACAAAATGCCATACCATGTCATTTGCTAGCCTGCTTAATCCAGGGGGATCGAGGGGATGGCTGGAGCCCGTCCCGGCTAGCATAGGCCGCAAGGCAAGAACCAACCTTGGACAAGGTGCCACTCCATTGTAGGGCAACCGCACACACATCTGGGCCAATTTTAGTGCTGCCAATTCACATAACCTGTATGTCTTTGGACAGTGGGAGGAAACGCACACAAAGACCGGTTGAACATGCAAACTCCACAAAGGGAAAACCCGGGATGCCAGTCCTGATCCCCTTACTGTGAGGCAGCAGTGCTACCACTGCACCACCGTATCACACAGTGATAAAGTTTTTCTATTCTTTATGATGCTAACATTTAACGTTAATGCTAATTTGGAGCATTCATTTATTTACAACATGTTCACTGCTTCACTGTTTTCCTGAACGGGGTTTTGATTTTATGTGACATTTTTATAGTATTTATCAAACCCATATGGATTTTCTCCAAATACTCCAACCTATATCAATAGCCTGAAGACAAAGACCCACACTTGGTCCTTGAGAGCTAATTCCTGTAGTCAATTAACTTAGCAGTTTTGGAGTTTGGAAGACACTAAAGTATCCAGGGAAAACCCCTTTGGGACGTGGAGAAAAGGCGAATAATTGAAAATCCCTGACAGCCACTTTCCTCAATCAATAGCACACGCCCATGGCTGATTCACAGATGATCCAGATTCACAACATGCCAAGGGTATAATAGACATTTCTGTTTTCTTACCCATTTATTAGGGGATAATTTTAGTCTAAAACATCTTACAGATTGTAATTCAGAAGTAGAGTTGTTTTAGTCGGTTTCCAGTTGGAGCTGTAACACTTTAAGCAAGTCAGGATCAGATAGTGAGGCAGGTATTATTTCAATTACAGTATAGTGTGTAGTCTGGTAATTTAGGCACACTTACCTCTTAAATCAGAAACATCCATTTATCTCTCTCTCTGAAATTTCTTAATCCAATTCAGGGCCACAGGGGATGACGCATAATCCAGTTGGATTGAAAGAGTTTGACAATGAATGGCTAGATAAATTGATGTATAGATGGAGAGTTCTAATCCACCCATCCATCTGTTTGGTCCATCGGTTATATAGAAAACTTTAATATAGCGGTAACAACCTACACATCTGTAAAAACAGTATTTGGAAGCTATTGTGCCCAAATCACATTCACCAAATGTGGTACCCTTCAATAGGTCTGTATACAGCATATTTTGGTTCGTATGTAATAATATAGTGTAAAACAAATGGGTAACACAGTTAAAGTGTTGAGATCCGTAGTCAGTGCCAGATTTAATTGAGTGTCGAATTACAGTAAATAACAGAACTATAAAGTCAAAATTATGGCTTCCTCAGTCAAAAGTAATTGCTTTCAAAGATGTTGATTGTTGCTTAATGAACGCAGACTTCTGATTTGTTCTGTTCTTAAATAGTGGACAGAGCAAAAGTGGTGGGACTTCCATAACAGAAAAGGGAAATGATGGCACTTGTCCTCCAGGCTTTCTTCATCCAGTCGAAATGAAAAAAGAGGAACGAGTGTCGGCTCCAGTGTCACACCTGTAATGACTGGACAGCGACAACCAGTCAAAAATGGTTTTAGTTTAAGGTTCAGGAGATAAACTTGAAGTCAGAAGAGCAGGCCAAGGTTGATGCCAGTGAGTAAGGAAACAAGTATTTTGAAACGGAATCCAAAGTGTGACAGCAAACATCAGGATGAAAAAGGACTTGTCGAGAGGTACAGGTGCCTGTTTACTAACAAGTATGAGAGTCAAGAATCAAAGTCAGGAAACGAAAATGAGTCAAAACCAAGTGATTATATCAATATAATAAGCTGCACTACAAGTTCTTAGAAGTAACCTGAATACTCGGATGATTCGGAAATATGCAATGCAGACCTTGATCTCATTGCAACAATGATGCCATACGAAGTGTAATTTGGCTTGCTGTGAATGTGTGAAGATTGTGACTTTTTGATTTATGATACTTGTATTAGTCAGCGCTAAAAAGACAAATTATTTATCAGTGCCGTTGTAATTGCCCAAATGTGACATGAGCGTGATATAATAAACACAAACATTTGCTTGATCACTACAAGACTTGACATTTCTTGTTTCATTGTACATTTTTAATCAATTTCTGGTAGACACAGAACAAACATAATAATAATTAATTCTTTGCATTTATATAGCACTTTTCTCACTACTCAAAGCGCTCAGCAATTGCAGGTTAATGGCCTTGCTTATGGGCCCAACAGAGCAGAGTCCCTTTTGGTATTGACAGGTTTTGAACCGGCAACCTTCCGATTGCCAGTGCAGATCCCTAGCCTCAGAGCCATGAAATATACAGTATTTCAAATAAAAATATAGTTTCCTATATAATTCTTTGCTGTATAAAATATTCAACACAGACTTGAGCTCTAAGGGAGAGTTTTCGGGTTGGCGAGTGCAAGTGTCAGAAGGGGCAAATGGTTGACTGAATGGGAGATGGGTGAGTGCCACTAATTGACACATTTGGCAAACCAAGGCGACTATCAGTGGGCAGTTGCTACGCTGATAAGGACAGTGTGAGTGTTTGGTGGAAAGTAGGCTTTTCATTGAGAAAAACAGTTTTTCGTAGGCTTTGGGAATTCTAGTGTTAAGACTAGCCACAGCCTGCCAACTGCGCAACAACAATGATGTCATTCATACCAAAACGATATGGCATCACAAGAGGAAGAATTCAAAAAGAAACCTGCAGAAAAATCCATCAGAACAGAAAAAAAATTAAACGACTGAATTCCTTGACCTCAGAAACCCTCAGGATAAGAGGATAAGAAATTGAAATAGAATCAAATAATGACAACAGCACTCTGAATCCCCATTGTTCATATCTGATTTGAGCCCATAAGACCCTCTGCAAATGTGCTTGCTTGACACCATGATAAATCTGTACAGTATAGGGTCATTATTGAGATCACTGGCCGAGATGCCTTCATAAAGAAGTTCTCCTGGGTGTAGGATAAAAGAAGCCCACTGCCACTGCTCCTGGAGCCAGAGTCAGGAGATGGAGGACAAAGCTTGCTGGAGGAGAAGTGAAAGGATAAAAGAGAGGTGCGGAGAGTGAAAGACAGTGACATTGTTGTACTTCACTGTGCTTATTGTGTACTGCGCGCTGCAGGTGGGAAACATTTTGGGAAGCGTTTCCCACGCGAAAATAAAAATGTCTGTTTGTGTCATGTTTGAGGAGATGGTGCAGACCCTGAAGACCACAGCATCCTACTACATTTTGTTTGCATTGTAAAGAATATCTCTTTTTTTAAAACAAAATAATGCACAGTTTTAAACCAGTAATTAAATACAACTGATCTGATATCTCATTCAACCATATATACAACATATATGTTCAATTTAACTAAAAATTTAAGTTTAGTAAGTACCTCAGAAGTATTTTTTTCAGGATCATTACAAATAATTCTGTGTACTCTGGCAGAATATAGAAATATTACCAGACTGGGAGATGAAAACAAGATCTAAAATCAGAAACGGGGCCGTAAATGGCAAGACAAAGTAACAGAATGACTAAATGAAAATGGAAACCCGAAATTGTAGTCAAAAAGAATTGTTGGAATTTTATTTGGAATATTGCTAAGAAAAATGTATGCCAGAGTTTTAGAGTTATCCACAAGGTAGGTGGGTAGGTAGATAATCTTATAAGGGCCAGCAAAAGGGAAGTCAACACAATCAACAGACAGGAAATAATGCATGTTATGAGAAATACAAAGAAAGACGCAATTTAAGGGATGGAGGTGAACAGGAGAAGAAACATCGAAAGCTCTAGCCAAAATATTTGTTAACAGATGGTAAGTCCTATCTTTCATCTGTCCAAATTTCTTCCTAAAAATCAAGGTCTGTTGCCAGAAACTTGAAGTCTAACAACTTAACACAAGAAACTAGACTTACCAGAAACTGCATGATGCTGTCACGACAATGGAATTTGCTCCACACATCTCTGGGTAACGTTGTGTAGTAACATTGTGTCAACTACTGCTGACAATGGTGGTGTCCACAGAAAAACAAGATGACATTGGAAGTATTTATAACTATCTAAAAATAGAATCCCACGGAAATGCCAGAAATGGATTCTGTAACCCAAAAGACATAACATAAGATATGCATTTTTACAAAATAAAAAAAATCTGAAAAATGTTTAAAAACATTGTAATACCGATCATAACATTATATTGTGAAGCCAGGCCCAGTACCCAGCAGGGCAATTAAGTCACTCCCCTAAACTCTCTATAAACTGATTTGGTGCTCTTTTGGAAATATTTTGAACATTGACTGCAAACTTTACCTCACATACAGGAAGTTTCTCCATTCTTTCCGTTGCTACTTCTTGTTATAAAAGTCTGAGTGGTGTCAGTCAACATGTATGCCTTTCTCAAATTTCCATCTAATTGATTGTTTGAGTGTTAACGGTAGCTCAATGATTACCTGGGGTGACAATTTCAAATGATCGTTTGTTGATTATATGATTTATAATGGGCATTGCAATGAATTCTTAATGATAGGTAATTAAAGTATGACACACATTACAGCAAGAGTACAAGGGTTCTGGCAGAATTGTGATTTATTAGTGGTCAGAGCTGGTGAGTTGCTGCATAAAGTAATTTAGGATTGATTATCAGCATTCATTTGTTATTACCAGATGCTAATGACAGCTTGCAATGTCTAAACTGTGTTCTTTTTTCTTTGTACAAAAATAACATATTTAAATCATTTAAATTATTCAGTACTTCTATAAGTGGTTTTTTCTTGCAGAATCACAGAGTTAGAAATTGGGAGGTAAGAGAATTTTGAAGTTGCGTAATTCTCATATCTCCAATGAGCCACTACTTTCAGCTTGATTACAAAAAATTATGCCAGAAACTTTGCTGCCAAAATTCTATGATTAAAGTTAACTTGACCGAACCTAAGAAGAGATTAAGTAGAGACTTGGAGTGTCTACAGGATCCAAAGCTTTGACTTATTTAGCTTAAGCCTTGTCACATGTCAATGACGGTAACAGATACACCCACTGATAATGTAGACCTCTTTTAGCTAAATAGTGACCTATCCTATCCTAGAATCCTAGGCAGGATAATCGATTGAAGTTAAATAAATATAGTGCTTTTCTAACTACTCAAAGCGCTCAGTAATTGCAGGTTAAGAGTCCTGCTCAAGGGCCCAACAGAGCAGAGTCCCTATTGGCATTTAAGGGATTCGAACTGGCAACTTTCCGATTGCCAGTGCAGATCCCTAGCCTTAGAGCCACCACTTGTCCTTAACAGAGATATGCACCTAAGGTGGACATGCAGTAGCACGTCATCATACTTACAGTAGAGTTGAGGTAGCTGGAGCAAATAATGCACATGGAGTGACGTCAATCGATCAAAATTCTTTCATTTTTATTGAGAATCATATACCCAAAGCCATTTGTGGGCATCTGAAATGGGAAATTTCCATAGAAGGGCATTAGAAACTAAAATGAACTATGGAGTCAAACAATTGAAGCAAACCCACTGACAGCTTTGAAACAACATAAAGTTGATTGAGGAGAATTCTTTTTGTAAATTCTATCCACAAGGTCATCAGTGGAAAAAATTGGAGAAGAGTACCTAAAACAGAAACGGAAAAAATACTTCTTCACATGAAGCAGAGACATTTTAAACAACTGTTTAAAAAAGCCAATCAAGTAAAATTATTTAATTTAAATTGTGATTCATCTACGCAAGGACACCAGTGGAAATTAAGTAAAGTGTATTTAAGATGGAAACTGGTAAATTCACACCAACAGATATGGAAATCTGGAGCAAACTACTGAGTCAAGCCGTGTTGGAATTGGGCCAAGAACTTCTCAATTTTTGGCATTTGGCGATACTGTGTTTTTGTAGCTGTGTACTCGCAATACACAAGACCACCATTTCTCTCAATATTTCACTACTTAAATGCTACGACCGCTCCCACCCCAAGGTCTGCAAGCCTCCATGCACCTCTTTTTTGGCTTAAAATACAGAAACATCATGAGTACTGCATCTTGTTTTTCCAGTTGAAGGCTTTAAAATACATAAAATTTATTGAGCTGAGTTCTTTCTGTTAAATTGTGTATCCCACACTCTGAGTCATTAGCGCAAAATAAGGGGAAATTTGTGTGAATGGAAAATGCTTCTTCACATAAAACTGTATAGGAAGATTAAGAAAGCTGTTGAGATGTGGAGTAGAAGCAAAGTTAGCCAACCATTGATATGTTCTTGTAGATACTGACGGACAATTAAGTTAGATAATGGGAAGGAGTGAAGGAAACTAAAGAGTAGAATCAAGAAGAATTCTTGAAGTAGATCAAGAAGAATTCTTTCAGGTAAATTTTGAATCTCGTAGGGCATCGAATGGAAAATAAGGCGAAGTGTTACTAAGAATTGTTACTAAGAATTGGAAATACTTCGAGCAGAAGAGACTGTATGAGGAGCTAAAGTGGGTAAAGCAGGTTAATGAAGGAGATCCAGCAGAAATTATTTTGATGAGATGCAAATCACATACACAAGGAATTTACAAAAATGTGCATGTAAGACTGAAGCTAGCAATCCAAATATTATGGTACCCTGGAACAATCTGGAACAAACTACCAAGTCGTGTAGTTGAAACAGAAATTTTGTTAACCTCCAAAAACTATCCAAAAAAAGTTTGACGGACAGTATCTTCATGTTTGTCAAGTTTCTCATCTTCTTCTCACAAAGACAAGTGGCATTTTGGAAAAGACCACCAATTGATGCACTTGAAATGGAGACCCTCAAAGCTTTTCAAAGAGCATCTTAAAGTGTTATGGTGTCTCACTGATTAGCACTTCTGCCTCACAGTTCTGGAGTTCTTGATCTTTGTGTTTAATTGTGTGAGTGAACATGGATGGACAATCCATTCAGGGTGGATTCCGGTCATATGCTAGTACTGAATAAAGAAAATCTCAGGCCACTATAACACTGTATCAGAAAAAAATGTGTTTGTAAAATTAATAAATGAATCAAATACTTGCTAAGCAAAATGAATGGATTGCGCAGTCTTCTTTCATTTGCTAAACTTCCTAAGTTCTTCTAAAATCATTAAGCTATTTATTTTGGTTCATTAATTTACCTGGCAACTAGCCTAGCAATTATTAAAAAAATAAGGTAAAGCGGGTGCAGAATGTCCTAAATCTCCATCTTTAATAACAGAAGTCTGTGCCTGTGTCTACCCTGTCCTTGTTTGCTCGTCTGGTGGCATCACGTCTCCAAGACGTGACCTTGCAATTATATTTCCTGCTATGCAGCAACCCATAAATCCATTTCTATATTTGTGTTCACTGTCACAAAATTTCAGAATTTCTTCACTCCTAGACTTGATATTAATTAAGTGGGCCACGTCATGTTTATTTGTAGGTATGCTCATTTATTTTACTATTTGTATATACAGTACCTTAGATAGGAGAGAGAGAGGGGCAGAGTCGTCTTCCTAATCTTGTGTCTTATTTTAAACAGCTTTCATTGATCCATTGCCAAGTGTACATTAATTGCTGGAGACATACATTAAAAACACTGACAGCTGATTTCCCTTAATACCAAACAATGAGGGACAACCAAGACAAATTCAGCATGTAAGTTAATATGCTATGACCTATCGGTTATTATTTCAAATAACTGCAATTCTACACTAAAGCGTGTAGTTCAAAATGAACATCAGTGTCATGTCTCAATTTTACTGGGAACTTTCTGTTAGCCAGTCAATCATTTATTTCCAGTCATGATGTACTTTAACGGTGTCTCCGATTATACAGTAAGTCACATTCAGATAATATGAAACACAAATGTTTTGAATGGCAAAGTAAATAAGACAAAAGAAAATATGAGGAGTTATTAAAAAGCATGTAAATAGGTGACTAAAGTTAAACGAGAAAACTTTTCAAGGTGGCTTACTTACTGAATAAAGGCTGTTTCCAAACAGGAATTACCATATAGGCTTCAGAATAACTCCTCAGGGACCGCTGCCTTGTAGTTTAAGTGTCTAATCTGTTCCTTCTGTAGCTAAACTGAAATGACCTTGGAAAAGCGTGACACTTTATAATAATTTATTCAATCCATCAGTTGTCACAATTTCACAGACTTCTTGATTAATAGCTATAGGATGCAAACCTTTGCAGTCTAGAAAATCAGGTTGTGCAATATGACTTCAACATGTAATGGATTTCAGCGTTCTATGTTAACTCTGTGCTGCTCTGAGTGAAGGAGTTGAACTGATAAAACAGATTTCCTGAGGTTGGAAACATGGGGGGCTCAGGGTTCAGGGCTTGGGTTCATATTCTAGCACATCTATGTTGAGCACATAAATTATCCACCAGTCAACATTATTTTTTTCTGGATATTCTAGTTTACTTCAATATAGAAAATGTGTTAGTATGGCCGGTGTAACAGAATAGACACGTCAGCATAAAGGGTTGGGGCACCAAATGATGAACCCGTATAATTGTTTTTAAAAGAAACAAACAAATTTAACAAGTGTTAACATCTCTGCAGACACGTGTCCAGTTGTGATTACTCTAAGATGGCCGATCTTCCAGCGTTGAGTACTTCGGACAGGCAGATGGATGCTGGAAGTGATGTCAGTGGTAGTAAAGCCATCAGTCTTCCGACATTAGTACACAGCGCCAACTCCTGGATATATATATATATATATATATATATAGATAGAGAGAGAGAGAGTGTATATAAAGTTAGGTCCATAAATATTTGGATAGAGACAACTTTTTTCTAATTTTGGTTCTGTACATTACCACAATGAATTTTAAATGAAACAACTCAGATGCAGTTGAAGTGCTGTCTTTCAGCTTTAATTCAATGGGTTGAACAAAACGATTGCATAAAAATGTGAGGCAACTAAAACATTTTTTAACACAATCCCTTTATTTCAGGGGCTCAAAAGCAATTGGACAAATTAAATAACTGGAAATAAAATGTTCGTTTCTAATACTTGGTTGAAAACCAATAATAGCCTGAAGTCTTGAACTCATGGACATCACCAGATGCTGGGTTTACTCTACCAGGCTTTTACTGCAGTGGTTTTCAGTTGCTGTTTGTTTGTGGGCCTTTCTGTCCGAAGTTTAGTCTTCAACAAGTGAAATGCCTGCTCAATTGGGTTAAGATCAGGTGATTGACTTGGCATTCAAGAATTTTCCAATTCTTTGCTTTAATAAACTCCTGTGTTGCTTTGGCTGTATGTTTTGGGTCATTGTCCATCTGTATCATGAAACGCCACCCAATCAGTTTGACTGCATTTAGCTGGATTTGAGCAGACAGTATGTCTCTGAACACCTCAGAATTCATTCGGCTGCTTCTGTCCTGTGTCACATCATCAGTAAACACTAGTGTCCCAGTGCCACTGGCAGCCATGCACGCCCAAGCCATCACACTGCCTGATTCCGCCGTGTTTTACAGATGATGTGGTATGCTTTGGATAATGAGCTGTTCCACACCTTCTCCATACTTTTTTCTTGCCATCATTCTGGTAGAAGTTGATCTTGGTTTCATCTGTCCAAAGAATGTTTTTCCAGAACTGTGCAGGATTTTTTTAGATGTTTTTAGCACAGTCCAATCTAGCTTTTCTATTCTTGAGGCTTATGAGTGGCTTGTACCTTGCAGTGCACCCTCTGGATTTACTTTCATGCAGTCTTCTCTGGCTGGCTGTTGTGAAGGGGTTTCTCTTCACCATGGAAATGATTCTACGATCATCCACCACTGTTGTCTTCCGTGGACGTCCAGGTCTTTTTGCGTTGCCGAGTTCACCAGTGCTTGCTTTCTTTATCAGGACGTACCAAACTGTAGATTTTGCCACTCATAATATTGTAGCAATTTCTCGGATGGGTTTTTTCTGTTTTCGTAGCTTAAGGATGGCTTCTTTCACCTGCATGGAGAGCTCCTTTGACCGCATGTTGTCTGTTCACAGCAAAATCTTCCACATTCAAGCACCACACCTCAGATCAACTCCAGGCCTTTTATCTGCTTAATTGATAAGACATAACGACGGACTTCAACACACCTGCCCATGAAATAGCCTTTGAGTCAATTGTCCAATTACTTCTGAGCCCCTGAAATGAAGGGATTGTGTTCCAAAAATGCTTTAGTTGCCTCACATTTTTATGCAATCGTTTTGTTCAAACCAATGAATTAAAGCTGAAAGTCTGCACTTCAACTGCATCTGAGTTGTTTCATTTGAAATTCATAGTGGTAATGTACAGAACCAAAATTGGAAAAAAGTTCTCTCTGTCCAAATATTTATGGACCTAACTGTATATTGTTTGTTTACTAGCAAGGTTCAAGGTTCCTTTATTTAGTCATGTTTACACAAAGCTTGTGGACTATTGGTTTAGCATATAAATTTAAATCCAATTAAATCTCATTCAATTTTAATTTAACTGAAATAATTTCAAAAGAGCGTAAGCAGTCCACCATACCTACAACATCACTCCTGACACAAACACTCAGGGGGATCATCCTCAACACGCCCATTCCAGGGCATTTATCATGTGTACTAATAAAATGCCTTGCTTTTCATTCCAAACGATGGCATATACAATAACCTAATTAACAACATTTCAAATTGAAAAAAGGATAAGGAATACAAAGGCTGATAGAGGAAGTACAAATCCCATTGAAGCTTGTTGACTGTCACACACACAAGAAAGTAGCTGATGATATGACTGCATAGGTCTCAATCTCAGCCCATAGGAGGCCAAAATCCCCTTATTATTGCTATTAACGGAATTTGTTAATCATTTGCACAATTCAATCCTGCTTTTATTTTGCTACTTAAATGGGTTTAATTTACTCAAATTAGATTAGCACTCCATCTATTATTCTTTTTCTGTTTTTTAAGCTATAATGTACTTTGTGTGTATGTTGCATCAGTTATATAGCATTTGCTGTAGGATTCTAAACAGCAGTTTGCAATGCGTCCTCTGTTGCAAACACAAGTCAAATGCAATTCATTTTTATTATTACATGCAGCACAAAATACATTGCAATTGATGGAACATCTCAAATGTATATGCCCAAAAGAGTATACTGCTGGACATATAGAAATCAACGCATATATATAATTTATACTGATTTAAATTTATTTGGTAAGAAAAGGCAATGAGAAGCATAAAGAATTGGGGACACCACAAAGTTAATCTCATTTAATGGCAGATGGTGTGCCAAGTAATAATATTAAAAAAATAAACAAAAGAGTCATACCAGCACATTAAATTGGCATGACGTCAGTGGTCTTGCATCCTGAGGTCTTCAGATCTGAGTACTCAAGATGTGAGCGACGGCACCAACCCATGGTTTTTGGGGTAACTGTAAAGATTTATATATTGTGAACTAATGGAGTAAATATTCTTAGCCCTTGCAAAGCGTTGGGGTGCCCCCTCTATTCCTGTAGCTTACAAAGTAAATGGGAGCTCGATGGCGCTGAAATAAATATAAATTTCCTCAATGGTTATATAGCATTTAATGCACTCAAAAGGTCTGTGGAGCTCTGTCTTTCTCAGAGGTTTGAGTCCAAATGCGACGCTGGTATTCGGGCGTCTCCCTTTTAAACTGATCCCACCCTGGTGGGGCATTGGTCAGTTACTCTCAGGTAGTGTCTTCTCAGGGTTGAAGAAAATAAAAGAGGCAAGCCTGTTAGCGGATGCACCCCTCTCGCCCCGGTGAGGTTCTGCATACCAGGGATGAGTCTTTGAGGTGTCCCTCAGACGCACATGCGTGGCAATATACACACAGGGAGAACATGCAAATGCTATATAGATAGCAGCTAGGCAGGGGAGTCTAACTGAGACTAACTGCTGTGCCACCAATTTTGAACTAATGTGCTCAAACTTATTCGCTATTTGCTCACCATTGTTTTGCCTTTCTTATATCCGTACCAAACAGATGAAGGCCTTGATTTTGTTGATTCAGACTTGAAGCACTCAGATCCCTACAGCATATAAGTGGTCCTACAAGTGAAGACTCTTGAATTTAGAGAGATAATGAAATTGAGAGTTTAAATGCAAATTCAATTGTGGCAAAGCTGGAGGCAAATCATTTGCACAGTTCATTCCTGCGACTGGGGAATGAAGCAACATAAACTAAAAGGTGATGAGATGTCACTGTTTTTAGAGTGATTTTTATTAGCTTTCCAGCCCAAACAACACAACAAATGATATCTTACACCTTCTTGGGATGCAAGCTCATCCTTCTGAAAAAAATATAACAGCTTTAAAAAAAGTTGCAAATGAAGGTAAAAATGATATCATATGACACAGACAGCCAGGAGGAATGAGAGCTTGTTCTTACAAATATTAAAGCTCAAGGCCATAAAAGAAAAAATCACATGAATTCCACTAACTTTAGATAATTGGCAGTAAAAAAGAAACAAAGAGTTAGGCCACAATTAAGAAGAAAAAGATTACTTATTACTGGAAATGAACAATAAATTCTTTAATCCAAAACATGGTGAAAGGATCCTGAGCTGGCAGCAAATGGAAGAATGCATAAAGCCGACTGTGGATGGGATGTGAATTTGTAGCTGAGAACACCTGCACCGACACTAACTTTCTAGTGGCCTACTTTGAGCTGCCAATCAGCTATACCTGGAAATCGTTAGGATAGGGAAAGGAACCAGAAAACCAGAAGAAACTCCGTACGCATGGAGTCAGGTCAGGTCAGGTTGGGGAGCATAAACTGGTACAGCGCGTTACTGCACCCACCACATGACAAAACAGCTCAGGATCCTGGTTGGCAACCCCCCAGGCAGACACACCGTCCAGTCCCAGCCTTGGGAAATGACCCTATATCTGCTGCAACGAGCTGTTATGTGGACATCACCTTGGCCTGGTCCAGTCGCTGAGGATCCTGTGAGCTGGATCACCTTCAGGGAATCGCACCATGTGGCCACAGTGCCGTAACTGACGCTCCCTCACAACGCAGGTAATGTGCCTCAATTAGGACTCCATGAGCAACCGCTCATTCGATACAAAGTCAAACCTGTGGTACCCATTTATTTTACGGAGATACACAGTGCCAAAGGAGTCCAGTCTTCGTCTCAGGTCACTGGATAGCGTCCATGTCTCACAACCATATAGCAAGACAGGAAGCACCAGGACTCTAAAGACTTGGACCTTCGTCCTTTTGCATAGATATTGGGACCGCTACACACCCCTTTTCAGCAACCTCATGACCCCCAGTTCTCTCCCAATCCACCTACTGACTTCACAGGAAGAGTCACTAAAGACATGAATGTCACTGCCAAGGTAAGTAAACCTCTCGACAAGGTCGACACTCTCTCCGCAGACAGACATACTGCTGATGGCTGTGCCCAAGATGTCACTGAAGCCTGGATCTTGGTTTTTATCCAGGACACTCACAAGCCCAGGCACTTAGACTCCTCGCTCAGCCTCTTGAGAGCCCTGATCAGAGCCTCCATTCACTCCACAAAGATCACAGCATCATCAGCAAAGTCAAGATCTGTGAATCTTTCTTCACCGACAGATGCCCCACAGCCGCTGGACCCCACGAACTTGCCCAACACCCAGTCCATGAAAGCATTGAACAGAGTAGGAGCAAAAACACACCCCTGATGAACCCCACAATCAACTGGGAAAAAAGCAGAGGTTCCGCTTCCACTCTGCAGAGCACTCACAGTACCAGTGTACAGGCCGCACAAACTCCACATAGTGTACATATGTACTTGACAGAATCTGAAACCAGGCCCCTGAAGCCATGAGGCCACCATGCTGCCCATAAAAAAAATTGCACAATATTATTCTCAGACCTGATCGATCTAATTCAGGGTCACAGGAGGGTCTGAGCCTATCCTGACAGGTAAGGAACCACCAAAGACTGCAGAAATGAAGGTGTAAATGTATACAAATTAGGGTGGTTTATGAGTGATATTGCCTCAGCTTACAAGTTATGTAGCAGACCCGGCGCCCAAACCAAATCTTAAGACGAGCATTTGCATTTCGGGGATGAGGCAGTTGTCCATATGAATTTCCACTAAAACAACAAATGAATTCTTAATTAAGCCTTGGTTTACAAGATGGCCACGCTGTCATACAGCTTGGCTCATCCATCCAGCTCCTATCACCTTCCGAGTGGTCCTTCTGACTCAGGCTGTCCCTCATGTTCACCTCCTGCCACTAGAAATGCCAGATAATCGTGTGACTAATATTTAATATGCCCATCTTGGTGATCAACACTCCCTAGAATGCTGTGGAGGATACAGGATATATTTAGAGGGGACTAACTCCATTGCATTTTCAGGTAGCTGCCCCGCACCTGATTGATATTGCTTATATTTGCTGATTGCACAAAATATATCAAATATTATATTAAACAAATACTACAAACTATATAAATTATGCACATAACACCAGAATAGAGATTGGAAAAACATGTACGTACAGTATAAGTAATGCAAACACCACTGTAGGTACAGAATGCACACACATGGAGCAAAGCAGAGAATTGATAACGTACTGTGTATGTGTTCAGTATAACTTTTTTAGGGTTGTTTTGCCCATGCCATCAGTTGTGAACAAAGCTGGCACTTGTGATTGTTCAGGCTTTGCGTAGTGCCGCCTTTGCAACTAATACTAGTTTAAGCACTGCTCCTACCATTGGTTACCTGCATTCTGTTACCATCCTCCAATATGATAATTGTGAAGGCCAGCGGTCGCCACTGAGCCACAAACACACAAGACAGTCCTAGGATCAGATTACAAATACCACAAGCACAAACACAAGTTTCTTCTTTCTTTCTCCTCCTCTCCTCTTTCTACCGCACTGCTCTCCTCCAGTCGAGTGTTGCCCACCTGCCTCCTGGCTCTGACTCATCTGGACAAAGCAGTGTAGTGCCTTTTATTGAGTACTCCCTGTGACGTGACGTAGCCAGTAGGAAGCACTTCCAGGTTATGAGTGATCTTCCCCTGGTAGCACCCTCTATCACCCACAAGGTATCCCTACAGGGCTACTCCTTAAGACTCCATCTCCCATGCAGCCCTGCAGGTGTCCAAACTGGAACTCTATATAAGGAACACTGCCACCTATTAAAGTGGGGGATGAACTGCTCCCTGACATGCTCTCCTGCCATTTCTTGTACTCTTTGGGCATCCAACCCTGGATGGGGATCATAAGGTGTCCAGGCCAGGTAATACCTCTTTTAGTCCATCCTTCTATTATGGCATCCCAGCTGAGTAAGGACTCCACCTCAATCCTGGACAAGGCACCCAATTATCCTCTGGGGTATCTATGTAATAGATTAGGAGGGAGATTCTTTTCCAATTTTGTTTGATATTAAAGTAGCAGGAGTGATTTTTTGCACTTTCTAATACTGATACTGTGCTTTTTGGAAAACAATGGTCTCTACTTTGTAATTACCGATGATCTACGATAACAACTTGTGCATACACATAAGCTCCCACCTAATGCATTGCTGAATAACTGCCAGAACTGAATAACTAATCTGGGCAAGCAGCATAATTATAGTGGCTATATTATTAATAGTCACCAATTATTAAAAAAAAAATGATATAAAAAACATATTTGTAAAATTACTAGTGAAACACATGGACCTCCAATTCTAAAATACAGGTGTTTCACATACAGCAAGTGGAACTTTTCCATTCTGGCAACATATTTTTCTGCTTTCACTGATAAAATGTACAGCTTCACAGTGATCACACTTGTCTTCAAACAAACATTGATTAAAAAATGTAAAGGTAATGCTTGCATATGGTCAAATGTTTTGAGTGTTTGATGATCTTCCCATTTTTTGGTATGCATTTCTCTTTTGATTTTCTTCTTGGACTTTGTCGTGCATGAGAATGAGCACTCAAGTTGGCCTGCTGCTCAATTTCTCTACTGTATTCTCATTCTATATGACATAAGTGCCTTCTGCAATTTGCCTGATGCCTAGCAGATGTCACTGCTCTTCTTCTTCTTCCGCCATTATGATAGTTGACATTTTATTTTGTGATAATTTTTCCGTAAACACAGAAGCAAATGTTGTTTGAGGGTCAATAAATATAATATGACGCTGCTTTCCTAAGGATATTGCTTTTCAAAGTTAATGATGATCTTCCACAGTGGCACAGTGGGTAGCGCTGCTGCCTCGCAGTTAGGAGACCCAGGTTCGCTTCTCGGGTCATTCCCTACGTGGAGTTTGCATGTTCTCCTCGTGTCTGCATGGGTTTCCTCTGGTTGCTCTGGTTACAGGTTAGGTGCATTGGCGATTCTAAATTGTCATTGGTGTGTTGGTGTGTGTATGTGTGCCCTGCGGTGGGCTGGCGCCCTGCCGAGGTTTGTTTCCTGCCTTGCGCCCTGTGTTGGCTGGGATTGGCTCCAGCAGACCCCTGTGACCCTGTAGTTAGGATATAGCAGGTTGGATAATGGATGGTTGGATGATGATCTTCTTGATGATATCAGCATGCATTTCTCCATCTGTGTCATTCTTGAATTCTGTATCCCACACTCGGCGAGTAGCAGATGTCATTGCTGTTCTTCTTTTTCGTCTTATTCCAATTATAGTGTTCTTCTTCACATACTCTGTGATTTGCTTGATGCTCAGCAGATGTCACACTGTTCTTTTTTTTTACCGCTACATCAGTTGGTTTTGCAATCATTTTTACCCTAATAAACACACGATCACAGGTCATTTTGGTAAGGATTCCATTACGTTAAATTTTTTGAATTTCCAGAATGACTCAGGTCATAAACTCAAGCCCCAGTTAGTTTGTGAGTAATTACGTGACAGACAGGCTGATAGGCCTCAGCATTTTTAATATATATATTGTATATTATTTTTTGGTTATGGTTATAAAAAATCATTAATGGATGGGCCTATTAGTATAACAGGACAGACATGGCCCTCTGTGGTCTACCCAGGATAGATGGGAATTCCTCACATGAGAGCTTGAAAGGAAGTGTAAGGATAACATGGGACAGAAGTGCTGAATCCAGCCCTGCCATAGGAATAAGGCAGCAGTTAATTTATTGAAATGGCCACTGGCAGCTGAAAAGTAATTCCACAAGCTCTTGAGGTTTTCCTTTGACACTTAATGCTATTTTCTGGAGTTTGACAAAGCAGACGTTTTCTTCCTTGTCTATGTATTCTTAATGGAGTACATAATAATGTCATTAGTGCCAGTTAGTAAGTTACTTAGTGAACTAAGAGTCCTGTGATGAAAACAAGCAGTAGACGCAGCAGCCTGAGAGGAATGCATAACTCTGTAATCATTTCTGTGAAGAAAGTCTGCCTGGCAAAGTGCCTGACACAGTACTGTAGGCTATCAAAACCATTCCTGCTGAGTGCTTTATAAAACATTAAAAGGCAGTACATGGACACAAAGGATTAAAACAAAGTGCACTTACTTGTTAAGATTACATAGTATTAAGTTCTTTTTTAATGTATTCTTCTAAAAACAATGTTCTTTTCTGTGCAGTGTGCTAGATACACACATTCTCAGATTTAGGGTCACCATCTTAGCAGCACCAGGTGCAAGGCAGGAAACAACCTTGGATATGATGCCAGTCCACAGCGCCCACTCACATAGCATACCCACACTGACACTGGGGCTGTCTTAGGGATGTCCATGAGCCTGATGGGTGCAGCACATCATTTCCTTTCCTTACATTTGATTCCCTTTTCTGCTCTTTCCTGGGTTACTGTTGATATCAGAACATCAGGAGCTAATATTGCATGTCTGGTAGCTTTACCTATATCGACTGGCCTAGACTGTGGAGGGCAGATAATAATAATAATAGTAACGAATTACATTTATATTGAGCTTTTCTCACTACTCAAAGTGCTTAGACAACCATTTTAACCACCACCAATGTGTAGCGCCCACCTGGATGATGCGACAGCAGCCATTATTGAGTTAGTACTCTCACCATACATTAGCTATTAGGTGGTGAAGGGGTGTGAGAGACAATTGGAGATGGTGGATGATTAGGGGGCCATAATGGACAGGGCATGATGGGAAATTTAGACAGGAAATTGGGATGAATCCTACACTTTTCAAAAGATGCCCAGGGATCTTTAATGAACACAGAGAGTCAGGACTTCAGTTTTACATCTCATCTGAAGGACTGCAGCATTTGTACAGCACAGTGTTCCCATTACTGAACTGGGTTCATTGGGATCCACATACAGACCACAAGGATTTTCCTAGATGGTCTCCCATTCAAGTACTGGCCAGACTCGAACATGCTTAGTTTCAGGTGGATAACCTGTTCTGAAGTGCATGTGATTCTCGAGGCGAGAATATGTGTGTTGGACCAACTTGTTAAAATGTTGAAGTGAATAGCGGCAAAACCCATTGCTGAAAGGCTCCACCCCTTAGGGATTCAGCCTAAAAACGCACCCCTAATTTCCTACAGTCTGTGCACTTTAAACGGATGGGGTCAGAGTGTCCCATTTGATGTCTGCTTGTATTTGACAAATACGTACAATAAGTATGGAAAGATGGGAAGAGAGAAAAAGAAACTGAAGAAATGACTTGACACGAAGAGAAAACAGAAAGCTAAATTTGCTAATATTGGTTAAAGAGCTCAGTAACTAACTAAACTAAATCTTACTGACTCATTTATGTATCTTGTTATCATTTTACCTACTGCTTCACTAAATGGCAAAACAGCGGCAATAGTGTTTACAGTAGCATTGTGGTCTGTATACTGTATATGAGTACACTACAACAATAGCAAATGTGGCTTGTTTGAAATATCCAATTAGAAGAGGAACCTACTTGAGTTATTCGGTAAGATTTGCAGTCAGTAGGTGGATGCTGGAATAGTACCAGTGCCGTTAGGTGCATTTACTGTTTCGGGTGTATTGAATAAAGAAATTTGCCCCTTTACCTAATAGGAGTGAATTTCACCTCCTTCCCACTGGGTGTGACAGCAGACTATTTAATCTAAAGGTATATTTAGGTGTTCATCTATTCATGGACATAGTTGTGATTCTGACTGTTTTGTTTGTAAATGAGAACATTTATACATTTACAACGACCGTATATACTCGCGTATATGTCGGGTCTTGAAACCCAAAAAATCGATCTTAAAACCAGTCCCCGACTTATACACCCGTTCAAAAAGGCAACGCTTCATTTTTTTTTTACATCTTCTTGCCTCCTCCAATCTTGAGTCAGTTTCTCAGACACATCGAATTTTGTTGCAGCAGTACAGTTATCAATTTCTTAATTTAAAACCAGCTTCATGTTTTCTTCTTATCGAATGCTCCAGATAAGGGATGCTCTTACGATAATGGTGTATGAGGGTGTGAGATACAAAAACACAAATCAGTGCACGGTATCACCGTGTGGTCACGTAGGCACAATAGAGAGAGAGAGAGAGAGAGGTTAGGATCACACGCTGATACTGCACATTGCCACACCCACAGAGAAAAAAAAGGCAGTGTGCTCCATGGTTACTCTCTCAGGTGGGCGTTAACATATCATAATCTCTTGGACCAATAGCGTGAGTTTTCCACATTCGACTTACAGTATATGACCGACATTATAAAATAACAGAAACTTTATGATAAAATCAAGTCCCGACTTATCTACAGGAGAACTTATCTTTGAGTATATATAGTAGTCCCGTGATGTCTTCAAATTCCAAAGTATAATCTGTTTTTACAGAAAAGGGTTTGTCTTTTAACACATTATGTTAATTTTAACACATGCAATGTGCTATCAACACACACAGGACACACATTGATGTTAACAGGGGTCTTTTTAGGAGACTTCGGTCATAGAAGGTTTATTCATTGTAAACGCAGTCTTTCTGTCGGTCGGAACCATATTAACAAGACCACCACAGGTCTTTGCTATTTAAATCCCCACTCCTACTCTGATCTCAGATTTCAAGAGGTGTTTGAGTGGTTAAAATATATCACGTTTGGTGAACAATCTCATATTTTTCCACTCATATTTAATTCACTCATGGCTGTCTCCAGACAAATGTATTTTACATCTGACTCTGTGAGACTACAAATAGCCAAAAGCTCTCTCTTTTGATGATTATTTTAATATTTACTGAATGCGACCTGGATAGGCTCTTGGCCCTGGCCTGATCTGGATTAAGCAAGTTGAAAAAGTTATGCTGTTATAAACTTCATTCGCTTACTGCTGTGCAAAGGTTCGTAAAACTGTCTCACAGATCTCTACATTAAAATCCTGGTCCAAGCACTCCCTGTGCAAAGTTTGCATCTTTCTTCAGCATCTGTGTGTATTCCATTTTTCTTCTCACACCCTAAAGATGTGCTGTAAGACTGGGGAGTGGGCAAAAAGAAAATTCTTACAGACATCGAGAAAATGTGCAAACTCCATGCCGACATCGACTAAGCTGGAATTGAAATACACTGTAGCTATGAAGCAGTAGTGTGAATCAATACCAAATTACGTTCATAATAACACACACATTTTTCAAAGAGTGTGGGTGTAGCCCCTATAATGCTAGGCTTTTTAAAAATACAAAATTTAAAACAGAGTGAGAAAACTGAATTTTGCTGTGTTTTGCTGCTGTTCACTGTGTGTGTGTTTGTGTGTTTTGAGCAACAGGCAGCCTTTTGTGTTAACAATGATGTTGGCTTTCATTTTTGTTCTGAGCTATTAAGATGATCTGTCTAGTTCATTAATTATTTCAGGTAGTTGTTTTTTCGGTGGTCCCACTAATTTATAAATGTAGTGTCACTGAGGTGTCCCTTATGTGTTCCAGATGTTCTTGTTAATCATTCATTCTATCATTCTGTCGATTGTAGGTTTTTTATGATCCAGCCTTGAGCCCCACACTGAACATAAATCTACATAAATAGTAAAAAGTAGGTGATTAAGGCTAGAATATGCAAGAGACAAAATGAATTTTAGGCTAATTTAACATTTCTCATGTTTTAATTGTTTGTTATATAGTTTTATTTGACACATTAGAAGAAGTTAATGCATTTTTTTTTTTATTCAATACAGTTTTGGAAATCTTATATAAATAAAATGTGTTATTATTTTATTATTAAGGTGAAATGTGTGTGCATGTTTTTGTTTTTTTTATTTTATTTTTACTCATTAACTAATACAGAGAACCCTGCCTATCGAGGAAGTTACATTCCAGACGCATCAGCGATAGGTGAAAATCCACGATATAGAAAGACCATATAAATAAACATTTTTTTATAGTTTAAGCCTTAAAATACCCCTCCCACGCGCTTAAAACACATGTAAACTTGTAATGGTAAGCGATGTCTGCGTAACGCCTTCCATCCCGAAGCATTTCCAGGAGTTTTAGCTTCTCCTGAATGGTCAAGGTCTTCCTCTGCCGCTTAGGCTCGTTACTACCAGAAGGCTTAGAAGATGCAGGACGCTTGGGAGCCATCATAGGGCTTAAAATAAAACAAAAAGTTTGCTCACAGCAATTGGACCACAAGCAAGGTACGCGATATGTAGAGAACTGAGCTGCATCGGGTACCCATGCTTGCTGTTTTTGCGAGATTACACCACATTAGCAGCAGCCAATCAGAGCCCAAGAGAATGAAAATCCTGCTTTTATTGGTTGAGTCTCCTCTTTCAGCCAATAACGGGCCTTGTAAGAAATCATCTGGGTACTGTAATGCGAAACTCTTTGTCTACCGTAGTGACTATGGAAAACCGTATGCTTTGTTATGAATTGGCTGCAAAGTACACTACAAGTAGGATGTACTTATTGAATTTTTCCACAGTATAGCAGGGGCACTATAGCTGAACCACAATATAACGCGGGATCATTGTAGTGTTCATTAGTTTATTTGTCTGTGTGTAAGTGAACCTTATGGTAGACTGGCAACTGCCTTGAATGCAGCATGAGTAACGTTGCATAGCAACAGACACATAGATAGGAGGGGCCAGGGCAAGATACAGTTTAGGGGAGTGTTCTACGGGCGGAGTCCCATTCAACTGCAGGCAAAAGATGAACTTTATTACTTTTCAATACTGAGTTTGGAACCAATGGCTTACACCAAGTACAATGTGTACTTCATATTTTTGATGAAGTTAGTAATGTTTAGTATAATATATAATATAATCCTAAAATTACATATTTATTTTGCTTTATAAAACCACATAATTTTGTGTTTCAGCAAACACCTTTTGAAAAACAAGCGCAAGTCAAATCATAACACTGATTGCTTAAACTCCTTCCTAATTCATAGAAGTACATGCGCTCCTTTGAAAGAACACGAAGATTTTACCTGGTGTTACACTCTAAAGAGGTTATTTTATTTCCAGATTGCTTATCTCTATAAATTATTTATTTGTAAAGAACATCAATGCTACATTATGAGAGGTTGCTCAGATTGTATACTTTGGAGTGCGCTAGTATTCTGACTTTATTTATTGTTCTTGACCATTTTAATTCCTATAAATAAAATGTCTCTGATTCTCCTGTATAAAACTGACCAACCGGCCTGTTTGTTTTCTGCCACATTTCATTTTGCAATTGTTTTTGGAATATCCCTATGTGTTGTACTCCTGAATCATCAGCCTTCAATGCAAACACTGTTTGACTGTATTCTTTTGAATGAATGATTCTTTATTCAGGCCACCAGTTATTAGCAACAATCCAATCAATCAATGGCTTCAGGGCACTCAAAAATGCATTAAAGATTCATGTCTTCTGGGGCAATTTAAATGAAAAGTTCTATTTTCTATCTGATCTTGAAGTAAATGTGAAGTCTGCATGAACTGACTGTATAGATTTATACATATATATATATATATATATATATATATATATATATATATATATATATATATATATATATATATATGGTGTATTATACAATGTCACAAAGAAAATCTGTTAAAGTTGACTGATAGAAGTACTGACATAATATAATCTTCCCAGCATTATCCAGAGAGATGACCTTTATGACTGTGGGATCTTTCAGCTGTCTGTCCATTATGTTCAGATGCCCGAGGGCAAGCAGACAGCACTATACAAGGAGTGGGACAAAATGAAGTCATATTTAACAGAGGGAAACATGCAGACACAGCTGAGCAGAAAAAGCCCTCAAAGCCAGCCTGGTAGTATGGTAAAGATCAGAACCTTTATTTAAATTATTTGTTATTTTACTAAAGACAGTGTTTTATGTGCATATTATAGATCAGTAAAACACACAGTAACACATTTTATTCAGACATTTTTCCATTATCCAAAAGGAATGGGGGTCATGAAAAAAATTTTGAAAATTGCTTACAGCTTAAAAATGTGTCTAAATTGCATGTAAAAATTTCCTCTAGAATTTAGTTCCTTTCTTGAGAGGGACATCTTTCACAAGTGATTGTAAATAACCCACCCAAATTAGAGGAAAAATGTCAATGAACTCTTCCACATTTGTAACACAGCATCTAATAATATTAATTAATTCATTCATTCATTACATTTATATAGTTTTCTTCTTGCTACTCAGAGTGCTTTATATAGACAAACGAAGACCATTTCAACGATCACTAATGTGTAGCATCCACCTGGATGATGTGACGGCAGCAATTATTGTACCAGTACACTCACCACACATTAGTTATTAGGTGGTGAGGAGGTGTGAGGGAGAGACAATAAGACACAGGGGATGATTTGGGGGCCGAAGTGGATGAGGCAATTTAGCCTGGACATCAGGATACACCCTGCTGTTTTCAGAAGATGCCCAGAGATCTTTAATGGACACCGATAGTCAGGACCTCAGTTTTATGTGTCATACGAATGACGGTGGCATTTTTACAGCACAGTGTCCCCGTCACTGTACTGGGGCATTACAGACCACAGGGTAAGTGCACCCTCTTCCTTATGCCCCCAACTGCTGGCTTCACTATCCGGCTGCAAACCAAGCTTTTTCAAGTTGGTCTCCCATCTAAGTACTGGCCAGTTGGGTCCAAACATGACCTGTTCTGAAGTAAGGTGGTCTGGTTGCATTTAAAAAGTACAGACAATCATTCCATATCACATAACTTTTAAGGCTGACCCTAATTAAGCCCACCAGTCATACATAAATGTTAGAAATTTGAGAAACAAGAGGAGACCGTTCCATCCATCAAACCCTTTGTTTAGCAATAGCTAAGCCATCCTGAAGTCTCATCCAGATTTTTTTAAAATTCAGTTTATACTGTATACTGTACAAATCAATATCTGTGAGTCCTGTAATTGGGAGAAAAATGGCTGAATGGATATTAAACTACAGAGAGAAAGCCATAAACATAAGGAAATAAAAGCTTCTCAGCGTGCCTTCAGTACCACAGCCATGACACATGTGTCACTTGACACAAAAGTTATTCTTGTACAGTATTCTCCAGAAATGAACAGAATTTCAGTTGCTTTACATAGTAAGGACATTCATTTACAAAAGAAATGTGTCTTCACTCTGTATTAAGAACACTGTAGATGATAGATTTTGCTGGCTAAGTGCCCAGTAAATGTCTAATGAATCTTGCATTGCTTGGATATTAAAAATTGTTGCCTATGAAAATGTTGCTTCCTGAACACTTTTGGGTGTATCTTTATCCTGCTTATCACAAAAATGACCTTCAAATGTTCCTATCACGTACCGTTTTTATCTGTAGTTACCTTTTTTTGTGATTACCACTGCTATTAAAAACTCTACATCTCTCTCTCTCTCTCTCTAAGCGCCATATCTGATGCAGACAATACTCATCATGATCTTCATCTTGTCCTTTTCCCCTAGCCATACTAAAAATCTCATGGCCACTCAGGTTGCTCCTGAACCATCTCATGGCATTTCCACTGATGGTGTTTCTCTGGCTTCCTTCTGCTCTCTTGAGCAATGCAACACGTTCAATGCCTTCATCTCTGATGATGTTTCCCAAATAATGTAATTTTCTGTTCTTTATCTCACTTAGTAAATGTTTTTTATACCTGTGTTCTTTAAAACTCATTCATTTGTTTCTTTACCTAGCCATTCTTGTAATAAAACACATCTCACAGCTCTCTAATCCAGGTGTTCTCAAACTTGGTCCTGGGGGACCCCTGTGGCTGCAGGTTTTTGTTCCAACCAGCCTCTGTTTTTAATTGGACTAATTAAGTGAACTGTTGTTTCCCAGATTCCCTGTTTTGGGAACAATATACAAATTAGAAAACTAAGTTTGGTAAAAAAAAAAAAAGTATTAAAATGTACTAAGCAGTTCTGTGTATTTTTTTCTTTTAACAGTATTTTCATCTTGATTGTCATTCTACTTTTCTAGGTGTTCTAATTGTTTAATTAATCCGTTATTTACTACTTTGTGGGGCTGATGCTAAAGTAGTTGCAGCCTTTCACGATTGAGTGTTTGCTTGGGTTTCTGCTCTGCTAGTTTTTAATTGTCATTATTAAGATTCAATGAAGGGAGCAAAAGGACAGAGAATGGGTGAAATATAAGAGAGTTAAGCATTTAAATCTGTAGCAAAAACAGACATATTTAAGATTCTTATAAATGTAAAAATCATGCTGCTGTGCTTTTCTGAATGTAGAGTAAAAGATAAATAATACCAGCTAATTAAATGAGATCAGGTGTTCTCACTGATTAGGAATCTATGATGCAGGAATTAGCCTGCAGCCACAGGGGTCCCCCAGGACCGAGTTTGAGAACCCCTGCTTTAGTCCATCTTCTATTGTTTTGCTTACAGTCCATATTTCACAACTACCATATACACTTCCGGATAAGTCGGGACTTGATTTTATTGTATAATTTCTGGTATTTTATAATGTCAGTCGTAAAAGTTGAATGCGGAATACTGACACTATTGGTCCAAGAGATTATGATATGCAAACGCTCACCGGAGAGAGTAACCACGGAGCACACTGCCTTTTCTAAATATTGGGCCTATGTGACCACATGGTAATACCCAAACTATTCTGAAGTGATGTTTGCACTGTTTTGTGTTTTTTGTATCTCACACCCTCATACACCTTTATCGTAAGAGCCTCCCTTATCTACAATGGAGCGTTCGATCAGAAGAAAATATGAAGCTGGTTTTATATGAGATGTTGTTGAAGTAGTGAACGAAATCGATAACCGCGCTGCTGCAACAAAATTTGATGCATCTGAGAAACTGACGCGAGATTGGAGGAGGCAAGAAGATGTAAAAAAAAAATGTAAGTGTCGCATTTTTGAATGGGCATATAAGTCGGGGTCTGATTTTATGATCAGATTATGATTTTTAGGGTTTCAAGACCTGACTTATATGTGAGTATATATGGTAGTTGTAAATGTATAAATGTCCTCATTTACAAACAATACAGTCAGAATCACAACTATGTTAATGAATAGATGAACTCCTAAATATGCCTTCAGACTAAATAATGTGCTGTTACACCCAGTGGGAAGGAGGTAAAATTCACTCTTATTAGGTAGGTCTGATTTTATGATCGATTTTTTGGGGTTTGAAGACCCAACTTATATGTGAGTATATACGGTATAAATTATGCTATACCAAGCATAACACCTTGGTATGCTTAAATTTCTTTTCATTGTTAACGTGTTGGTTTATTAGTATTGTGGAAAGATGCCAGCCCATAACACAGACAGAGATGCAGACTCACAATGTCTTTAAAGCACACACTTTAATTTTCCTCTTCCTTCTACAGCACACAATCACAAACAAACCAATAACTCGGTTCCTTTTTACCTTACTTTTCTTCTCCTTTCCTTACTGTTCTGCTGCCTCCACTCCTCTCCTGCAAGCTCTGTCTTCTACCTCCCGACACCGGCTCCCAGAGTGGAGTGAGGCAGTCCCTTTTATGTCACACCTGGATGTGCTCCAGGTGCACTCTGATGATTTTCCTGCAGCAGTTCCTGGTGTGGTGGAAGTGCTGCATGGGCACCCGGAAGCACTCCAGCTCTGCCTGGATTCTCTTCCAGCAGCACTTCCTAGTGTGACGGAAGTGCTGCAGTCCGGGGCCCCGGAACTATCCAGGCTCTCCCTGGTGGTGGCCACGGGCTCCAACAGGGTTGAGCTTCCAAGCTCCAATCCCATGACCCCGATGTAATCCAGGGGGGCTAACCTCTCTTGCGTCCCAGAGTAGATACTGCCTCTTTCTCAGTCCTTCCGTTCTCCAGTTCCCCAAGGGTCCCAGCCATCTGCCACAGTATGCATTTCATCCATATAAAAGCCATTTTTGCCATAGCAATCCTTCTGTTTCCTTCATCACTATTGCAATGTATTATCATCATTAAGTGATTAAACACTCTATATTCAATAAAAGTTAATTTCATTTTTCTTCAAATTCATACACAATATGGTCAATCTGAAAATAAATTTATGTTCAGCTTGAAGCTATCTATGATAGTCGCCAAAAGTTTGAAGAAAGCAGTGTATTTTATAAATATACATTATTTTGTCCTTTGTAGAGTGGCAGTGGCTAATGCTTTAAGAGTCAATCATTATAGGTTCTATATTCTTTCACTTATGGAAAATCAGTCTCGACACAGACAGACACCGAGATGGTCAATGTCCAAAACACACGCTTTTATTGTTCTTTTGTGCACAAACCACCACAATACTCAGTCCTTCTTTTCTTCTGCCGCCTCCACTTCTCTCCTGCAAGCTCTGTCCACTGCCACCCAATTCCAGCTTTCTGAATGGAGTGAGGCGGCCCCTTTTATGGCACACCTGGATGTGCTTCAGGTGCTCCCTGATGATCTTCCGGCAGCACTTCCTGGTGTGGCGGAAGTGCTGCAGTCCATGGCTCGGGAAAATTTCAGGCGTCCACTGGCGGTGGCCATGGACCCCCACAGGGCTGAGCTTCCCAGCTCTGTATCCATGGCCCAGGGTACTGCCCTCTTGAGCGCCAGGGAAGATATAGCCCCTCTCCCGGTCCTTCCCTTCTCAAGGCATCCCGGTTGGGCAAGGTCCTTGGTCGTCTGCCACACACTTACTAAATGCTGGCATGCTGGCCAGTATTGTTTCTTGCCTGGCACCTGATGCTGTCAGCACAGTTTACAGCCCTATCATGATCTTGGTTCTAACAGTATTGCACTGCATTACACTTATTTGCTGTAAATTTAAGTTTATGAGCCTTATTTCATTTAGTGTAAAAGTTTTAATTATTTTTACTGCAACTGAAAGAAAAAGCTGACCTGGCAGGGCACATCAAAAGTATTTGTTTTGTATGAAGCAGAAATAATTGATAGCACACTCGAGGGAAAATTTTTTACTTATCTATTTAATAATATAACAGTGTACAGATATATTTCATCTCCAAAAACACTGAGCCAGCTAGTTCCATGACACATCACACTCACCTGTATAGTTGTAGCAGATAATTAAAATCACTTCACAACTCTGGATAGATCATTAATTGGCATTAACAAATATATCGTACTATAACTGCAGGCACTGAACCTGTGGATACTAAAGATGGATCCATAAAAATAAGCTGAATAGAACTGAATAATAATAGTTTTACACTTTACTGTGTTCATTTTATAATTTATTCTAGCAGGTCGCTACCTATTTCATACCCCCAATTAAATGAAAATTTCACACCCAAGACTTTCTTCAGAGAACAATGTACTGCACTGAGCCGAATGAGCCTTTACTCTGAAAGTATATCAGGTCACATGTAGCTCACATCGAGCCCCACATCAGGCGCCACCTTAAATGGGAACTTTTCTTTATTTATTTGTATAAACTGCTAACGATTTCAGCCCCTCATCTGGATTCAAATCTGCAACCTCAGGGCTTCACCAGCCCTCCTATAGGTTGATCAAAGGAGCGACTTATCCTGTTGACAAACATCACAAAGACTCATCTGTATGATGTTGCACGTTTTACCTACCATGACAGAATGGAAAAATGAATGACCTTAACATACCTGTAATGCCTTTACATGGTTTCCAGGTCCATCATATAAAATTCTATTGGCTGTCAGTAAAAGGGGATAGCCCATGATATATTTGGAAATGTGAAATTGTGCTGGAAAGTCATCATGGATTTATCTAATTTGACATACCCTGGAATTTGTTGTCATGTAATCAGACTTTGACATACCCTCTGACTAGAAGTCATGTATTTGCTTTAGTCTGTAAATCTACTTATTTGTCCTTTAAGAGAACTAAAACTTTACCAAACAATATAGTTATGGCAATAAAGTAACATAAAGTAAAATCAGAAAATGGAGTTGTCTTGATTTGAAGACTTTTATTCTTCCTAATTGAGTTAGTAAGCCACTGCAGGCTCGGTGGTAGGCTGGATTGAGTCATTGTAGTCATCTGACTGTTCAAGAAAGTGTATTGGGAGACCTGCAAGCAATTCATCAAGATTATGACTTTTATGAGTGAGCCTTTAAATGTATTAATGAGAATTTTTTATGTCCAACTTAAAAACAGCAATTATATCACCGTGCCCTTGTGGCAGTATTGAGTGTCATGACTTCAAGGGTCTTAAGAAGCTTCCTGCGGTGTATGCATGTGAAACATTTAACCAAGCAGCTAAGTATTTAATATCCTGTTGTTACATGGCTGCTCTGTTTCCAACACCTTCTTTGAACTTATTATGTCTTTGTAGTAAATCAGCTGCAATGCCTTTTGCCCGTTAACACTCTTGTAACATCGTTACTGGAGATATATTATACATTGTGCGATACAGAGCTGTAGCCCTGAATAGCAGTAGGCAGCCTTGTTGCACTCTTCTAATAATGGAACTGTTCCTCCAACCTTTTCCTCATAAAACTGTTTAGATTTTCAGATTGCTCCATGTAATCATCAGTCGCCTGATCCCAGAAGATCTCACCCTACTCATTTTCTGATCCTCCTTTTTTCAGTGCATTAACAGGAACAGCAGGTTCAAAGTGACAGCCAACCCGGGACAGAATGCCAGTCCACTGTAGCAGATACGCTCACACACTTACATCCTAAAGTGCTTAGGCAGATGGTGTGGTGTAGGAGTTAAAGCAGCAAATCTTAACCCACAAGTTACCTGCTTGGATTCCTGCCATGGACTCACTCACTGTAAGATCTCAGTCATTTTATTTAACCCGGCTGTTCTGCAAATGTAAAAGATGTAAAATACACTGAAGTCCTAATTAAAGCTTATAAATCAACAAATTATATAGTAAACTTTAAAATCGCCAATCAATCTAATCTTAGAGATCTCGATGCATCCTGATGGTAATCAATTTTTAACAAATAAACTTTACAGAGAGACTGGGCAGTGATTTGAACCCAGGACCCCTTTTGTACTTTATGGCCTGACCTCCAATTGGCAATTGAGCTGAACAGTTCCTGATAGCGACCTGGAAGTTCCACCTGCTCTGAGGGTGATGCTATCAATTACTGCCTTCCCCCTCTCAGTCCTGGGATAAAGACCGCTCCTACATGGTAAATGTGTGGAAACTCAGCCAGGGACAAACAGCATACATAAGGCAGACACATGTACAATATATTAATGTGGCAGTGCCTCACCGCCACTACCATTAATAGACAGAGATTCATTTGGCACTGCTTCCTTAAGTGTGAAGAGCGGTCAAATTGACCAGATTAAATTAACACATTTAGTGATTGCATAAAAAAATTCAATAATAGCATGGGTTAAGAGCGATTATTCAGTAGCCCTTATTTAAATATATATATATATATATATATATATATATATATATATATATATATATATATATATATATATATTTATACTTTATATAGCGAGTGACATAATGGATGGACTGGCATCCCAACCAGGATCGAGGGTTTCTTGTCAGGAAGGGAGGACTTAATGGAGGGACATAAATGGCCTGGCATCCTGTCCAGGTTGGTTGTTAGTACTTTTCTTGGAAAGGAGGTCTCTTGTTGAAAGGACAGAAGGTTTTTGCTTCTTGGGGTCATGAGCACAGTATAAAAGGATCCAGTGGATGGCAATCCCATATGTACACCAACAGAGCATTATTGGGAATTATATATAGAATTATAGAATATAGAAAATATTAAATAATTATAAGTGGTCCTGATGGGCAACCCTGCTGGGGTACTTAGGTTCCTTCTTTGGAGGGCTTCCAGTGTGCAAAGCTGTGGCACTGAAAGTGTTCCAGGGTCCAGCATAAAAGAAGCTGTCTCTCCTGCATTTGGGAGTCAGAGCTGGGAGGCAGGGTATGATGCTGCATGAGGTGTGGAAAGAGACAGAAAGGAGCTTGGTATTGTGATTTATTATCTGGAGTGAAAAGAACACCTGTTTAATGTATTGGTATAAAATAAAACTTTATTTTAACCTTGGAACTGCATCTGTGGCAGTTATGTGTGGTTGTTGGGGCTCTCTGGTGCCCCCTAATGTCCACTATCTATCCATCTATCAATCTATCAATCTGTGTTTGTGTGTGTGTATATATATATATATACTAGGCTGACCCGCCTTTTAAGGCGACCGACTTTTAAGTTGACCACTTCTTAAGGCAATTCAATATGTAGATCAATTTGATATTTTATACAGACTCATTAATTTTGTTATATTGCATTTGCATTTACTTTAATACTCATAGTTTCTGTTATTTTTGTGATGAAATTGAAACTTTTTTTCTATATTGAGGTCGCCCTTTTGAACCCCCTCTGATATTTACTACGGTGAGGCATTTATACTCCATCAACATTAATTATTTCCAGAGACATAATTTTGTCTATTTTTCCAGCGCATCGCGCACAAAAGCAAGGGAACGATGGGAGCACCAGAACTCTGCTCACATCATGTTGCTTCGTACTGCAAGCTGCAAGTAGTAAGTCTGTCATAAGCGGAATACCGCTACGCTTTCCACTCACGGGACGGAAGGAGAATCCCGACAACTTTTATATAGTAAGAAAGAAGAAGAAGATATCACACAGTCTGGAGTAGAAAATCATCTTTTACCTGGAAAAATGAAACTACGAATCCCATCGTGCATTGCAAAATGGACGGGGCGTGTGTGAAACTCCGTGCCTGCGTAGCACTCACGGGACGGAAGGACACCGACCGCTTTTATATAGAAGGATATATATATATATATATATATATATATATATATATATATATATATATAGCACATTTCCAACATAAGAACCAAATACTTTCTTTTCTTTCTTTCTCCATTCACCTCCACTTCTCCTGCCAAGCGTCTTCCTCTTCCACCTGATTCTGGCTCCCAGAGTAGTGGCTGCTAGCTCCTTTTATAAGGCGACCAGAAGTGCTCCATGTGCTCATTGACCTAATTCTGGCAGCACTTCCAAATGTGACAGAAGTGCTGCAATTAAGGGCTCAGCAGCAGATGCATCACCCCCTGGCGGTGCCCATGGAACCCAACAGGGCTGCACCAAACTTCAGATCCGATGGAGCCCTGTGGGAGTCCGAGGCCCCACTGCAACCCAGGGGTTTTGCCATCTAGTGCTCCGGGGGAGAAGGCGCATCCAGAGTATTGTCCTTCCAGTGTGGAGTGTCCTGGCCGGGCAAGTATATATATATATATATATATATATATATATATATATATATAGTAGCGAATCGCTGGAGGCCCTACCCACCCGGTACGTCAGGAAGGTTCGGGAGAGAGACCATATCTTCCCTGGGCCATGAGAGGGCACCCGCCCTGGGTTACCTGGGGGCCACAGGAGCACAGCTTGGTAACTCAACCCTGTTGGAGCCTGTAGCCTCTAAAAGGGGATGCCCGGAAGATGGCTGCAGAGCCCTGGATTGCAGCACTTTCGCCACAATAGGAACTGAGTACACCCGGAGTGCTACACCAAGAAGTGCTGCTGGAAGATCATCATGGAGCACTTGGAACACATCCAGGACACTATAAAAGAGGCCACCTCACTCCATTCCTGGAGCCAGAGTCGGGAAGAAGAAGAAGACAGAGCTTGTGAGAGGAGGAGTGAGGGTGACAGAAGAGTCGAAGAAGAGAGAAAGAAGGGTCTGAGTATTGGTCTGAATCGAGCATTGTGAGGTGTTGTATAGTGAAGGAAAGAATTAAACGTGTGTGTTTTTGGACATTCGGTGTCTGTCTGTGTAAGGGGGTTGTACTTCCACAATATATATACTGTATGTATATATATATATAAAATGATATAGCTTTATAGGATTCTATTTAATGTTAGTTTATACTTAGCATATAAGATATTTAGCTTTATTTTATACATAGGATATACAGTATTTGCACAATAGAAGGTGAATAACTTCTGAAATGCTCTTCCACTGCTTTATCTTTTGCGCTTCCTTTAAAATTGAAGCCAAGTCTCTTCCTTTTGATTGCAAGGCCTATGAAAGGCAGTAGTGACTTTGATGTTATTTTATTTATTTTTTCTTGAAAAAGATAAGGGGATCTTCAAGAATCATTAATGCTTCAAAACAAGTGAATCCGTTGTTTGATGCAGGTTAAACATGGTGCATATATAATAAATATACCCCATACCCAAAACCTAGCATCCACCGTCTGACACCCAAAGAAAAACAGAAAGCAGTCTAGAATCTCTGTAAGGATACAGGATTTTACTGTATATGTGTATAGCAAAGTGGTTATATAGAGAATACATTTGTGTGTGTGTGTGTGCACCCTGCGGTGGGCTGGCGCACTGCCCGGGGTTTGTTTCCTGCCTTGCACCCTGTGTTGGCTGGGATTGGCTCCAGCAGACCCCCATGACCCTGTAGTTAGGATATAGCGGGTTGGAAAATGGATGGATGGATAATGGATGGATGGATGTATTATTGTAATTTTTTTTCCTTTAATTTTCTTCATTTGTTTTTATTTATTTGGTTTATTAGCATCATCAGGGATGGCATTTCAGTTTTCTTGTACAATTGAGCAATGCCAATCACAATAGTATTATTATTATTATTATTATTATTATTATTATTGTGTTAGTAGTATTATCATCATCTCTCTGGATTGTAATGTGGACTGATTCCGGCAGCCATTTTTTCGATGTCTAGATACGTAGATAGATAAACAGTCAATTCCTTATAGTAGTGTTACATTAAATAAGGTGTTTTTCATCTAAAACTATCCAGTAAATATGCATTGATAGCATTATTAATCCCACTTAAGCCAGTCCAGTGTCAGTGGCAAAGCTTCTCCTGGCACCATCAGGTACAAGCTACAAACCTGACCTGAACAGCGCCCAACCTGTGGAATGACCCATGGGACTAATTTAGAATCTGCTATTAAAGTATTTAATGTAGAACACCACTACCTGATCAAAGTCCTGTGCAGCTGCCTGTGATGTTTGAATGAAAGCAGATAACCCAACTATCCATGTGACCCATTGTGTGGAATTCTCTAAGACGAAGCCTAAACCAAACACAATAAGGAAGTGAAGGCTGGGTGGACTTTTGGCCTTGGAACTCTTGCAGATTTTGTTGTTTTTTTTTTTTTGTTTTCCTCCCTTCCATCTCACCTTGAAATCAGATTCATCTTTAGAAACTTAAGAACTGCTTCTATATATAAGGACTCTACTTTTCTATTAATTATATACAGGTATCTTTCTTATGTAAGTGTACATTATTTTCTTGCATGCTATATATTCATTATTATTCTTATTCGATTTTAATTTGCTTTTCTTTGCAACAATTTCTTTGACATCTTGTCAAACACTTTGAGCTTTGTCCTTTGTATGAAAATATGCTTATAGAAATACTGTAAATGTTGCTTTTGTTCTTATACATGTCTGTTGGACGTGGGAGGAAAATTGGAGATGCTGGGGAAAAGACATTTAGATAAATGGAGAATATACATATTTTTAACACATGCTGTAACTATTCTTCTCCTGTTCTATCTCAATGATGGTAGTTCTGCTTTGTGGTTGTCCAGTTATGCCCCCCCATCCTCCATGTGCTAATTACCTCTAACCACACTCAAGTAATTTTTCTTTTGTCAAGATGGCCCTAAGTGAGTGACGGGTTCTCTTTCATGCCGGAGCCTTGATCCATATTTGGCATAATTCCAGGAGAGAAAAATTCCCCAAGTAGATTTAAGTTTTTGCAGATTTAATATAACATTCCTCTTTTAATCATTTTTGTTTTCTTTGTACTGCGTTTTTTTTTTTACTTTTTATTCAGTAAGAATACTCCTTTCTCCGCTTGCAGTCCATTTGCAAGATGCTGGCACTTAGATGGCAGCCTGCACTTTACATTTTGATGCTTTTCTAATGCATTTTGGAATGCAGTTTTAGTCTTTCAGTGGTTGGGCAGAAATTCCTTATGAGGTGTGTGTAGGCAAAGTTAAGTGCTGCACTGTTCCTTCACAACCAATTCTACTGCTTAATAAATGGAATAAATGGAACAATAGTTTTAATATATATATACTGTATGTCATGCCCAGAGTCTCCGGCATTTGTTACTATCTGGACATGGCATGTATGTACTGTACATCACTCTGATGTTTGCCTTGTTTTTAATAACTCCAGTTTTCCTCCCACATCTTGATAATGGGTGTATGCATATGTTACAAGCAGAAATCTTTATGGTGACTGCAGATTCAGACTGCTTGTACAGAATTAATAAACTTCAGTACCCTCAATTTCTTTTGACCTACAGTGTCCAATGATCACATAGTTTCTGTTTGTATAGAATGGTTCAATGGCCCACAGACAAATGATTGTAGAACTGATTGTAATGATTAAATGATCGTAGAAATAATTGGAAACATAGCAGTGTAGTTTTCATTAGGGCTGCAGAAGGCCAGAGCTTATTTTGGCAGCACTGGACACAATGCAGCAGTTTCCGTCCGTATGACACTCCGTAGTCAGCGTCCCCAAACTATATGTGTGGCCAAGCAGCTGAAGCACCTTTGGTGAAGTGCATGCTGTTGCGTGTATCTTGTTAAATGGCACATTTTAATAGTTAATTGTATAACAATAGATTAATTTCCACTTTGCATTTTATCAAGAGTACCTCACCCACCTATGACCATCCATGCATGTACAGACTATGATCCATTCATCTACATTATAAGCTTCAGGATATCAGTGGCACTGAGGGCTGCATGAAATCAACCATGCTTTCACTTTTTATATTGATCATTGCTGTATAGATACACAAAATCAGCACATCATTACATATTCAGAAGATATTTTAATACTTTTGTTGAGTATCTTGAGCATTCCTGGGCTGCTCCACCATGGTGTGAACATAATAATGCTCTTAAGACTGATCCAAAGAAAACAGAAGAGATTGGATTTGGTTCAACATCTGACTCTCGCAGTGTCCATTATTATCCATAATGACAAAATTAATCCAGTATAGTCATATACATTTTTGGGTGTTACAATACATCTGCAAAAGTCTTTATTCTCTCCATCTCCTTAGGTCTTTTGGTGGCAAGCAGACTTCTGTGATAATAATTGTTTTACAGCATTGTAACACAATATGGTACAAGTGTTTGTACATTAACTTGAAGTCAAAACTGTCCAACCAGATAAAGATCTGTTCAAAGATTGTTGGCGAACCCCTAGAGAACTTCAATAATAACAATAATACATTGTTTTATTGGGCTTTTCCCATGCTCAAAGTGCTTAACTTTATGGATCAGCCTATCTTAGTAACACATTAAGGCTGGCAAACTACATTGTGTCTGATCCTAACTACTGTATGTCCAGAAGATTGAACTTAACTTGTTATCATCAAATCAATCCTTAAACTAAATATGGAACTTAACTTTAGTTCAAATGTACATTAAATACTGTGTCTTGAGATGGTGAGTGTCATGTTAAATGTATGTATTTTTGTTTTAATTTGAGTTATTTGGGTGATGCCGTGGATAGAACTTCTGTGATGCAAGAAAACTTTCAAACTTGTCTGACAATAAGTTATTATTATTATCATTATCATAGTCCACCCCTGCAGAATAAGGCTAAAGGCAGGAATCAATACAACAAACATTAAGTATTATTATAACACTAGCCAACCCGCGGCGTACCATACGCCCATAATCAGGCCGTTTTTTTTAATGATTTTTAAGCACAGGGAGAAAATTAACATTTGAAAAATTGGTAATGTAATAAATCAGCAAGAAAAGCAACATTGTAACAATGCATGGAACGAACCAACACACAATCGTCCGTGACTGAAAACTGGCGGACCGCCATCACTCATGTGCCCACCTCCAACTCGTCACTTGAGTCGTTGTCGTCTTTGCACAGTCCAGATGCACCTGTGATTCACGTAGACTTTCCGTGTTCCTGCAGAATTGCTGTATGTAGCGTGTAAAACAGTTTGCTATGGTGCATGCGGTCATGCGTCGTAACCGAAAACTCGGTTTTTAAAGACTGCTTATTCCATTGTGTTTTAACCTCAGTTGTAAAGGACTGTTTTAAGGATCCCATGGGATACTCCTCGCAAACCGTTTTACACGCTGCATATGGCGATTCACCTCCGGCGTGGCTCCTTCCTGTGTGCACCATAGGTGTCTTACTTGTTGGCGGCTTAGTAAATCCACGCCCCTACCGGCATGCTTTCCATGGTTGTGTTGTCTTGCCTTAGTGAATTATATATATAGATTATAAGTCAAGTCAAGTCAAGTTGGGGAGCATGCACTGGTACAGTGTGTTGTCGCACCCACTACACAACGAAACAACTCGGGATCCCGGTATGCAACCCCCCAGGCAGACACGTGGTCCAGTCCCACCCTCAAGAAATAACCCTCGAATTGCCGCAGCCAGGTGTTATTTGGGCTCCCAATAATGAGGATATTATGAGCTGGATCACCCTCGGGGAAATACGCCACATGGCCGTAGTGCTGTAACTGATGCTCCCTCACAATGCAGGTAATGTGCCTCATTCCACACAAAGTCAAACCAACGATACCGAAGGATTTTCCAGATAGACATTGGAACCAAAGGATGGCTATTAGAAAACTTAAGCAGATTAAAGGAGATGAAAGTTTAACAATATACTGTAACAACTAAAGGTCCATGTTTTTAAAACTGTAAATGACTGTGGACATGTTGAGGTGAATTTGATTCTGAAATAGCAAAAGCTAATTTTGTGGAGTTGCCACTTCATGTGATTTAAGGTTTGCAGCTAACAGATGTTTTTCATAATGCATCCTATGCCTCTATACAAAGTACAAAAGAGTGAACAATTCAGGCTGAAAAGCTGCTGTGGGTGACTTCCTGTGTATGTGACAGACCCCTGCCACTAACATTAATAGCACTAAAGCTATCTGCTGGATGCTGAGTAAATCATTTTTCTGCCAGAACGCATATTTTCCACAGATCAGGTGGAGACCTCAGCATGTTTCCCGACTAACTGAAGTAAAGCAGAAATTTGGATAGGCAAGACTAAACAAGCCTTAGGAGAATTTAAGCAGGACTTAAGGGATCCCACTTGTGTTCTTATCGCAATGTTGAATGCAATTTGTCAGGAAACAAATCTGTCTTTTGTACTTGTCAAGGCACAAGTGGCTGTAACCACAGAGTGGAGTAAAATGATTTTCAGGCAGTTGTTTAGCTGTTTGCTCCTGACCATATGGGTGTCGATCATTCTTTGGCAGTTCTTTTAGTGTACACTCCATCATCTGTTAGCTCTGAGCTGGCGCTACGAGAGGCTCATTAACTCAGGGTTTTTAACTATTTCAGCCCTGTTGACTGAATTATATCTCTGATAACTGCACTCCTATGTTTTACAGTAAATGTGGGATAGTCTAAAAATTGAACAATGTCTGTTACTAATTATTAACTTGATTTCAAAGGTACATTAAAATATTTTTGCCAAAAAAAATCTCTCAAATGATTTTTCTCATAATGAATTTTTTTTTCCAAATGGCTGGAACTGAATGATTATGCTGTCATTGAAACTGCAAGCCAAGCCTCAAACAAACATTTAACATCTGTGTTGATTTTTATTGAAAACTCCAGTGTTTAAAATGACCAGCTCATCTACATTATTTTAATACATTTTTAGGGGTTTTTTTTGTAAATGTTGTGGCCTGCAGAGGGCGCTCCACCCACCCAAACCTGACAGAGACAGACGCAGGACACAAGTGCAGAGCACACTTTTTTTTTTCTCATGGGAAACGCTTTCCTTCATTTCCCTCCTGCACAGCACAGTTCACAAGCACCAAAGCTCAATGAACACAGTACTTTCTTTTGTGTCTTCTTCTTCCTTTCTCTTCTCTCTTTTTTCTCTCTCTTCGCCTCCACTCCTCCTCTGGCAAGCTTTGTCCACCTCCTACTTCGGAGTAGTGGCAGCTGGCCTTTTTTTATAAAGCACCCGAAAATGCTCCAGGTGTTCCATGTTCCATTTTATGGTAGCATTCGGTTGTGGTGGAAGTGCTGTAACCAAGGGCTCAGCAGTACCTGCAGCACCCCCTTTCAACGCAGAACCCAACAGGGCTGCATCAAACTTCAACTCCCATGGAGCCCTGTGCGAGTCCAAGGGGTGCTGTCATCTAGCATTCCAAGGGAGGTAATGCCCTGAATATTCTCTCTCCCCAAGTCCTTCCACTATATAGGCCTCCTAGCCGGGCAAGCACTCCGGCCATCCACTATAATGTTTACTGACAAAAATGAAAAACAAGGTACATGAAATTGGTGAATACATTTTTACTCAAATAGCAAACTTCACAATGAGCACAATCACAAATCACTTTCAGCATTAGTTTCATCTCAGCTCATCTTCTCAACAGCTTTTTTCTGTTGAGGGTCGCGGCATCAGCAGGCCCATCAGGTCAGCCCAGAACTTATTGTCTAATGACTAAATGAGATCCAATGTCAGAAATTAGTTTAGGGTGGCTGGGCTGATAGGGTGAGAAGCTGAGCGACTTGGGAGAGCCTCAGAGTATATTGATAGGAGCCAGTTGAGACGACATGCCCACCTTCCCCAAGCAATTGCTCTGGGCATGTCCCACTGTAGCAGACCCGTGACACACTGGATTAGTTAAATCTCTTGGCTTGCTTGGGAATGTCTGGGAAATCCTCAGGATTACATTAATCAGTCTCATCTGGCATCATATATGACTTAAATGTTAATGGAATGTCACTGCTCACGGTTAACAAAAGCAGCGTCAATCTCCTGTAAGAGCCAATCTTAGAAATTTGAAGTTTTGAGTTAAACTCATATTAATGTTTGCTTAATTTGAATAAAACATACATTTCTTTCATAGTCATAACTTATGGTATAGTCTTTTCCCCCTATAAGTTAGTAAGAGATAGACCCTTCTTACTGTAACTGAGAAACAGTGTGATAATAAGCTTAGTTGTGGTAAGAACAGGTCCTAGTAAAGAGGGACTTAAAAGACTCATTTTCATTTCAGAGAATGGATAAGCATAGAGTTTTCTGACCGTTTAGAAATGGTTCTGAAACGTTTTATAAATGGTTCAGAAATGTAACAAGATTTAAGCTTTGAACTGAACTTTTCTTAACATTCATTTTTCCTTTTTTTACTATTTTAATTTTCTTTTTTGTGTGAAATGTTTTATTTTGAAACTTAGCTAAACTTTTAAAAACAAAGATATTTTGTCTGTGGAATCATTTCTGCGCGTCAGGCTTTTGTTAAATCCCATTTTTTTGAGTTGAAGCTGCTGAACTTTGGTAACTTTAGGAAAACGCAGCTACATCTCCCTTATTGCGAAATGAGTTCAGTAAAGTACTCTGACTAAGGTTAGGAGAACCAGGCACTCCTGCAAATTGCCTTTTTATGTTAATAAAGACATGTTGTTTTTTATGTATGTGCACCCACACCATACAAAACTGGATGCAGCGCCTTCCTGATGGGTGAAGCTTGGCTGAGAGAGTCCTGACCTATTGGTCAGCTCACTGGGAAGTAACAACAGGTAGCTGATATAAACTGACGACAAAACAAAACAGTTCTTCAGTGCAACTGTGCAGTATTGGCTCTATTGAACGGCAACTGAAATATAGTCTGTAGATCATATTTGTAACTTTTGATGCTTAATGTTTGTCACGTCAATGCATAAATTATTACATGAAATCATTTAGCAGGTTTTACTGCATTTTCCTACTTGATTAAGGGTGATATAATTTCCCAGTTTTTATCTGAATTGTTGCGTATATGTGGGTCAGAGTTGCTGTAAAAATATGCATTTTCTCTGTCAAGTTTTCTTTTATAAATCTCGAAGTTTGCATGGGAAGCTGCATAAATGCGTTTCAGTCCTCTTCTTTTGTATCCACAAGCTTTATAATTTAGGGCTCTGGTGACTACCGTAAAGCTTAAAGTATGTGTGGTACTTTACAAGTAGATTTTGTCTCTTTGCAAACTTAGTATAGTAGATGCATTAATCACGCAAAATTATGTTGTACAGTTAAGTGTTTTTTATAATTTTTTATAAAATACATAGCCTGTCCTAGCATTTTATAACAGAACCTTATGGGTCATGAGGCACCACCGGAAATAAAAGCCTAAAAACTTACTGAATACATCCTCTTTGAAGTGGCAAAGGAAAAACATACCTTCAGTGTTTCCGATGCATGTTTGTTTGCATATTACAGGAACTATTTTTGTCAAGAAAACAAAACTCTTTTTGTTCACTTGTGTGATACCAGCGGCCTTCCTTGCAGGATTTCTCACATTAATATGGAAGTTAATCAACACAACATTAAGCGCGTGGCTCAAACAGTTTACTGTGATTTGGTCTTTTGTAAAGAAACCACGTCCTTAGGCTGAAAGTTTGTTGTGGAAGACGATAAATGCTAAAGGAGTGCGTACAGCTGGTCTTTTTTTTAAATGGCTGATTCTCATAATATTGGTGGTTTTCTTTTGGTTTTTGAAAATTATTTTACAATGTGTGTGTGTTTGTGTAATCTCAAGACGCGGATCAATGCTTGAAAACTGCTTTGGCTTGAAAAACTGATGTATTCAGTAAGTCTTTAAGCTTTTGTTTTCCAGGCAGCCTCTGCCCCATAAGATTCCATTATAAAATGCCAGGACATGCTATATATTTTTTAAAATATATAAAAAACGCTTAACTTTAGAACACAGTTTTGCATGGGAAAATGCATATAAACTGCATTTGTGAAGTAATAACTTCAGCTTAAAAAATTCCAAACTTACCCTTTAATGAGAGGTGGAATATATGATTATTGCACACAGAGCCAACTGACCGTAGCATTTCGGTATTGTAAGTGGAAATACCTTACATTCAGTAATCTTATCCCATAGTAAAGCTATCTGACAAATAAGAATTAAAAAAAAATTGCCATATTTATGAGGTGATTTTGGATTTACACATGACATTAGGCCACAAAAAGATTATTGCGATATCTTACATTACATCGGTTGCTTGTCATCTTATCTAATTTCAATGAAAGAATCATAACCAACCCTCCAATATTAAGAAAAATTTAAATTTCTCTTTGAGGATTTGGCCTAAGATTTTTTCAGAATCTGGCAAGATGTCATTAATGCTGTACTAAAATAAATAAGCTGGACCTTATGTCAACTTTATTTGATGTCTCAGTGTGCATGAGGGACTGCTTCATATCTGAGCTCTTCAAATTGGGTAGAGAAGAGCTGTTGAGACTGATTTAATATAAACTCTTCATGTTTTAAAATGTACTCTATTGATCAAATACTTGATTGAACTGTCTCACACATCATAATCTAATTTATAAATGCAATAAAACTTTAATGAAAAACTGAAATATGTTACATTATGAACAAATAATCTGACCTTTTCAAAACTAATGACATTTAACTTCAAATGAAAATAAAGATGGCTGCATAGTCAGAAGGAGATAAATCATTTAAAATAATTGCCATGCACTAAAGTCAAAGGGCTGTCAGATTTGGATGTGCTGAGTTTAAGATGTCATCATTGACCTGACCAATAATGATTGATTGAAATACCACTAGACTGTCATAGCGCAGGGGTGGCATCCCAAAAAAAATGTCCCAGCTTCACTTTGTTAAAAAGAAGAGAAGATAGAAATGAAATAATATTGAATATCTTAAATGTGGAAGAGGAACTAATCACATCCATGAGCTGTGTCAGAGGAACACAGTGTGGCTAGATTTGGAAAAGAGAAGAGCTGTGTCCTCAGAACATGATAATCACTTCTTCCCTAACCCTAACCCTCACCCAAAAAACCCTTCTGTATGGCTAATTGGTGTTTTAGATTAAATTTTGGGCTTTGTGTAAGTTGTGCTAAACTTGTGAACTTTCATAGCTGCTGTACGGTTGACGATTGGTGGCAAAGAAATGACAATATATTCCTGTAGCATATGTGTGACTGTGTAAGTGTGCATGCACTTCTAATATGCTTAGGTGGGCTAAAGCCGATATTGGTGGATTACATTCATTCATTTAGATGGCTGTTTATCTGAAACCAGCTTTTATTAAATCACAACAACAAACTATGTGGCAGTTTAAGTGAATTTCACCCACAGGCTTACATAACTGTAGAGCCCTCGCACGGGTACCAGGTCTATCAGGCAGCCATTACTGGCTGTCAGAAAAAATGGCTAACTCATGATAATTTGGAAATTTGAAACTATGCTGCAAAGTTGTTGGGCTGTCATTTAATTTGACTCTCTCTGTGATTTCTAGTCATAGAAACTGATATAATCAGTTGAGAAGATCAGCAATGACACTCATCAAATTTGACATCCCTTCTGACTAGTGAATTGCTGGAGGTTCTGTTCTTCTTGGCAGCTAAACTCCTAACCATGTTTTACAGTCCAAAGCTTTACCTTTCAGGCCACACTGACTGCAACTAATAGCCCAAAACCCTGCAGTAGAGAGGGAGCCAAAATCATTGCATAATGTTCATCACATGCTGGGTTTGGTTCCCAGGTCTACAGAGTTCCTGTCCCCTAATGTTATATTGATGTGAATGCATACATTTAATTTAAAACAGTATAACATATTTTTGTCTCCATTTATTTCTCCATCAAGCAAATTCTGGGTTTAGGGTCATACACTTTATAATTTTATTGGAATCCAGGCTAATCTGAATTCCCTCCTAGTGCTTCCTGATGTCCCTACATCTCAGAGTCCTGCTTAGTTCTTAAAAGATCAGATCTCCAAATCAGACTGCTGGTTGCTTTAATGGGACAACAGTGTTCAGTATATTACAACTGGGAGTGTATGCTGTTCAATGGTAGGGAGTATCAAGGACTTTGTGTTGCTATCTAATGAACTGGAGTGTAATGACTGGCCTTCTGGACAGTCTCATGTTGTGATCCTAATTTTCCTTACTTGGTAACATAGGCTGCCCTCTAATAGCCATTTTGTGCCTGGTAGCATAACAGATTTGACTACCCTTCCTTAATGCACTGACACATACAGTCCTTGGCAAATTATTAGAAACACCTGTACACCTGCTTATTAATGCAATCATCTCATCAGCCAATTATATGGCAGCACCACAATGCACAAAATCCTTCAGATACACGTTAGCAGCTTCGCTTAGTTTTTACATCAAACACCAGAATGGGAGAAACCTGTGATGTCAGTGATTTCGAGCATGACTTGATTATTGGTGCCAGATGGGCTGATCTGAGTATTTCTGTAACTGCTGATCTCCTGGTATTTTCAGACACAACAGTCTGTAGAGTTTAGTCAGAATGGTGCAAGAAACGAAAACCTTCAGTGAGTGGCAGTTCTGTGGACAGAAACATTTTGTTGATGAGAGAAGTCAGAAGAGAATGGCCAGACTGGTTCATGCTGAAAGAAAGGCTACTGTAACTCAGATGGCCACTCTTTTGAACTGTGGTGAGCAGATAAGCAACTCAGAATGCACAACACGTCGAACCTTGAGGAGGACAGACTATACCAGCAGAGAACCACCTCGGGTTCCACTCCTGTCAACCAAGAACAGCAAGCTGAGGCTTTAGTGAACATAGGCTCACTAAAACTGGATAGTTGAAGACTGGAAAAATGGCATCTGGTCCGAGTCTCAATTTCTGCTGAGGCACACAGATGGTAGAGTCTGAATTTGGTGCCAACAGCGTATTTCCATGCACGCAACCTGCATTGTGTCAAAAGTCTAGTCTGGTGGAGGTGGTATGATGGTATGGGGAACTTTTTTTTGACGCACTTTGAGCCACAAATCCAATCAATAATAACTTGTCTATACGCAGTCTATTTGAGTATTGTTGTTGACCATGTGCATCCCTTCATGGTCACAATTTACCCATCTTCTAATGGCTACTTTCAATAAGATAATGCACCATGACACAAAGCAACAGTCATCTCAAACTAGTTACATGAACATGACAATGAGTTCAGAGTTTTCAGTTGCCTCCCAACTCACCAGGTGTAAACCGGATATGGTACAATGGGAGATCCAAAGGAGGAATATGTAGCTGACAAATGTTCAGAAATTGGGTGATGCAATCATGTCAGCATGGACCAGAATATCAAAGGTATGGTTATAACATCTTGTGGCATCCATGTCACAGAAAACAGAGGTTGTTTTGAGAGCAAAAGGTGGCTGTACCTACTATTAGTATGGAGTTCCTGTGAATTTTTCCATGATCACTTATTTGCCTGTCTCCTATCAGTGGAGCTTTGTTGGACCCTACTCATTTTGTGTGCCACACTATCCATCCATTAGTGGAAACACATAAACCAATTTTAGGCTTGTGGAGAGTTGGAGTCCATTCATCATCAGTATCCGAACCAAAATTTGATGGGGTTCCAGTTCTTTGCACACTTTTAACACATTTAGCAAAGAACTATGTTTTCTATCCACATATCCATCCATTAGTGGAAATACATAAACCACGCCTGGACAAACTTGTTAAGAAGGCAGGCTCTATTGTAGGAGTAAAGTTGGACAGTTTAACATCTGTGGCAGAGCGACGGGCATTGAGCAAACTCCTGTCAATCATGAAGAATCCACTGCATCCACTGAACAGGATCATCTCCAGACAGAGGAGCAGCTTCAGTGACAGACTTTTGTCACCGTCCTGCTCCACTGACAGACTGAGGAGATCGTTCCTCTCCCACACTATGTGACTCTTCAATTCCATCCGGGGGAGTAAATGCTAACATTATTTAAAGTTATTTTCTGCTTTTACATGCATTTTTATTACTATTTTAATTTAATTTTTTTTTGTATCAGTATACTGCTGCTGGATTATTTGAATTTCCCCTTGGGATTAATAAAGTATCTATCTATCTATCTATCTATCTATCTATCTATCTATCTATCTATCTATCTATCTATCTATCTATCTATCTATCTATCTATCTATCAATTTTAGGCTTGTGGAGAGTTGGAGTCCATTCAGCATCGGCATCAAGGAAGAAACCCAAATTTGTATGGGTTCCAGTCCTTTGCAGCACGCATTTACATATACCCACTCCAGGACTACACCAATTTAAAGACACTAATTATCAAGCATGTATGATTTGAAGATGCCAGATGAAACTGAGCATCTAGAGAAAGAGCATATAGAGGTAGATGATGTAAATTGCATACTATGACTAGGCCAGGAATCAAAAATTGTTGGTGATCATGGCACCATATTGAAGTACAGCATGTGTAATTTGTCTTTTTAATAAATAATGTATTACATTTTTTAGAAATTGTAAATACACTACATATTGACAAATGACTTAATTTTTTTAGAAATCATATCATTCTCAACAGTCATTCTGATTTATTATTAATTTTTACCAAATAATTAACAAGTGGATAATTTTATTGTCTTTCTCCATCAAACTTAGATTTGTACTTGCTAGTTCATAACAATCTATTACGACCATTGAATTTATCTTTAACAGCATTTGATGCAATCCAAAGTTGTAGGCAAAGCATCAGTTGCAAGACAGGAACTAAACCTAAACAGCCACTGGTCCTTAAAATGTTAAGTTCAGCCCCGGTTTCTGCCTTCTTTTGCTGCTTTACTTTAACTCTCCATGGCTTCATCACACTTCCCACAGTTTTCTTGTGAACAGATTATCAGCTCTCGCCCTGTATGTTAAGAAAGAAGGCACAACGTGTTAAACACCCACTCCAAACAGTAAAAAAAAAACAAGAAAAAATGATACTACATGCAAACTAACAAGATAATGAAATGTCTCATTATGAAATCTAGAGCAAATTTGGATTTATCTCACAGTGTTATTTATTGCCACTGATTTGTTTTAGCAAAATGTCTGCTTACTAAGCCCTGAGGATGTTTGTTACAGCTTAATGTTTTTAAATCTGTTCTCTTTAAAATATATATTCTCAGCTTTTTGTGACTCTAAGATCAAAGTCACGTCTAAAACGAAGCGATTACATTCTGCTTGACACCGAAGCCGTGCTTCTTGCACGAGTGCAAATTAAATGACGGTGCTGCTGCTGAGGCCGTGCAAGCATTTATACGCCTCACAGACATAAATCGGAAAGAGACGGAGCCTAACTGAGGTTTGAATCTCACTATGTGGTTGGCTTAACACTATTTAACAAATCAAACTGCTGATTCTACCACTCATTCGAGTTAGAATGGAATTCATTTACTTGGAGTGACCAAGAAGTTTTCTGTTCTTAACACATTATCCTAATTAAGTATATTATTGTAATTTTTAATGGAACTTTTGAGGCAAAAATTAATCTGGTCCCAACTAATGCTTAGGTTATAGCCATATCATTATAAATAACATAGACACTGGAGCTGCCATCTACTAAGTGATTTGTTGGATATTATTTTACTTAGCACAAAACAGCCTTTTCTAATCATGACAGCTGTGCCAGCTGTTCTTACTGTAGCCATTATTTCATCAACACAAATTTTTAAAAGGATACCATTATGGTTACACTATTTTTTTACACACTCCATCCATTATGGCCTTTGATAACTTCTAAACTGTGGTGTTGACACTGATATGGTTTTTATATTGTGATACTTTATACTACAACAATAACATCAGATGAAGAAGAAAAAATCAAAAGACAGATGAAGTATTATGATTTTATTTACATGGATGGACAATGTATAAACAGTATATTGTGGACACCAGGGGGTGCACAGTTCCCCTGACACAACAGACAAAGACACGAGTCCCCGTCAAATTTAATACTATCTATCTATCTATCTATCTATCTATCTATCTATCTATCTATCTATCTATCTATCTATCTATCTATCTATCTATCTATCTATCTATCTATCTACAGGCTTCATTCAGAGTAGGAAATGCTTTTCTTTTGGCTCCCACCTGTAGCATATTATAACAAGCGCCAGATACACTGTCCTTTCTTCTCTTTTCTCTCTCTCTTTCTTCCACCTCGACTCAAGCTTCATCTGCTTTCTCTCGACTCTGGCTCTTGGAGTAGTCTCCTTTTATAGGGCACCCAGAAGTGCTTTTTAAGGTATCCAGTGATCATCTTCCAGCAGCACTTCCAGTCATTCCCCTTGAGCCCCCTGGTGATGACCACAGACCCTGACAGTGTTGAACGTCCATGCTCACAACCCTGTGGCACTGTAGCAAGCCGGGGGGGTTGCCCTCTGTTGTACCAGGGGAGGTATTGCCCCCCGTGCAAGCGTCTTCCCCCAATCCTTCTCTTAAGAAGGCGTCAAGGCCGCATAAGACTCCCGGCTGTCCATCACAATAGCCCAATACAAAATGTGAAACTAAGTAAGTGTACCATCTATCTACTCCGTTGAGCTATTGAGCAAGACCTTTAACCTGAAAATTGCTCCCGAGGCAGTGTGCAATGGCCGACTCTGTGCTTTGACCTCCAAAGGGTCATGCAAAAAGACAATTTCCCCTCAGGGATTAACAAAGTATATCAAAATCAAATCAAAAATCAAATCTGAGAATGTGCCACCTGCATCTTTGTTGTTGCAAACTGGACTCAATTAAAACTGCATGATCCCACCCAGGTTGTATAATTTTTTGCACTGTTTATGTTAGCTGCTATTGGTTTTGATGAAAATAAATATCATTTTTAAGTCAAATGTTAAAGTCAGTTTCTCTGACAGTTACTAACAAACCAAGACTTTAGATTGTTTACTCCTTGTCTAGCTGCAGTCCCTTAAGGGCACAAGAGGGCGCTCTTGTAAAATCCTCCACTGGTGCTTAACTGGGGTTGCGGCAAAGTAGTGAAACTCCAGATAGTGTCAGTCAGCGAGTAGCCTACCATTAAAGGTCCCTTAGGGTTGATTACAGAGGGAGGTACCATACAAACAGTGACACAGGTAAGAGGTTACAAGTAACCATTGTGTTGCTGGCTTTGAAAAGAAAAGGAAAGAAAAGAACCTTTTTTACGTTAGGTGATCTGATAACAAGATAAAGCAGTAACTGGTGAACAGTCAGTCCACTGACAGACTGAGGAGATCGTTCCTCCCCCGCACTATGTGACTCTTCAATTCCACCCAGGGGAGTAAATGCTAACATTACTCAAAGTTATTGTCTGCTTTTACATGCATTTTTATTACTATTTAATTTAATATTGTTTTTTGTATCAGTATACTACTGCTGGATTATGTGAATTTCCCCTTGGGATTACAGTTTTTCTCAAATGCTAAAACACATTTCACAAACGTTTCCTCCATGTTCCCCAATGTCTAAACACAACACCATTTTCTAAAGCTACATAAACACAACCACACCTTCTCACTTCAAAACTCAAACTTTTACACGAAAAGAGCAGCTCAAAGCTTTCAAAAATGTAAACACTATACACATCATTACACACTACAGCAAAACAATTGAAAACACAATGCTCAATTTGTGAGAAGGTTCTTTGTTTCATAACTGCCAATGCATATTTTTAGAAACTTTACAGTAAAGGATCTTCTTAGATCTCTGCAGAAGATTAGGCATTTAGATTTGTGAGTTTCATATGAAGAGTATAAATCTATAGAAAATTCTGCATGTACACTACTGTAACACAACTCAATGCAAAAACAGAATCTATTGCACACAACAGTACTCTTGAAAACATGATCAGGGTGTGAAGTTTTTTTATTTACTTTATTCACACCACACACACACCACAATCACTGTGCGGCATCATGTTGCTGAGCTGCATCGGGCCACATCACCTCATCCACATCGCAGGCTATATTGTCTCTTGCCAGGCACCGCGGGAAAAACGCCCTGGAATGGCGAATCCATCCTTGGAAGGTCTCCACTGGGATGTCAACACAAGCCAGCTCCATTGCCCTTAGGAGGTTCTCTCTAGTGTATGGCTGTCTGTCATAAACCTTCCATCTCCATGATGATAAAAACTCCTCTATGGGGTTCAAGAAAGGGGAATAGGGTGGCAGACAGACGTTTAAAAAGTGGTTACTGTTGGTGATGAACCACTCTCTGATTTGGTTTGTTCTGTGGAAGCGGACATTGTCCCAAATGATCACATAAATGTGATGTGCGGGCCCAGGATGGTGTTGTTGGCAGTCCAGGAGGATGTCTTTTAGCTCCTCTTGGAAGGTGAGGAGACGTTGGGTGTTGTAAGACCCAAGGACAGCATGCCAGTGGACAAGCCCCTCTGAACCCATGGCCGCACAAAGAGTAATATTACCCCCCCCTGTTGGCCAGGAACCTCAGTGATGGCTCTTTGGCCAATGATGTTACGGCCTCTTTGCCTTCGTTTCTGCAGGTTGAAGCCAGCCTCATCCAGGAAGAGGTACTCATGAGGTCTGGCCATCACGTCCAACTGTAATATCCTCTGTGAAAATGTGAAAGTGCACAGGTGTTCAGAACAACAGTCAATCAGGTAGCACAGTATTGTCCAGAAGTAATGTAGGCCACTGAGCAACACAGTATGTCCACTAACTGTACTGTGAACATGGATGTATACTTACTTGCACATACTCATAACGTAGATCTTTGTGTCGCGCAGAGTTGCGCTCAAAGGGAACCCTATAGACCTGTCTCATCCGCATCTTTTGGCGCCGGAGAACTCGGTCTATTGTGGCCAAGCTGACATCATCAATGCTCTCAAAGTTGACATTATTGGCAATGACTTTGTCTCTGATCTCCCGGAGTCTGATGAGGTTGTTCTCACGAACCATATCCACAATGAGGGTTTCTTGTGCCGCTGTAAATATGGCAACCCTCCCACCTCTATGTGGCATTCTTTCAACTCTAAAGAAAGAAACATGTGTTGTCAATTGACTTGTTTTACAATAACAACTGATTTGAAACCAATAGACTACTTTCACAGGCTTGTAAAACTGTATTGTGAGAAAGAAAGCAATAGAGTACAATACCTGTTGTATTGTCTGAATGCCCTGATAATGGTGGCCACGGTGAACCTACTCAGGTTTGGACGGACTCTTAGTCCTGCTTCAGTCATTGTCATGCCATGGACAATGACATGGTCAATGACTGTTGCTCGCATCTCGTCCTTAATGATGGTGCGAGGTTGTCTTGCTCTCCCTCCTGGACCTTCTCCTCTCCCTTGTTGGCCTCCTCCTCTTCCTCATTGGCCTGCTTCTCTTCCTCCTCTGATTTGAACTCCTCTTCCTCGTTGGCCTGCTCCTCTTCTTCCATGGCCAGCTCTTCTCCCTCCTCTGACTCGAATTCCTCTTCCCCTGACTCTGCTTTCACCCAGTGTGTTTGTTTGGAATCTTCAGGAAACTGTGCACTCTGAACTTGCTTTTATACATGTGGTCACAGCATTAGCAACCAGTGTCTTCAATTTTGAGTCGTTGTGTGTAATGAATAACGCCAGGTGTGTTCATTGTGTTCAAATATTGTTGACTGTGGCAAGCATTTTGCATCACATGAGCTTTCATTTGAGAATATGAGCAGAGTTCTTTTGCAACTTGTGTTTTAGCAAGGAAAAATGTGTTTAGATTTATGAGAACGGAGGATTGTATTTTGTGAATTGTGTCTTCATGTGAAATGTGTTTATGATATTGGAAAATGATGGCTAGATTTAGTAAATGTGTTTAGACAACTTTAGAGGATTGGCTTTTGTGTTTTAGTATTTGAGAAAAACTGTAATAAAGTATCTATCTATCTATCTATCTATCTATCTATCTATCTATCTATCTATCTATCTATCTATCTATCTATCTATCTATCTATCTTAATGTTAATAATTAAATTCAGTGTTCATACTATTTAAAAATGTCTGATTTTAATATAATGTAGATCCCACACTGACTGAAGTGTTTCTGTAGCATGCTGGTAAGTAAGACAGGATCAAGCATGGGTCAAATGTCTACTAAAAGAAATCTCTCAGTCCAGAAAAGGTTAGTTTTTAAAAATGTTTAGAGAAAATTCGAAGCAAACAGTCCACACAAGAATAGAGAAATGCTGTTACACGCATAGAAAAAAAGACAAAAAAAGGAAATTTTTTTTTTTGTTAAACTTCAATTGTTTCTATACTTAAGGATGAGTTATTTCTCTATGCTTTACTTCACATTCTAAACGTACTGCTCTGTACATACAACTGAGCATGTTAAGGTACGGTTTGTGCCCTCCATGCATTTCCTACAGCAAGGCAGGTCAATAACTGAGACTAATCTATGGTCAGAGGGACAAGAAAATAGTTAGAATATACCAATTTAATTCAGCTTGTGGGGGTTATAGGGACCTCCCATATGCTTTGCACTAATTTATAGGCAAACATTTAATTTAACTAAGAAAATACATCTATCAACTTAACATGACCTAAATAACTGGCAAATGGCTCTTACAGTTTCCTTTATATTTCATTTTGCTTGTATGCATGCTGCTTATGCACAAATACACCCGTCATTTACATTTAGAGGATATACATATTGGACGTTCTGCAGTTACTGTACAGCATTGTCCGGGTCCTGATGATTAGGTACATCTTACTTCTAATGGACATGCCAGTACTTTTGTGGATTCATTCTACATTATGTCCCAGGGTTTGCTGTACAGTTTTCTGAAGCCTGCTACATTCATTTAGTGTACATACGAACATTTGGGTGAGATAAGACATGACGTATCCAGAGTATTTAGTTTAGCTAATTTAAGATACAGCTTAGAATTAGTCATGAGGAAAACAATGATACCATAAAAAAGAAAATGCCTATAGGGAGCACTATGGAAATTCAACTGCATATATCAGACGGGTAATTAACTGTGAACAGTTATTAGGCTGAATTATTTATACTAAAGAACTGGATCACTAGGAAATGTTAACTCATTAAATCGTGGCCTGTTCACATAAGTACGTTGGCGATGATGATGAATATCATTAGGAGGGTTTTTGATCTGCTTACCTTGTTCTATACATGTGCCAAGTAAGTACCACATCATTCAAGAGGAGATTAACCACATAAATCAATGTGTACGTCTCAAGCAGCCCTATCACGCTGCTGAATATCAGTATAATAAAGACTCTTCTGTGACTTACTGTTGACAGTTTTTTAATTTTAACACATCACAGATGGACTGAAACTGGTAAAACTGCCTAATGTTGTGCATCAGCATGGTGTGACAGCCAGTGCTCAGCTTGCATAGACTTGGACATACGGTAAGGCAGGAAGAAAGGAATAATTGGCTTTAACACTTTATTTCTCAAGGCCTGCCTGGAAACTGTGAGAACAGACCAGGGTGATAAAAACTGTTATTGGAAAATGACGATTACTGCAGTAAATCCCAAGATACACTAATTACACTAATGGGTGCAAAGGATGAATTCAGTTGTGTTATTTAACATATGAAGATTATTAATGCTGAACACAAGTGGGCTTGATCTACGCCAAGCACAACATATGGAAACATTAGGAGATTTGTTAGTCGTTTCATCAAAAATTTAAAAACATCTGAGTGTTTTTTCATAAAACTGGAACATATCCCTCTTTTAGACATAAAATGTAATATTGGTACATAGTTTCAGTAATCTCAATCAACTACAGTTCTTGCTCAGTTATTCTTAGGGTTTTTCCACAGTGGTCAACTTTTAGAAATCTCCTACATTTTGCAGGGTTTGGAAGGAAACTGGACAGGACTGTCTTAGGTCTTCTGTATGTGGTGCTTCAAAAATAACACTTCATTTAGTCTAAAAATAAAGTTTGCTTGCAAAAGCTTGTTTATTTAGCTAGCAGATAATTTGTCCCAATACTGTCTCATGCAGATACTTCTTGAAGGTTGTCAAGGTTTCTGCTTCAACTATGTATCTCAATAGCTTGTTCCAGATTCCCACAACTCTTTGCCATCTTCAACAAATTCTTTCTTGCATAAGAGGTGGTCATACCCTTCAATGTGCACCCCAAAAATAAGATGCATTTCATAGGTTATGAACGTTAGACATTTTTGTATAGGCATATTTTTAAAGGGTGGGATACTGGTTTATACTGATTGATTTATCTGTGATGAGTCACATTACAGTATAACGTTTTTACATACTGTTTATAGCTTGTACACTTAAATAAATAGTAAAGGGGTGAACTTACCCATTTCTTGCAGAACAGGAGGTTGGTGCAGGGAGACAAGCACTGTAACATCCTCAACAGCATGTAGAGGCTCGGCAGAGTCTGGTCTAGATAAGGCATTAGATCCAAACTCCAACAGAAATGTATGTGACTGCGGGCGTGAGACCATTAGCTCAGTGGCAGTCTGCTGTTACAGAGTGGGCAACATTTACACTCTTAAAAAAATAAAAAGGTACCTGGGTGATTCTTCAGAGCGATGCCATAGAGGAACTATTTGAGCTCCCAAAAGATCCATCCACATAAAAGTTTTATAAAGACCCATACAGTAAATAGCCATAAATAGGTGTTAACAGATTTGTGAAATACCAGTGGGTCATGATTTGAAAAGGACTCTTGCTTCCTACAATAACTCAGGTTTTCTTTATTTGTTAGTGTCTTGCTAGGTACCATATATTCAAAATTTAATTTCTTCTTCTACATATTAGGGCGTTTTTCAAATCACAAAGAACCTACTTCACATACAAAAACCTTTACCTGAATGAAATGGTGCTTTATCAAGCAGTAGTTCAATGAGGAAACACATAACCCGGGAAAGAAGCATAAAGTGCCATTAAAGAACAATTATTTTTAAGAGTGTAGGTTGGTGGCATACACACTCAAGCACGGAAGGGTCTGCCATGTGTGTGAAAGAAAGAGAGAGAGAGTTAGAGACCCTTATGTGCACAAACGCACAGTTGAATAGAATTATAGTAAGTCCACCTGGGTTAACGAGGACAGAGCCTGGGCTTGTGCTACTACATGCAGTATGACTGGGCAGACTCCCAAAGCATACACCATTTTCTAGTCCTTTTTCCAGTGCACAGTGACTTCCGAAAAATATCCATCAATGGTTTATATATAGTACTAACCTCCTTAAGATCTCAAGGATAAATCTTATTTGGTCCAGCCTATTTAGTCTAAGCAGTACTTCTCCCTCTACAATTTCCAAATTGCGCAGTACCTTCTTAATAGTCACTGTTACCCCTGGAAGGTTATCCACTTTCTCACATGTGAAGACCTCAGAAAAATGCAAATGTGAAGCATCTTCTATTTCACTGTCTGTATTATTAATTCCCCATTACTATTCCTGATGCACTTCACCTCCTCATTGACTGTTCTTTAATTGCTGAAGTACCAAAAGAATCTCTTTGGGTCTGCTATATTCTCCTCTACCTGACTTTTAGCTTTCCTAATATCCTTCTTAATGGTTGCCCTCATGCTCTCATTTACCCTGTAGTTCACGTTGGAGTTATTAGTCTTATACTCCATATACAGCTGTTTTTTTTCCTTTACAGCATCTTATTGATCCACTGTGGAGGTTTTATTTAATTTCATACTAATTCCAAATTATGGGATCTGCCTATCCTACATTATATATAAAATATTTTTCAAGCCTGTTCCACTGATTCTCGACTGCCTCCACACTTAAACTCTTAACCCACTCCATCCTCCTTAGACTTTGGTATATCTGCTCAAAATCTGTCCAATAAAAATTAAACTTGACAGTTTTGGTCTTTGCATCCTCACTCTTCCAAAAACATTGAGAATTCCAAAACATTGAGAATTCTTTACCTTTCACACATATTCTGCCCATTCATCACAAAGCTGGTGCCTAATGAGGATCTTTCAGAAGGGAGAGATATGTTCTTTTATAAGTTTAAATTTGTTTTAAACATCAGTGTTTCTGAAGCAACAAGTTGAGGTTACTTTGGGTCTCCAGGACTGGGTGTGCTCCCCCCTGGTTCTAGTCTTCTTTTTAAGAAAATGGACTGGGATTCCTGGGGATGTGTAATACTTGTGTTTTTGGTAAACCTGCACTTTATAGAGTATTAGGCAGGAAAGACACATGTTCTTCAGCCTTGTCGTTCAATGCTGCTACCTGTAATTAGCTGTGTGCTGTTTGCTAAATATGCATTCTTGATTTTTTTAGAAGCTTGTAATGTGTGTAATTAAATACTGCAAGAAACAAGTACAACAAAGAAGTTACAATTATAACTTGTAAATCTGTAAAAATGAACTATTGTGAAGGTACAAACTAAAGATGTTCAAATACAAATGATGTGATAGGGTGAAGGGTCACATTCTATTTATAATCACAGGGTATTTCATAATTCATGTATGTCCTGCTTAAATTATATATCAGGTCTCTATCATGTCAAACTAATAATTATCTAATTATGTCCTAATCAGCAGCCTCAAAGCTTTATGTTCCTAAAAACACAGTATCCTTTTATTATTTTAGCTTTATCTCTTAGCTAACTAATGAGTTTGCATCTTTGTTTAAATAAAAAAGAAACTACTACTCTTATAAGATAATCAAAAAGTAGGGTGCATGTCGATGAATGCCTTGACATAACATAACCATTTAAACCAATTTTGGGTCCTGGTTGGCCAGAGCCTAACCTGGAAACATCAAAGGAAAACAAAAAACAAACATCACAGAGCATAAATATATTATTCAACTGACATCTGATAATGACTGCCCCGTCATCTTCACATTTTCGAGAATTGGGTTTTGTTTGTCGGTTTCCTGGTTGAAATCTAGCAGCAAAAATATGAAGTGTTTTTGAACAATAACCTATCAGAAGCTTTACATGTTTATCTAGAAATGGTTCCAACCATATGTTCATTTCTTAATATTAATCAAAATAAATTGAGCAAGTGGCACTGGAGATTTACCATATACAACAATAATCAGTTTGAAGTATGGGGTAACTTTACTCTGATCATTTAATATTAGTAATAATACTTATTTACCACTTACAATCCATAAGATTTAGGCATTGCAGTTCCTTTGTAATTCAGATTTGCATGTCTCAACATAAAATGCCTATGCATAAATGTTTCATAAAGTTTATACTTTAATCGTTAGATATAGGTCTGGAAGATATGGTGAAAACATTAATTAGGCAAAGATAGGAAGTGCGGCACTGCACAAAACACAAAACAAAATTTGTAAGTACAAAACAGAAAAAAAAACGCATTGAATGTTGGGGAGTCAAACAGGGGAGTTGGATGATGTGTGATCACGCTGTGGTCATGCATGGGGTAACAGTTTAAAACAGTTTCTAAGATGCTGTTAAAATCCTATTTGGAAGAAAGTGTTTAAATTACTAAGCTCAAATAAGCAGCAATGCATTTCGCACATTAGCAGAGTTAAACTATCACATCATCAGTAAAGGGGAAATGCTCTACCCCATCAATTTTGATTGAAAGAATTAAAGGAATAATCCACACAAAGTTATATTTTTTATTTTACTTACCACATGTAGTTCATAATGATGGGCGAGAAAACATTTTAACATGTTTTTCATGTAGGTCAGATATCAAACTTTCTGAGTGGCAACTATGGTGAACAGCACTGGACAACAGCAAACAGTATCAAAAAGTTTTTAAAAAATAAATCGTGTGTTTCATGATCCACATGTCAAGTCGTCTAGTCATATGCTTGCAATGTCCCCGACGCAAAACTGTTAAACAAACTGCCTTTGGAAAATAGTCTCATGAACGTAAATAAAATGTGCATAGACGCACAAGTATTTGATCTGTATACCTGCCTCCTGTCATTACATTTATATTTATATCCACAACTGATCCACTTTAGGAGTATTCTTTACTAAAATATTGTTAAGTAAACCACTTACAGAAGATGCTCTCATGAATGAAAATGAAACTTGCTTGACGTTTGAACATAACACACGCCTCTCCGATTCATTCAATGGTCAGGAATCCAGTCCAGTAACAGCTAACACTACACTTTCTGTTGTGGAGCCAGCCCAGACACAGACAGGCGGACATGTTGTTCTTCACCACCACACGTGTTTATTTACAATTATTTATAAATAATATGGTCACTCAGACCCAGAATACAGTGCATAAACCCCAACACACACAGTCCTGGCCACAAATGCCTTCTTCTCGGGCCGCCTCCACACCTCTCTCGTGCCTTGTCCTTCTTCCACCCAACTCCAGCTTCGAAAGAAGGGAGACGGCCCCTTTTATACATGACCCGGATGAGCTCCAGGTGCTTCCAACACTCCCCTGTTGGCCACGCCCCAGCGTGGTGGAAGTGCCGGCTGTTCTCTCGGCAGCTCTCCGGGTAGCCTCCTTATTCTTCCCCCCAGCACTTCCTGGTGTGGCGTAAGTGCTGAGGTAACAGGTCCCCAAGGCATTGGGGCGCCTCCTGGCGGTGACCACGGTCCCCTACAGGGTGGGGCTTCCATGCCCTCAACCCATGGCCCCCAGAGCAACCAGGAAGGCGGCCCCCACGTGATCCAGGGTGGGCCTTGACCCTCTTCCGGTCCCTCACGGGGTCCCGGCTGGGTCGTTGCCCCTGGCATCCCTGACACTGTGTTATGCCTCATACTTGTGCATATCCAAGATTCTTCAACAATCATATTGTCGATTTGCAGGGGCAGTTTCACAATCTGTTGCTAAGTCATTCTAAAGTATTCCATTTATATGAGTGTACCTGTAAATGGAACAACAGGCACTGGATTCAAATACTTGTTTACATAGTTTCATTCGTGAGTATTGACTTATTCCTTTGGATATGCTGGTTTCTGAAACTGTTTTTAATCTTTTCTTTAAGTATTTTGTATTGGGACTTGTTTGATTTTGAATGACCTTGTTGGAAACTCCTTTTGCCTTTTTTGAACATTTTATGGCTGTTTTTGGCCCTATCTCTCTACAAGCCAGAGGTTTATGATAATCCTTGTGAGTGTTTTTATTATTTAATTATATATATATATACTAGCAAAATACCTGCGCTTCGCAGCGGAGAAGTAGTGTGTTAAAGAAGTAATGAAAAAGAAAAGGAAACATTTTGAAAATAACATAACATGATTGTCAATGTAATTGTTTTGTCACTGTTATGAGTGTTGCTGTCATATATATATATATATATATATATATATATATATATATATATATATATATTGTGAACACTGGCCCGGACACAGACAGACGGACATCATAATTTCACCACACACCGTTTATTTATACTAATATTTACAAGTTTACTGTGCAATCACACCCCAGTGCCTCCAGCACCGATCCCCCAAAGTCCAGGCCACACAGTCCTTTTGCCTTTCTTTCCTGGCCGCCTCCAGTCCTCACTCCAGCTCCGTCTTGCTTCCTCCCGACTCTCGCCAATGACTGGAGGGAGGCGGCCCCTTTTATGTGAACCCAGATGGGCTCCAGCTGCTTCCCGGCACTCCTCCGCAGACACGCCCTTGTGTGGCAGAAGTGCCAGCTGCGCACCCAGAAGCCGTCCAGTTGTCTCCTGTCGTCAGCTCCAGGCCACCAACGTAACCAGGGCGGGCACCCCCTCGTGGTCTGGTGGAGGTACAGGCCCTCCTCCGGTCCTCCTGGGTGTCCCGGCCGCCCCACCGCTAGCGAAGACACGTGGGTCCAAGCGACACTCCCCAAAAGGGCAACACGTCCCCAGAGAGGGTCCTACTCTGTCCCCAGGGTCCAACACGGCACCCTGGGACATCCGTCTTCGGCACCCCCTCCGGCGCCCATGTGCCCCTCTGGTTTGCGCCGCTCCTGTCTCCACCGTCCCGAGCCTTGCCGGGTGCCACAATATACACACACACACATATAAACATATATATATATATATATACACACACACGTATACATGTATATATATCCATCCATCCATCCATCCATCCATTTTCTAACCCGCTAAATACGAATACAGGGTCACGGGGGTCTGCTGGAGCCAATCCCAGCCAACACAGGGCACAAGGCAGGAACCAATCCTGGGCAGGGTGCCAACCAACCGCAGGACACACACAAACACACCCACACACCAAGCACACACTAGGGCCAATTTAGAATCGCCAATCCACCTAACCTGCATGTCTTTGGATTGCGGGAGGAAACCGGAGCGCCCGGACGAAAACTCACGCAGACACGGGGAGAACATGCAAACTCCACGCAGGGAGGACCCGGGAAGCGAACCTGGGTCTCCTAACTGCGTGGCAGCAGCGCTACCACTGCGCCACCGTGCCGCCCCATGTGTATATGTATATATATATACATATATTGCTGCTGTCGGTTTGAGTTTCATGGTTTGTTTCAATTACGACAGTATTTGTAGGACTTGTGTTGAAGAGACTGCATCTGTCAAGCGTTGTAAGTATACAACCGGTTTCATCGATAACTTCACATCCAGCTTTTGAGAGTTTAAACATTCATAAACATCAAAGTGTCCACTACTGAAATCATCACCTGTGAATCTAAGATGTTTAAGAGGCATTGGCGGTTGTCGAAAGGTGTAAAATATTTGGCCATTTTGGTATACTTGAAAGCGACAACCGAACAATTCACCAGCAGCCATCAACTCACATGCAGAACCATAGGTGAAGGGCTTAAGAATTTCACTCTTCTAGTGCTCCTGTGTTGTATAATTATCTCCTGTACCGTCATCAGTCCACACCTTGAACCTGTCCCAGTCATTCAAAACATAAGACACAATGTTCTTCCGGATATCAAGAGTGAGCCTGATATGACCGTGCAATATGTAACAAAGAGAATGGAAAAAGTTGATGCCATCTCCGGGCATGGAAACCACTCGGTAAGTGACAGTTCTTTGATCGATGTTGATCTCCTCGATAGACATGTTAATGGGGGTACGGTTGGAATGATAAAGGAAATGGGTACCTGAACAATGTAAAGTAAGTCTAAAATACCTACACAATAACTATAATCGTAATAAATGAACAATAAAACAGCGGAGAAGCCGTGGATTAAATAAAAAGGCTGTAGTTATCAGCAGGGAGACGTGAATCCCGTGGCAAAGCAAGGAAGGGAATGTAGAGACTGGAGCAACGGACGTCCTTATATAGGCAGGCAGCCAACAACGTGGGAGGCGTTGGGATGGGGACCGCGCCGCCTCACGCGGTGACCGAGCTGTAGGCTATGGACGTATATATGTACGTAAGTAGGATTCAGTTAGCATTGGGAACCCGCATACCAAATTTCTTGAAGATGGGACCATAAATAACAAAAAGTTCAATATGGTGGCCGACAGTGGCATTATACCACCGAAATAAGTACCAAATTTCAGCCTTCTACTTACACGGGAAGTTGGAGAATTAGTGACGTTGGAAAGTTCAATATGGCGGCTGACAGTGGCGTCATACCACCAAATAAGTACGTACATTGGTTTCAGTTAGCGCAGGGTCGCCGCCTACCAAATTTCGTGAAGATGGGGCCATGAATAAGAAAGTTCAACATGGCAGATGTTGTTGACCGTTATGACCATTACGCGTAGAATTTCAAAATGAAACCTGCTTAACTTTTGTAAGTAAGCTGTAAGGAATGAGCCTGCCAAATTTCATCCTTCTACCTACACGGGAAGTTGGAGAATTAGTGACGTTGGAAAGTTCAATATGGTGGCCGACAGTGGCGTCATACCACCAAAATAAGTATGTACATCGGTTTTGGTTAGCGCAGGGAAGCCACCTACCAAATTTCGTGAAAATGGGGTCAGCCTTCTAACTACACAGGTGGTTAGAAAATTAGTGACGTTGGAAAGTTCAATATGGCTGCTGAAAGTGGTGTCATACCATCAAAATAAGTACGTGCATTGGTTTCGGTTAGCGCAGGGAAGCCGCCTACCAAATTTCGTGAAGAAGGGGCCATAAATAAGAAAGTTCAACATGGCGGACGTTGTCGACCGTTATCAACCGTTATGACCGCTACGTGTAGAATTTCGTAATGAAACCTGCTTAACTTTTGTAAGTAAGCTGTAAGGAATAAGCCTGCCAAATTTCAGCCTTCTACCTACATGGGAAGTTGGAGAATTAGTGATGAGTGAGTGAGTGAGTGAGTGAGTGAGTCAGTGAGTCAGTGAGTCAGTGAGGGCTTTGCCTTTTATTAGTATAGATATACATATATATATATATATATAATATATGTGTGTGTGTGTTTTTTTTTTTTTTACTTTTGAAGTAAAGCCAGCCATCGGAGTAGGCAGCCAGACTACCTTGGAGTGATCTTTGTGCTTTTTGGTCCTGTTTTGGAGGACTCACACCCCTTTGGCCAATTTGTGCACCGCTGCGTCACAACATCTACATTGTGAGCATATGGCTGGATGACTTTACATATCAATTACACAATTATTTCATGGACAATTTTGATATTGTTTGCTGTTGTCCAGCATTGGTTACCATAGATGCCAATTATATCTGAGCCCTTGTTATTTTACTGCATGAAGAAGTGAGATTTAGAATTAGATGCTATAAGTAACAAGTAGAAAATACAATTTTTGGGTGCAATATACTAGGTTCATCGATTTTAGAATGTTACAGGTGCTACATGATTCTCATACTTAAAAATGGTACTGCTTTATGGCACCTGTGAAAGAAAATTTAAATGCTTGCAATCTACTAAGGGTTAAAAGCTGTTTTGTTGTAATGGCAGATTATTCATACAGGCGTTGGTCATAAGACAGGTTGCAGTAAGTTGACCCAGGACAACTTCTTTATTTAGAATGTGTCAGTTAGACAAGGAAAGATTACTTTTCCTTCTTTAGGGCCCCATCTGCAACGTACGCAAAACAGAAATGATTGGCCGTTTCGCACAATATAAAATGAAATGCATAGTTAAACGATATTATGCTTTTTTTGTAAGTAAGGGGAAGGGGGATAAAATATAAAAAGTTGACTGAAAAAGCAGGACTTTGCTCTTCTGCCTTGCAAAGTGGAAACCACGTACTCATCTGTGACTGAATAAAGACTGATTGATTGAACTATTCCTGTCTTCCTAGGGGGTTACTTCCACACACCTGAAATATGTACGACACAAAAAAAATAAAAAAATGTGTGCAGTTTTAAAATAACTTATATGGTGTGTTTTAAAAAACTGTCCCATTTTCACTTGAAACTTATTTACTTTATTTATTACATATGTAATGTTGTTGCCTTCCTAATCTCATTGAATTCAATTTACACTTACAAAAAAGCAAAAAACTTCTGCAGTAAGATAAAAACCTGCCATAGTCTACACACATGAATACACTTAAGCAAAGCTAATAACATATCTTATTCAATTCAGAGAATAACGTCACTGTAAAACGTGGAAAACTGACCTTGTGAATGACCTTGCAAGTGAGATGTCCACAGAGATGAAATTAAGAAAATGAAAGAAAATGAAGAAAATAACTGCTCTTTTTATGGGGCAGACAAGTAAATGGTCAAGAGGAACTGCAGAACAGTGGAGTAGCTGGGGGGTGGGGCGAATGGGGCAGTCCGCCCCGGGCGCACATTTTTGGGGGCGGCATTATTGCCCACAAGGCTCAGTACAATTCGTGTATAAGCAGCAGGGTTCGGAAAAATATCACTCATGTATGAAAAAAGTAAAATTCTCTGATTTTTAACCACAAATGCTTGAAAAATAATGTTCAGACTGTCCTTCTGCATCAGACACAGCAGTTGAAATGTATGAGGCAATGACAAAAATAAACATAAATTTTACACTGATAATAATTTCTAGGAGGATAAACAACTAATTTACAATTTATAATTTTGTTTCGTTATTAATCCGAATGCGTTCTTGCTCTGCGCAGAAAACATTCCCACCTATTACTTTGGCTGTGGTTTTCGTAGCGTAATTATATTAAACTAATAATTAGAACATGGCTTATCAGTGCGTCTATACTATATTCTTGTCTAGTTGATGCTTATAAATGTATATAAAAAATTATTGCTGTTTCTTTATATATGAATAAATCTTATGCAAAATGTATCTTAATTTTTCTCTATACATCATATAAATTTTCTATTTAAATAGTTTAACATATTTAGGTATGTTGGAGGGCGGCAAATTGAAGCCCCGTCCCACCCCGAGCGGCACAAACTCGAGCTACGCCACTGCTGCATTAGTTCAAAATCTGCGCCGACAGAAACATCAATACCAAGTGTCCTGGACTTTGAAAATCCATCAGAGTGTCATGTTCACGCTTTTACCCATAATGCTCAGTCACTATAAGGAATGTTTGCCATTCACTTCTGTTATTCCTTAACATTTGCGATAACCAAATAGCTTTTCAAGTCTCATTTCATTCATGAAAATTACAACAGTCAGACATGCTCAAGCAAAGTAGGAGCTCATTTTTTTAACTATGTTAATTGGCAATTGTAAATTATCAATGAGTGTGAACAAGGGGAGTGTGTGTGTGTAAGTGAAAGCGGTCCCTGTGGTGGACTAGAGACCTGTCCAGACCTGTATTCAGCATTTTTCCCAGTCCTGACAGATGGACTACAGTGCCTGCACAGCCCTCAAACACACCTGAATGTTATTCCCTGCGTACATTTTCTGATTTTTATAATTATGCACCGATGCCAAATTGATATTTACAAGTACATCAATATATCCATAAAAAACATTTGTATTATATTAAACTGTATACCTGATTTTATGAGATTGATTCATAGTCTACAGACTTTTGGATATATGTTGGTAGATTAAGTAAACAGTTCAAAATGTTCATTTTCCTTTACAATATTTTATTAATAGATACCAGGCCTTTCTCAGAGGCCCTTTCCCTCTTATGATAACACGGAAGGATACACCTATGGCTATGCAAACAATGATCAGTAAAGAGAAATGTGAATTACTGCAGTGAATTAATTTTAAGACCTGTCATCTTAAAGTTTGATTTCAGCTGCAAAAGAAAACATATTCAGCATTTTTGAGTTACTGGGAGCAAAAAACTTGCTAATTTGTACTGTATGTGCACATTCAAAATTAATTAGGTTTGTTTTATAATAATTTTAGCCCCTGGGAAGTAGGATAGAAGGGAGCAACTTGTAGGCCGCCAGTTTTATTTATTTATTTGTTTAATTTAATTAAATTGCTGAAAAATTCCACCATTTAAAACATTGTGAAGATGCGCCTGGTAGGCAAGTGGATGCCATGGGCAAGTGTACCTTTAGGAATCCATAGGGCAAGGCTCGGTGCCACTAGAAACCTCTGATGGAGACAGAGAGAGAGTGTGACACAGAATGCCAAACTGGCAGTAACAAAGACCTTCCACATGCCAGTGTGAGATTACAGGGTAGAAACAACCTGTATGTATGCTGAATGCCCAAAAAGGCACACTCTTTAGTAGAACATATTAGGTTCAGGTCATTGATGCTTGCCTACAGAATAATCAATAGGTCAGTGCCTATATATATGGAGACACTTGTGAGGCCCTGTGCTCCTTTCTCGCCCACTCATGTCTTCTAATGAATGGCGTCTGATGATGCCATCTCTACATGTCATCAAATCTCGATCCATATTCTTTTCTAGTTTCTAGTGCCCAAGCCCTCTTTAATTTTAATTTCTGTCTAAATTATAATGACTTTGATAAGTTCTTATAACCAAGGAATTGTAACTTGCTTGCATTTAGTTCTCAGATCTTCACTTGTGATGATCAATTTTGTAGACCTGCCTCGTAACACTCATTCTTAAACAGTCCCCCAGACTGATGTTTAATAAATTATGTTGAGTTCATTTGTAAATTGTTTTTATTAAAGTGTCTGCTAAGTAAAATGAAGGAAGATACACAGGATACATGTTTAGTTTCATTCTCTCAGTCGCATTCAGGATACCCCCAATCCCTTCCCATCTGACACTTCTGTTTTTACATAAAAATGCGCTATAGCTCTGCACTCTGTAGGAAGTAAGTAAATAAATCCAAATAAATAACATCTGGACAGTGTATGTGCCCTAAAAAAAAGTCTGACTGCATTCTCGATACCAATGCTTGCAAACTGAAATGTCTGTGTGCACTTTTCGTGGCATTACACGTGTATTTTTTGAGCATGCCTGTGTCGCTCAGTTATAGTCTTGAATAAAAGTGCATTTTTTTGTTATACTTGTACATCAACATTTGTATGTTACTTACATAAAAGCTAGATCGAATGTTATTTAGTTACTTCCAGACTTGCAGAGATATAGCACGTCTTAATGTGAAAACAGCAGTATCAGATGGGGGCTGGGGGTCGTGAACTCGACTGAGAGAAAGAAACTGAATAAAAAAAAAACAAAACAAAGCTAACCTTTACAAGTATCATACATTTACACCAGCTGTTACAGACTGAAATCAAATGTATGTTTTTATTCTAAAATAGTAAGAATAAAAGCAGCTGATTTCTCAAAACAGACTTGTCGGGGATCAAACCCGTGAAGATTTGATTACCAGTCAACTGTTGATACCATTGTGCCACCGAAGCTGTCGTAGTAAATGTGTGTCAATGTCACACCGTAATGCGTGTTGTTTTTCTGCAGTTATATTTTTGAATAAAAGTGCACTTGTTCTGTTGTATTTGTACCTTTTGTGAAAGTCTTTCTTTGATATTTGGACTTCAGGCTTCACACATTATAAACTTCATGTGTACATTATTACAAAAACATGAAAAATGTTTCTTTTTTAGATGTGTTTACATAGATCACTGTAGACACGGAACACACATGAAATGCATGTGTTCCAAATAATGATATAGTATTTATAAAAGGTGTCATTTTACTTGACTTCTTATTTTATACAACTCCAAGCAACTGACACACAGGTAAACAGACATGAGTTGAGAAAACTGCACCGGTGGGGGATGTGATAGCAGACTGCTTACTGTTTATCAACACATTTAAAGGACAAAAGACGCTGACGGAGAGGTGAGAAGTGATTTAAGGTGGGACGGATCTATGAGTTTTTTCGTAGGCTCTGGTAATTCTAGTGTTAAAAATCTTGTGTCATTCGTTTTGAATAATTGACATGTCAAGTCATTGAGCCATATACTGACAATGTGGAAGTTCAGGCTTCTTTTGCAGCATGCAAAATGTTCAAAGTGATGTGAGGCCTCAAAAACAGAACCAAAAAACAGGCCAGACTTCCTAACAGCCTGCACAGGAAAAGGCTCATTCCCAGACAGATTGACTGCCCCCCTATTCTGATGCCTGGCTTAGCTTAGGCCTACACCCAGCCAAATGGGCTTTGGCTTCAAAAGTAAAAAAGAAAAAAATTATATAGTGTATATAACGTAAAAAATATCATTAAAAATTCCCTCACATGGAAAAGGATTACCATAAATCCCTAGCTTGTAAAGAGATTGGCCACAAAGGAATCTTTATAAATGGAAGCTAAATTTAAATTAAAATGGAAATAAATTAGAAAATATAAATTGTTCAAAAGAGTCAAAAAAGTTGCTGACAGTGATGCAAGTGGTGGTCCCATCTCATGGGGTTTCACTCCCAAAATACAATAAACATAAAGACAACATGTAAATATTCTTAAACGTAACATAGAATGGTAATGTATTGGGCTGTATCAATATCTGTAGCATTTGTTCTGGTGTTGATGGATCACAGAAGAGAAAGTAGAAAGTAATGTAACACAAAGCATGAGTTTTGTAAGTATACTTCAGAAGTGTTACATAAATAAATAAATAATGCTCAAGTGCATGCTGGTCTCTTGGCACAACAGCACAACATGGTGTTAAGAGTGGGATCATTAAACATATTGACTAAATGATAAATGAAAAGAACAATAATAATAACAGAAACAATAATAAATCATATAAACTGAAAAATGAATGAAAAAGACAAGGAAAAGTAAAACAAACATAAGCTATGAAATGAACCCCTGGGCTAAAACATAACAGTGCACATTGTCGTATTTTTATTGCTAAAATTTTAAAATAAATGCCTCTAGAAAATGAATGTATTCGAAAAGCAAGAAGTCTATTCCCATGGGATTGTGCTTTTGAATTGAACACTCTTGACCAATGAATGTGGAGGTAAAAATGGGTAACAAACCTGGTAACAAAGCCTCAAAAGACTGCAAAAAATAAAAAATAAACAAATTAAAAAATAGTTTTTAATGAATGAAACTGGTGAAAAATGTACAAAAAATGAATGAATAAAATAACACAGATTTCTACTTACTAAGAGAGCACATGCACATAGCAATGATGGACTAGGGTTCTGTCCCTTAAACTTGTTTGTAAAACTCCTTGAAGAAATCATCTCACAATATGAGCAGATGAATTAACATCTTGAAGACCAGCCTAGCAACTACACATTGGCTCCACTTATATGTATCACTTATTGGATCAGATGCATTAAATGCAAAATTTTCATCCTTGTAACTGATAGATGTTCTGTGCTCATTCATCCCAGGCTTTTTGCTTAGCCAACCACAATAAGTAAGGTTATACATCTTGCATTCTTGTATGAAGGCGGCTAATGATTCATTTTAGGCATCCATTATCTTTAGAACTCTTTGTTCTTAGTTCTGCTTTCCACTGCCATATGTGAGCCATCTTTCATCTTTTCAGACATTTTCAGTTCTGGGCCTTCTTCTTAGTTATTTCCCTTATATTCAACCTTTCATCATGTCCTCGTGCAATGCAGTGCTCCTAACGTGCCCTAAATAATTTATCTTGTCCTTCTTGATCACTTATATTCGGCTTTCTTCTTTGACAGTTTCGGAGGGCTATCATTTGTTTTCCAGTCTTCTCTGTTCACATTTTTCATTTTTCACAATGCCTAGATGTCACTGACTGCCTGCTGCCCAGTCTTATTATTTCTCACTGTAATTCTTGATTTCACCTCTACATTTTGCCTTTTCAAATCATTCACTTTTTAAAGCCAATGTTATATTCATTTTTTCTATTAGTAAAACCAAAAATCTAAAGTATTTTGCATGCATGTGAAACTCAGTATCATAAACTAATATTCAATATAAAAGCTAAAAAATCATTTAACAAACAGCCTTTGTTCTACATGTAAAGACCATCTAAAGGCACTTTACAATCACCCAAACCTGCTTATTCCATTAAAAACCTTGACTCTCTACTGCAGGCAATCTGGGCAGCAGTGGCCACAAGACGGAACCAAACGTTAATGAGGTGAAAGACATTTGCAGAGCACACTCACAGTCACTCAGTGGGCCAGCTTCCAGCCTGCAAACAGCCTGACACCATATGTTTTGGCTTTCTCAAGTAATCAGTGGGGTGGTACCCATCTTTGTACTCTTTCATTTTCTGTACTCACTTATTCCACTTATTCTGGCATAAGTTAAACGGATATAGTATTCTGTAACATGACTATAAAGTGACCATCAGACTACGGAGCGCACCTGCTCTCTTTTAATAGCCTCCTTGAGTAGTCTTCACTTGTCTCTTCCAACCTCCCAATAATGTAAAGTGGAATAAAACTCACTGATCAAAGTCGCACACTTTAAACCTTTGCTTACAGTCACTGAGAATAGACTAAAAGTAACTGGTAGTCTCCCCCACCCCATCCAGTTCTGCAGCCTATTTACCAGTCCACCCCTGGAGAAACCTTTGAGAACCCACATATTACAATATGTTCTTAAAATACACATCGTTGAAATTTGTAAGTTACATATGATTCCAATAATCCAAAAACTAAATTCAGCATTTGAAAAAAACAGCAAAACAGAGGTAAAATAAGGGCAGACATTCTTAAGCAAAATGTTATGTTAGTGTTGCTGCTGCTATGAAGGATTCCCAGCAATTCAACAATTGATTAATTGATTCAGTAATTTGCTGAGCCATCTTTTTCATTACAGAAGCATAAAGAGTGGGAGTCTGTCCTAATGGCAACAGGCACCAGATAGGAAGCAACTTTAGACAGTGCGCCAATGTATTACAGGGCACAGACACATACAATGGGCCAATTTAGAGCTACTAATCAATCTGGTGTATGAGATGTGGAGTTCTCATACAAAAATGTTATAAACTACAGCAGGAGTACTCAGTTATGGTCCTGGAGGTCTGCAGTGACTGTAGTGAAACCAGTGAAACATTTCTGTTTTAACGATGTGTTTACATAGATTGTTGTAGACACGGAACACACATGAAAAGCATGTGTTCCAAATAATGATATAGTATTTATAAAAGGCATCATTTTGCTTGACTTGTCACTCTATACAACTCTAAGCAACTGACACGCAGGTAAACAGACTTGAGATGAGAAAACTGCGGCGGTGGGGGGATGTGATAGCAGGGTGCTGGCTGCTTATCAACACATTTACAGGACAAAAGACGCTGATGGAGAAGTGTGAAGAGATTTAAGGTGGGACCTGATCTACGAGGTTTTTCGTAGGCTCTGGTAATTCCATCCATCCATCCATTTCCTAACCCGCTGAATCCGAATACAGGGTCACGGGGGTCTGCTGGAGCCAATCCCAGCCAACACAGGGCACAAGGCAGAAACCAATCCCGGGCAGGGGGCCAACCCACCGCAGTCTGGTAATTCTAGTGTTAATAAAATGTTTAAAAATAGGTGAAGGAAAGGACCACAAAACATATAGATAAAGTTCTCAGAAATGGCTTCTTGTAAGAGTGAAAGAACTAATAAGCCAATTAAGTTTCATTATGAAACTGGTTTGAATGAAAACCTGAAGCCACTGCGGACCTCCAGGATTGTAACTGAGTACCCCTGAACTAGAGAGTTCCTAAGCACAAAGAGTCCTGAAAATACTCAAAATATTGAGGCAGTGAATCTTCAAAGACCACAAAAAACATAGAAGGCAAAGCCCCAATGCAAAAAATGAAAGAATGGTTTAAAGGCCAAAGTCAAAGGTCACAAAATCCATTAAATCACAATAATCAGAAAAGAGCAACAGACAGGAGCAGACCAGACCAGACCACACCTCACCACACCACACCACACCACACCACACCTCACCACACCACACCACACCACACCACACCACACCACACCACACCACACCACACTACACCACACCACACCACACCACACCACACCACACCATAGCAGAGCAGAGCATGCCATGAGTGCATTAACAATGCACCACAAGGGTCTGTGTCTTTTCCTCAGCCTTTATAGGGCTGAAGACATTCCCATGACAGTGATTGGCACGTGGCCCCACCTCTTGGGGAACCACCCATGAAACACAAGGAACAGAACATAATGCACATAGACATAAAGAAAGTAAATACTTAACAATGGTAATATAAACAATGAACAAAGTAAATATAGTAGACATTTGGACCCCAGCCAAAGGAGGAACCCTGGCTGAAATATAACAAAAAAACAGGAAGGTCATAAAAATTCAATACAGAAAGCTACTGCAAAACAAAGATGTGTCTAACCTGTAAGAGCAAACAATGATACACACATTGCTACCCAAAAATGGGTTAAGTGGGTTCAGTAAATGGATGATTCAGCTGTCTACTTTGTGAGCTTGTATTTACCAAAGGAATATGAGGAAATACAATCTATGTCAGCAGTAACATCAGGAACAAGGCAGGATCCAACCCTGCACTGTGCACCAATCCTCACACACTGGTCTAGCTAACAGTAGGTAATCAGTGTGAATTCTTGTGTTTAAACTACAGAGAACAAGTGGCCTTCCCAAAAGAAAGCCACATAGCCATAGGGAGGCCACACAGGGCCCACAGAGAAGGCACTCTAGGCAGACATTGAGCTGACGTGTAAAGTACTACCTGAAGTGCCAGCACTGATAGAACACAGTAAATCTAATACCTGTGAAATAAGCAACAGCGTTTTTTCAGTGCCAAATTTGATCTCATGAAAAATGTTTTTGTAAGTACGTATGACCACAATACTTATTAGTAATATGTGATTCTGAATTTGCATCATGTTGCAGTATATAATATCTAATCTACCTTTGGTTTCAAACAAACTGGCTTGGCCAGTGGTGAAAGGATTAATTTGTTGGAAACGCATGTTTGGCATACGAAGCATAGCAGTCATAGGATCAGTTACTACTTGAATTAAGGCGTTATAGCAATTCACGTCAAGAGGAGGTTTTTTTAATAATTGAATGCTCATGAATATTTAACTTTCATAAATAAAATATAGATTAGGTTCTGAAATATAATTTATTGCGGCAAATGAAATATAGATTATAGTGTTGGTATTTGTGCTGAATCATTTTATTTCATTGCCTGCGCTGGCTGTCTCTTTGGTGTGAATGTACTTAACAGTTTTGGACTTAAATCAATATAATAAAATGAGTCTGTCACAAAAGAACATTAGCAAGGTTTCAGAAGTCTATGAGTAGTTATTAAATATTTATATTTATTTAATCAAGAAATAAAAAAAAAACAGCTAGACAAAAAAAACCAGCTATGGCAACCTAATAGAAAGTAAACTTCAAATTTGGATTAAGGGACCTTACGTGCTCACATAGCATGTGAGTCTAAGAGCGTCTGCAAGTTACAAATCTGAGTGGGCAATGGCAGCATTTAGATCTGTTGTCACTTCAACTTAAGAGACAAATGACGGTGAAGGGGGAGTCATCGTTCATTTGGTGAGTACAGAAAGAGGCAAAATGATAATGAAGTGCTTCCATTTCTATTCAGAATAAGGTAAGGAATCTAATAGTATTTAAAGAAGATTCATAAAATTATCCCGACCTCTTTACTTTCGTAGCAGTTTATTGTGTTGTATATTTCATTTTAAAAGGATCAATTTGTAAATTGTATCTTTCAATCTACACTTAATATCCCATAATGACAAAGGTAACAAATGTTTTATGTTATGTTTGCAAATTTATTAAGGTGATTTTGATGGTTTTCTAGAACAAGGACTTTCATCAGTACTAGAATGCCATCTTGGATCCCAACAGGCACTGCTGTTTTGTGTTGTTCATGTCTCCCCTGTCCATGGGAGGTCATCCAAACCAATGCCATGGCATCAGACTTTAGGTTTCCAAAACCCTTTCTGTGATTTGTGCTTGACATTTTTATTTATTTTATTTATTTAACTTTCTTGCTTTTTCTGTTTCCTGCTTTATGTTCTGTATTTTGACAATATGGTTGGCTTGATCTCCTGGTTTGGCTGCTTCCTGTTTTTTTTCTCCTATCTCTGAATTTGCTGACTCCAGTTCACTTTTGTTAAACTGAAACAAACTCTTGTTCTTTGATTCTTCTTACTGTGTATCTTTTTTTAGAGCTACTTCTGAATTGAAAAATAAAAATCAAATTTTAGATTTAATTCTTGTTTTAGTTTTTGGGGTGGAGGGTTTACTTGGTTTGGCCCTGTCTTTTTGGGAAATTGTAACACGTGGAAGCACATGTAACAGACACAACATCTTCAGAAAAAGAAACGTTATCTCCCTCTGAGTTACACCAAAATTCTACAGCCATAGAACATGTTACATTAATAACTGTATGGCCTTTCTTCCTTTTCCTTTCCTTAAAATGTAGGTATTATGATATTACCTGGCTTGTTTTTGTGAATTTAAATCATACTGTTTATCATTTTCGAAGCAAAGGGTATAAGAGAAAAATAAAATCTACCGAAACAGTTTAGTTCTATACAAGGTAATCATTTCAATTACTATAACAGAGAACTAATCACCTCTTTGTGTTTGTGCAATTGCTTACAGAATACTAAGCCAAGGGAGACATGAATGAGCACAGCTGGCTCACTGATGGGTTTATAAGCTGAATTTTAACGATGTGCAAGTAGTTTCAAGTTAGCTTTAAGTTGATGCCCTACTGATCAACAATATTAAAAGAGTGTGAGGTTCATGCTGCAACCCTCAAGGCCACGAAGAAAATTTTTAGTATTTATAGAACACCTACTTGGCATTGCAGACAGAACAAGACATCCACAAAGAAAATGCATTTACAGTAGGTAGGATATTTTTCTGTTCAATCCATCAATCCTTTCCTTTTCTTATCCTGCTCAGGGTCATAAGGAGATGAAGTTTATCCCAGCAGCAGTGACTCCAGCTATGAGAATGTAGCTTAATGCAGGCAACACTAATGAGCCTGCTTACAATCACACTCATAGCGGGGCAATTGACCTGCACATCTTTAGGATGTGGGAGGAAAACTCACGCTGACATGGGAGAGAATGCACATTCAACAAATACAACAACCAGGCCAGGGTTCAAGCCAAGCCAGTCTATCTATCTATCTATCTATCTATCTATCTATCTATCTATCTATCTATCTATCTATCTATCTATCTATCTATCTATCTATCTATCTATCTATCTATCTATCTATTGTGCCTTTCATTCTGTCTATCGATCTTTCTATTGTGAAAGTAGGGGGCGCTATCGCTCCCTTGAACTCTCAGGTACCACGCCAAATACCAGGTAAAAGTGCTACAATAACTCTTTTTATTATAATAATGTTCACTAAGCACCCTCCACTCCACACTACTCATTAAACAATCACAAATACTCAATAAACCAATCCTCCAGCTCCCAGACACGTTGCCCTCCTACAACCCAGCTCAGCTCGCCGTCTGGGAGCTCCCTTAGTCCTTTTATATTCCCCAACCCGGAAGTGTTCCCAATCCAACAGTCCACAAGTCCTTATTCCTTCCGGGTCAGGGTAAACAATGCTTTTCCTCACCCCGGAAGCCCGTCGCTCTTCCTGTGATGAACTTCCAGGTCATAGTGCGCAAGCAAGTCCACTGGCCTCCCGACAGCGACTCCCAGTGGCCCCCAAGGTAGCCAGCAGGGCTGTGCATAAAAACTACATAGTCCATGAGGCCCTGCTGGAATTCGGGGCCCGTACATGCTCTCGGGAGAGCTCCTCCTGGCGGCCTGGGGGTGAGGGCCGAAATATGAAACCGGCCATCCATTAAGTCGGGCTTTGTCTGTGTGTTCCAGGTCCCCCAGAGAACCTAGGGGGAATGGTGTAACAGTTGTTCCTCCATTTTGTTGTCCTCCTAGGACAAGCTCGCCAAACGTGTCCCGACTGACGACAGTTGTAACACCGCTGTCAACCTCCCGGTTGTCTTCCTTCCCGAGACCGAAAACATCTCGGGAATTCTGTTAACACCTCCCTTTCGTTCGCCAAGGGAGGTTTTACGGCTGCCTCGCAGCTCTCGACACATTTTCCCATCTTGTCAGGAGACCTGCGCTTTACTTTGGGGATCTCCTGTTTACTCTGGGGCTTGGACACAGCTGGGCACTCTCTACCAGAAAGAGAGAGCCTCTTTGCTGTCTGTACGCCCGTTGATTTATGTTTTTTAGGAGGCGGTGTCATCAGCGCCACATCGCTCCGGGTAACAGCACTGTTCAGCTGTACCAGTACGATCGGTGCTTACCCCGCCCCGTCTGTCGTCATGCCCCACTCTCTTGTCAGGTTTGCAGTGCATTGGCACCCGCTACTTATTAACCTCAGGCGCAGTTTGCACTGCGTCCCTTTACACTGTACGGTACCGGTCTCACTCACCTGTACCGCCCCATCCAGCATGACAGGAGCCTCCCAACCAAAACGCCGTAAATAATCCCATATCGCTTCCAGCGGTGCTTCAGCCATCGCTCCCAACTCTTCCATCTGTTTCTTAATGTCTTTTAATCTGTGTAACAAATCATATACGGGCTCGAGCAGTTTCTCGAGATCCCGCAGTTCTAAACTGTTATTTAGTTCGGCCAGAGGTAGGCTACTTTCATCACTTGCCTTATCTTCCGGCCCGGAGCCAATAAGAACGTCCAGTCCTGGCATGTGTGCTGCTGGGCTGCGCAAAGGATCCTGGGACTTGGAGTCTATAGAGAATCGGGTGGCCGCTACCGGCTGACTACGATCTGCCTTTTTTAATTTGTCGGCGGACCATTTAGTCATGTCCCGGTCCTCTTTATCTTCATTTAATTCCGGCGCTGCTTCGCTTGTCTCCCCCTTTCCATTCAGGAAGCTCTAGTCCATTGGGGAAGCAATGACCTCAAGGAGGGACCGACGCTGACCTTCTCCTTCCCAAAATCCTACGGGCGAGATCACGTGTCCCGTTCCGGCGTATAGGATGGTCTTTTCCTGGTCAGGTGACGCCTTGTTTGGCTTACGGCTTACCCGCCCTGTTCCAGGATAGTCCATTTGACTGCCGTCGCCGAATAGACTGTGCCCATGAGGATTCCTAGATAGGCTCGACTTCTCACGATCGCGGCCATCTTGCCTGGGTGTGAGATAGGCGTCCAACTCGTTGTTTGTTTTCCGCGACCAGGCCTCTGCAAAATAAGACAAAAAAGTCCCCGACGCTTCGGGCATTTTTTCGACACGTACCTCCAAAGTTAGAAGACTTGCTCCCAGTTCATCTAGGGAGTCCAGCATGTCCGATATCCGACAATTCTCCTGCCGTTGTGCTGCTTGGTTTTGCTTGGCCCTGATCAGCGCCCTGTCAGGTAAGTCCAGGACATCACGGCTTCGGTTAGGCCTTGTACCCAGCTGGTATTGTCCTTCTTTTTTACTGACTTCTTCCCCATCACGTAACGATGTATGACAAGGCTTTCTAATGCAGTATCGCCTGTAGAGGGTGGCGTTTCTACCTCCGTGCTCTTGGACGGGACCTTCTTAAAGTTTTCTGCCCACACAAATTTTACAAAACAGGTCCTCTGCCAAATCGACGGCCAGAGAATCCTGCCGACTACGCCAGTGTGACAGTAGGGGGCGCTATCACTCCCTTGAACCCTCAGGTACCACGACAAACACCAGGTAAAAGTGCTACAATAACTCTTTTTATTATAATAATGTGCACTAAGCACCCTCCACTCCACACTACTCATTAAACAATCACAAATACTCAATAAACCAATCCTCCAGCTCCCAGACGCGTTGCCCTCCTACAACCCAGCTCAGCTCGCCGTCTGGGAGCTCCCTTAGTCCTTTTATATTCCCCGACCCGGAAGTGTTCCCAATCCAACAGTCCACAAGTCCTTATTCTTTCCGGCCCTTCTAGAATTCGGGGCCCGTACATACTCTCGGGAGAGCTCCTCCTGGCGGCCTGGGGATGAGGGCCGGAATATGAAACCTATCTATTGTGCCTTTCATTCTCTCTATCTATCTATTGTGCCTTTCATTCTCTCTATCTATCTATTGTCTCTTTCATTCTCTCTATCTGTCACAGGACTGAGAGACAGAGGCACTTACAACAGTCCCACAATGCCATCCCTGTTCATTTCAGTTCAGTTTAACTCAATTAATTCCACTGCAGGTTTACAGTAATATACACATTTAAAAATAAAATACTAAATGTTAATGCTAAATTAAATGACATCCTTTACACTTCTACAGATGTGGTAATAAATATATTAAGCAAAGACCATCTGGCAAGGGAAGAGAGAAAGACCAAGCTTGACTGAACAACAGAATCTATGGTCAATAGGAAAAATTCAGATCTTTATCCCTTACCTAAGAACATAAGAAATTTGACAAATAAGAAGAGACCATTCAGTCTATCAAGTTCATTTGTTTAGCAACTAGCTGTCCCACTGTACCTTCTACATCCTACTTAAAGGTTGTCAAGGTTGTCTGCCTCAACTCCATGTTTAGGGAGTTTGTTCCAGGTTCCCATAATACTTTGTGTAAAAAGTGCCTCCTGGCTTTAGTCCTAAATACACTTCCCCTAAATTTGCACTGGTGTCCTCGAGTACGCGATTCACCTTCAGGTTGAAAGAATTTGGGGGATCTACATTATTAATGCTTTTGAGAATTTTGAAGACCTGGATTAAGTCACCATGCAGTTTCCTCTGCTCAAAACTAAACAGGTTTATCTCTGTCAGAGTATGACATGTATTTAAGTCCCATGATCCACTTGGTTGCTCTCCTCTGCACAGCTTCAAGTGCTGCTTTGTGTTTCTTGTAGGGTGGTAACTGCTCATTGCTTACAGTATATGATGAAAATGTTGCATCCTTTAGAACAGTGTCTCCTTTACAATTGATGTTCCTTTTGCCCAAACAAAGCACTTTGCACTTTTCTACATTAAACTGAATAATACCCACAATCTCAGAAGAGAAACAGACAACAGTGGCAACCTCTTAACCTGTCATGCTGAAGACTCCAGATGCTGCAACCTCCAAGACCATGCCCTCCAGCATCCAGTAACTGCATCCTAACAACAAAAGTCATGAAATAGCAGCATTCATGACCAAAGCAAAATGGTGTAAATTAGTTTCAGCTATTATAAATAATTGTCAAATCCAAAAACTAATGTCAGTTTTGAATTTACCATGCTTCAAAACCTGCAATGGATACAAAATGGCCATGTAAAACATAACTGGTACTCTATAAAAAATTGAAAACAAAATCAACTTATGATTCAAGTGCCCTGATGAAGAGGGTGTGATATTAAAGGAAGGCTCCACAGGCCAGGCCAGGTCACATCTTCCCAGCCTGTTTAGAGCTGGCCTTACCCCAGGCAGTCTGAAATGCTGACTCCAGAGAGAGGATTTGAAATACTGGGACCAAAATAAGGTAGTGACTTCCAAAGTTCTAAACAAATTAGTTATATTGTCCAGAAATCTAGAGGAATAGATAAATAAATAAATAAATAAATAAATAAATAAATAAACAAAAATGTCCTTATAAGGAAGTAAAACCTTTGGATAGAAACGACAAGTCCCAGAACACAATCTTATATTTAAAAATATCAAAAACAGCAAAAATAGAAAAAACAATTGCCTAAAAGGCAATCCTAGGCATACAAGACCCAATACATAATGCAAAAACAGAGAAAAAAGGTAAAAATCCCAATAAAGATGAAAATCCAATACTTGCAGGAAATGTACTCAAGAGAACTGCAATGCATCACTGAAGGATGTTCCCTCAGCTTTGACAGATAAAGGCAGAGTGATATCAGGGTGGCCCCGCCTCATAGGGCTCTACCCAGAAAGTACAAGAGACATAATAGAACAATGCATTATGCACAGATATTAAATAACAAATAGGTTTAAAGGTACAGTACATAATTAACGAATAATAAACAAAACCAAGAGAATGAACACAGAAACATAAAAAATAATGATTCAAAGTTAACAAAAAACAACTAGGAAAGGAGAAAATAAATAGAAGCAAGGGAATGAACTCTGGTTGAAATATAACAACAATATAACAGAAATGATTTAGTCCTCAAGGCTCAAACTAGGCTGAAAGAATCAAAAAAGAGACACATATGCTCCAAAAGTCCAAAATACTCAAAGTCTGAAAAGGAAAAAGGGAACAGTCAAAACCCATAGTCCAAACAAACAATCTTGTTAAATTTAGTAAATGAAATAAAAAGAAATCCAGCAAAGCAAAATAATTCAAAAGACAACCAAATACAAAGGAAAAGAACAAAAGAGTAATTGTAAGGGGAAGTTAAAACAACATTAAATCTGCTAATCAAAAATTAAAGCCAGAGGTCATATTAAAGAACAAAAGATACAAATGAACATGGCTAAAAAAAAAACCAACTAACTTACAAAGAGGACTAAGAGGAAAGCACAAAGGGGATCTGAAGAGCACAGCTAAGCTAGGAAATACCACCATGTGCAAGTGTGGCATGCAGGTGGTTTATATGGAGATCTTCTGGATTTCCAGGTCACACCTAAAGGCCCTAAATGAATGTTAGTGCAAACAGGGACTGGGGAAAAATTACAAATACTATAAAAAATGTAAACAGAAAACAACCAAGAGTGCAAGGAAATTATTTACCAAAAATGAAAAATGTGGCAAAGGTAAGACAGAATCTTAACAGAGGGTAGCACCACGAAAGTCAAACAACGTGGTGATGATACATTGCATATAGGGTTCTGCTGAAAAGTTGGCATAGGCCAGTATTGAATATTGTATGACATAAATCTGGGAAAGTAAGCAAATATCTCTTTGTAATTTTGGATTCTTTACTTTTCAGTAAATTAGCCACCTTGTATTTACCCTCTGTGAGTGAGTGCGGGTGTGCACAATGAGTGTATTCTCTGAAGACTGATGCATAAGTGTATAGGCTCCAGCCACTGCAGCCACAAACTGGATTAAAATGTTTTAACAGTGGAGGGACAAACATTTAATTCCACATATTTATATCAAGTGCATTTCTATTTATTAGCCCAGAATTGGGCTCAACAGAGGAGCACCTTCAGTAACAGACTAAGAGAGCCACATTGCTCCAAGAATCCTTATGCGAGGTTGTCACCCCTCAGCTTAGGTGGTCTTGTTTCCTGTCTGCTGAATGGTACTGAGCTGTAACAGGAAATAACACAATAGGCAACAAACTGTGCCAATGACTGTTATCCTGAACCGTGAAATCGTAACTTGCAAGTATGTGCAGTTCTACTCCTTCTGCACTTAGTAAATACCTACACTTTGCTGATGTACTTCTAGATAATTCTTGTTATAGGTGTATTTGTGCCTTTTTTGTCTGCTGCTGAAGAAAACACATACATGTATGAGGAGAATATGCAGACTCCACTCAGGTAATGAAGAGTTCAGGAAGCTACTTCTGTGAGGCAGTAGTGCTACCCAGTGTGCGACATTTTGAGAATATTATGTCACTTTGCTCAAAGGCAAATATGGTGAGGTCAACCACTATATACCCTTACCTTTATGTTAATAGTTGTCATGTTTCTGTTACTAACCCATCTGTACCTCTACTATATATAATGCTAACAATAAAATGCCACATACATAGAGGAGGCTGTCAGGTTGCACTTACATAGTTGTTAAAATGGAAAAAATATGTAAAAGAAAATGTCATTTTATAAAGTGAATTTCTGTTTATAAGCCTGGAATTTCTTTATAAACAGAACATTCTTGAACACCTTTAAAATAATTTAGGGTAACAGTGAGGCCATACGCCATCCTTCTAAAATGCTGGGAAGAATGCATCAATAAAGATCGCATAACAAAAAAAAATCACAAGGCTGGTTTAGTGAAAACTGAGGAAGCCTGAACATTTCTGTACTATACAACAGTAATTGCTCAGGCTAAAATTAATTGCTAGAACCGTATTCACATGCTAAACATCACTGTCTGCAGCCTGAGCGGAGCCATGAAATGCATGTAAGTGATGGCACTGTGATTGCAGGAGAGGCTTATTTTAAATATTAGCAATGTATACATCAATCAAAGCAACATTGGAGGCCTTTAAGCCTTGTTTTTTTATGTTATGAAGTGCCAAAGGGGTCTTTTTTGTGCAAATTTTCTTAATATTATAATGGTAGTCTTTATTGTACTAATTTTTGATAATCTGTATCTGTATTTAGAAATGCAGAGGAAAATGGTTTACACTCCTAAGAAACAATGTAACCTGTTTACTAGCTAAGCAGAAGTTACGGCAGTTAGCACTGGATAAGACAATGGCATTGTAATGATATAACATAATGTAATAATAACATAACATGACATAACATAATATAACATAACATGACATTCTCGGTTAATTTCAGTTCAATTTATTGTTAGGCATATAGATTACAATCTGACTGCATATCTCAACAGAATAATGACAGTAATATGAGACCAACAAAAAACACACACACAAAAAAGTATATATAAAATAGACACACGCGACTAGGAGGGAGCTGAAGTGACCAGGTGAAGGTAATTCTACGCCAGGCCAGGGGGTGGCAGGGTACACTAAGCCTAATTCTGTTATCTCTGCAGACCAAATATGGGAAATCCGGTCTGATTCCACATTGCCAGCATCACTTCCAGTTCCAGCACCAAGATGACATCACTCCGGTCCGGACACTTTAAAGACGCCATCTTTCATGCAATACAGCAGTTTAATTCAGGATTCAAAACCATGCACATGAGTGCTTTAAAAAAAACAGATTGCAACCAGGGACAATATATGGGCGGCTGCCCCAAACCTTTTTGTGTGTGTCGAGGCTATTCTTTTCACAATATAGATATATATATACTGTACATATATATACTGTATATATATATATATACTGTACATATATACTGTATATATATATATATATATATATATATATAAATGCTAGGGAGGCAAGCCTCCCTTGCACCTTCGACACCCAATCCCCAGTTGCGGCCAGTCTGCTGCTTGCTTTGTGAAGAATGGGGCTGAAAGCACCCCAAGGAGACATTCCTCCAAAACCCCCTCTTAAACGGTGATACAATGGAAAACAAATACAGTTTTTTTTACCTCCTTTTTGCTCGATCATCTGCTGGCTTGCTGCCGCTGCTGTGCCACATGATCTGCAGCTCGCATGGTGCTTTGAACATTTAAAAGCCTATACAGCAGCTGTCCTATTCTTTGTCTTTTATTTTTGGTCCCAGGTGTGGTTAAATCTCTTGGCACAAAGTGTCATCTCGTGGGACATGAGTTCTTGATATTTTTTAGTTTATAATTTTAAAACAAAATAAGAATCTGAAAATCTAACAACATCACATTAAAGTTTGATAAATTCTGAAAAGAATAATACCAAACATATATATGTATGTTTTAAAATAAGCCCAATTTAAAGTGTAACAAAAAACATGACATAAAAAGGTCACATAAAATCATTGCACTTTTAGGCTTAGGATTTTATATATACAGGTAGTCCCCAGACATCTGACCTACGACTTACGAACGAGGCCACAGCTGCGACGCATGCGCCTCAGTAACTGCCGCTCTGTCATCTTCAGCGGTGGCTGGAGGGGGGCGATTTCACTGCTCGCACAGTGTAGTGTTCCTCGGGCGGCACCCGGCAGCAAGCGGTGACCCGTGGTCCATAGTCACCGGGGCCACAGCTATCGCTCGTGTGCAGGACGATGGTTTGCTGCCCGTCCACTATGCCGCCGCAGCTACTGCTCCAGACTGGATGGAGCAGAGGGGGGCGTTTCACTGCCCGCCCAGCACACACAGCTGGTAATGCTGACTCGGCTGTGGTCGAATGGAGGCCATTGAGGGTGAACGGGGCGGCAGGGGTAGCATTGTAGTTTGCCTCGGATGGCTGCCTGTTGAATTGGTGTTGGGCGATTCACTACCCGGCTTTGGCCACACCGTGTTCGTTCTTGGTGGGTGCACGCTGCAGGCAGCATACTGTAGTGGAGGTGACTGTGTGGTGAATGAGCCGCCCCCAGTCATTCTCAATAGCAAGCCTGCTTGTACTGTTATGCACATAGCAGGAAGATGTCTCTTGTCAGTACATCAGACGTGTTGACGGGTGCCTTCCTGCTGTGATAGCGTGTACAGTGCTGTGCAGAAGAGCTCATCTTAACCTTTTGTCTTCACCCTTCAAGAATGTCTCTGAAACACAAATCTGATGCAAGTGCTGGTGATACAGTAAAGAAGAGAACAACCATCACCATGGAAAATAAAGTAGAAATAATAAAAAGGTCAGAGAGGGGTGAAACTCTATCATTCAATGGCAGAGTACTTGGTTACAGTCGGTCAACAATAGCATTTATTAAAATAATGTACCTGTTCCAACTTACATACAAATTCAACTTAAGAACAAACCTACAGTCACTATCTCATACGTAACCCGGGGACTGCCTGTATGTATATATATATATATATATATATATATATATATATATATATATATATATATATATATATATATATATATATACACACACAAAAATATAGTGAAGCAGTGTACACTACACACTTTATTGTGTTTTACATTTAATTTTAAATGGATACATTTTCCATTTTTCCCATCATTCCATACTCAGTAACCCAAAATGGCAAAGTTAACACATGTTTTAGAAAGATTTACAAATTTATTAAAAGCCAAAAATTGAAATTTCTCATTCATTCACCATTCAGACCCTTAATTCCATGCTTTATAGAGGACATTTTGGCAGCAATTGCAGCTTCTTAGGTAAATCTTTGCTCAATTGCGATTAGGCACTTAACCTGATTCATCACGGCAGATCCCCTCAAGCTCTGTTAGGTTTAATAGATTCACGTCTCTCCACAAATATTCTATGAGATTTAGGTGTAGGCTTTGGCTGGGCCACTCATGGTCAGGATGACTCTTTTCCCAAAGCCACTCCAGTGTTGTCTTGGCTGTATGCCTCAGGTCACTCTCAAGCTGATAGTTAAACCATCAGCCCAGTCTGATGTGGTGTGTGCTCTGGAGCCAGTCTTCTTCAAGAACATCTCCGTATTTGGCAGCATTCACCTTTCCCTGAATTCTGACGAGTCTCTGCGTCCCTGACTCTGAGAAACACCCCCATAGCATGATGCTGATACCAGCATGCTTCACTGTAGCGATGGTATTAGGCAGGTGATCAGCAGTGCCTGGTGTTCACCAGACATACTGCTTAGAGTTCTACCCACAAAGTTTAATTTTTCTTTCATCAGACTGAGGAAATTTTTCTCCTCATGCTCTCAGAGTCCCTTCAATGCCATTTGGCAAACTCCAAGCAGGAGTTAACCACTCTGTCATAAACACCTGATTTATGGAGTGCCGCTGAGATGGTTGTCTTTAAACCATGTTTTCTGGAAATCTAGGAAGAGTCCTGGTGATTCCAAACTTCTTCCATTTTACCATTATTGAGGCCACTCCTTGGCAACCTCAAAGTTTTAGAAATGGTTTTATACCCCTGACATTATCTATGCCTCACCACAGTTTGATAGTAGATGGTAGAATATAATTCACAAAAAGGCAAAGTAAGAAGCAGAGGCCAGAGAAAGAAGGAAGTCTGAATCAGACGAGCAGGTCTATGAGCCAATGTGAATAACAATTAGAGCTAGAAATGAGATAAAGTAGGAGATCCAGAGGGGCAGACGCAGATGCCGCTGGAGAAGTCAAGCATGACTTGCTGCTCACTCAAGTAATTGAAGAATGCCAGTGATAATGTTACATTGTAAAACCTAAATCCTAATGCATAAAATTGGTGTGTTTCAGGTCACCACTGTACTTATGCAATTTACATATGAAGTCAAAGTCAAATTAAATTTGATTGTCATCTCAACCATATACAAGCTGTAAGATAAAACACAGGAGAGAGATAAAGAGTTGGGACATCAAGAAGGTGATTCCTGCATATTTTGGCTTAACAAAAAGAAAACTGCAAGAAAAAAATGCAACGTCATTCCAGATGCGAGTCATCACTTAGATTGACTCAAGATGAAGGTGGAACCCCTTAAGATGAAGCCACACCAGAAGAGCTGCTCAGGAAGAAGCAAGCGTAGCAATATCTGAGGTCCAAGGAACTGTTGGTCGGGAAGTGACGTCTCTGTTGCTGCCAGTTGTCTGATCTGTAAGCAAAGAGAGGGGGAGAAGAATTAGGCAACAGCGCCAACCCTTGGCTCGGGGTGGAATTACCATTAGATAAGCCCTCAAGTTGTCTCAATAGTGCACATGTGTGACAAAGTATACACAGAGACGAAACAACAAAGCTTATTGCTACAAATCTTTTCTATTTATACTTCTTGTTCATATAACAACAAAGCCAAGAACCACAAAGAGGTTGGCCATGTTTTTTAAAAATGTCACATGTTGCATATTTTCCATGTAAAGACACACTAAAACACACCATAGTGCACATTACTTGTTTGTTTCCACAGGAAAACTCAGTATACTGAAAGTCATCGGTGTGATCGCCTCTTTACCTTGCAACCAACTTATCTGAGTTGAGAATATTGACATTTCTGGGTTTTTTTTTGACACTTGAAATCTTTCTTTATATATGAAAGATATGCAGACAGATGCTAGATGAATGTATTTAAATACTTATACCATTCTCTTTGTGCAACTGGCATGCATTTCGCTGAAAGCAAAGCTTAAATAATGTCACAAATTTCTTTGTGAAGCGAAGCATTGAGCTTCACTGCATATTCAGTAATTAATGTGAATTATTTCTGTCATCTCCAATTTTTGGCATTATATTTTTGCCAACTATTCCGAGGGGACATGCAAGTAAGAACAATACAAACACTGACTTAATCAATTTTAATGTGAAAAGATGCCGATGAAAGAAGAGAAGAAGCGGGCCGCTAGGGTGGTGAAAAGAAGAGCTGCTCAGGAAGAAGCAAGCGCAGCAATATCTGAGCAAACAAATGCTAAACGTACAGAGAAAGAGGATGAAAACTATGAATGCTCAAGTCAAGCGTATTTACTGCACGTTATTGTGCAGTGTGCTGTTACTGGTATGATATACAGTAATTGTATTGCCCTAAATTAAGATGGTGGCATGCAGCACATGTTGTATCTTTTCTAACTTTGTAATAGAGTTAGTTAGCCATCCATCTGTACATTATCCAACCCGCTATATCCTAACTACAGGGTCATGGGAGCCAATCTCAGCCAACACAGGGCACAAGGCAGGAAACAAACCCCGTGCAGGGTGCCAGCCCACCGCAGGACATACACACACACACACACACAAACCCACACTAGGTACAATTTAGAATCATCAATGCACCTAACCTGCATGTCTTTGGACTGTGGGAGGAAACCAAAGAACCCAGAGGAAACCCATGTAGACAAGAGGAGAACATGCAAACTCCACGCAGGGAGGACACGGGAAGCAAACCCATCCCTTGGTATATCACTGTAGTCAGTTCCATGGATGAACGATTGCCTGAGAGAAGCAGTTGCGTCTTTATCCAGTAGTGAATATGCCCTTTTTTAATCTTCATCCCATTCCTTCAGGTGGCATTCTATTCCTATGACCTTGCAAACATCACTTGGCACACCACATGAGTGTAGACACATCTCCATAGGACAAATTCAGGTCCCCTTTTAATCTAGAGGACACTATTGGTTCAATTTGCTTTTAGTATGTAAATCATTTATAAAATAATCATCAGTCTCCAGGGGCTAAACAGACCAGCTGCAGGCCTCTTGTATCTGCTGTCATACATTTTTAATAGAGTAAAATGAATGTTTAAATGATCTAGCTGATATGTGAACAGTACATTTGGAAGCATATCATTTTTTGCTGATCATATTTGACAGAAAAATTTCCTTTTGCTCACTGCTAGCTCTAAAGTTTCTTTTGAAGTTGACTCCTCACAAATGGAGCATTTGATAGAATGCACAATTGAAGTACAAAAAGAGGACAACAGGAATAGAACAAAACGTAATACACATAAGATCTTCAGAGTACTTACACAAATACTTATACCAGTTGTCAAGATCAATACCAGAACATACACTTGTAGTCCAGGACCAAAGACAAGGACTCAGTGAAGTGTTTGAGATCAATGAATTCCAGGAAGGAAGGCAAGTATGTTAGATATGCACATTTTAAGAATAAAGGAATTAAAATAATCTTGTGCCAAGGCCAATTCCATTAGATTCATGAAATCAAAATTTTGGACAGGTGTTGATAACTGGAGCAGCACATGGTCAAAAGGAATGTCAATTATAAATACAAGATGGGAGACACTGTCCTAAGGGAAGCACCCTCCGAAAAGAATTTACAGGATTGCTTTGACACAATAAGCCATAGGTCCCCAGTCACAGTCCTGGAGGGCCGCAGGTTTTTGCTCCAACCCAATTCCTTAATAAGAAGCACTTATTGCTCAAGTAACACTTCTGCTTCACTTTAGTTATGTTGCTTGTTTAGATTTTGAATGCTTATTGCTTATTTTAGTCCTAAACAGCTGTTTTCTTGGTTTTTAATTGCTCATAATTAGCAATAACACACAAATGACACAAGAGACCAACATTTCTCCATTTAGCTTTACCATTTACACTTATGTGTATTTATCATGCACTGTTGGGTTTAATTAAATACTTGGAAGGATAATGAAGAGAAAAAAGCGAAGGACTGAGAATTACTCATCCATTTTAGCCTTCAAATTGTTTGGATGATATCCTTAGAAAGGGGAAGAAAATCTCGGATATGAAAATTTCCTGTCATAGCAGAGTTAAAATAATAACAAGCCATGATATTACATTATTGGCAAGAATTTCTTTCTAATTAAAAAACTGGGTTAAAACAAAAACCTACAGCCACTGCTGCCCTCCAGGACTGTGATTGAGGACCCCTGATCTACGCAATGTACAGAAGCTATTAATAAGGCAACAATGGGTTATATTATACCATACAAACTGTTAAATATTATCAAGGATGTTATGCTCAGACCGTGTCTTGAATATTTTGTGCAATTCTGGTCACCATGTAACATGAAAGACATAGCAACACTTGAAGCTGTGCAGAGGAGAGCAACCAAGTGCATCATGGGACTTAAGGATGTGTCCTACTGTGACAGACTCTGCATGTTCTACTGTTACTTGACTTTTAGAAATGCTTTGTTGCTTTATCCCATGGGAAAGAGGACACCTGGCTGCTAGAATCACATGCTGTTAACCCGTTTGTTGATTTTGGTCTTCTATACTCTTAGTTGGAATTTTGTGACACAATCACAGTTACATTGCATTATTAGGTAACAGTGAGGGACATTTTGATTACTGTTTCAGTTAATCATTCAATTCTTTCGATCCACAGTAATAGATGCTCATATCTAATGAAATAATTCATATACTTGCCATGGTGAATGTTAAGATATTTATCAAACAGAGGGTGCAGAAGCACAGCAACATAGTAAAAAATGCCCAACTGAAATAATGCAGTACTTAGATGCATTTATTTTCACAGTGCTGAAGAAATCTCTTGACTGATGATAATGCTGTGGTGCTGGGATTTACAAGTTCTCCGAGAATCATGGGTTTGAGAATCAGAAGTGAATGAGAATCGGCTGACTTGTTTGCCAGTTTCATTCTGTTTTCAGCTTTGAAGAATCAGTGAACAGTATGTGTTCAGGTACAGTCAGTGAGCCTTAAAACGTCTGTGCTTGGGTCCATATAGACAATGTAAAGTGGAAAAAAACACATAATTGTTAGAAATTCGAATAGTATTTTATAAGGCTCAGTTTTATGTGACTTTAATTTAATTTGTTCAATTTTGTGTTGGCTGTAATTTAAGTTGTTCAATGTACAACACACATTAATTTATTGGTTTAATATTATTTTTATATATTCTGTTTAAAAAATAATACTTTTTATCTTAAACTTATATAGTCTTGGTGTGTTTTTACTATATTGTACTTGTATGGTGAAGGAGAGAATTGTTAGCGAGCAAAGTGATGTTTCAGTTCAAACTTAAAGGAATTATAAGTGAATGAGAGCCATGAAAACGATGAATCTGACTGCTGGTACAGGCACATGCATTTCAAACATTTATCTGCAGAATGAAAAACCCTGACAATTTTGCACATAACGCATATAACACTCGTATAGCGTGCTGCCAATTTGATTTGCTCATTCCTGGGAATCAGTTTGTATGATTTACTGAAGAGAGTCCTTCAAAAACAACAATTTGTTTGTGCATTGTCTATCACTATTATTGAGAGGGGACTGGGCGGTCTCATGGTCTGGAATCCCTACAGATTTTATTTTTTCTCCAGCCGTCTGGAGTTTTTGTTTTTCTGTCCCCTGGCCATTGAACCTTACTCTTATTCGATGTTAATGTTGATTTATTTTTTATAATTATGTCTTTCATTTTCTATTCTTTAATATGTAAAGCACTTTGAGCTACTGTTTGTATGAAAATGTGCTATATAAATAAATGTTGTTGTTGTTGTTGTTGTATTACTTATTGAGAGTTTATTTCAGGCAGGGTAGAAAAAATTAAATTTGGACATGTTTGTTGTACAGTTAAATAGATTTTCATCAGCACAGTTAGTTATCCACAGCTCAGGTACACCCAAGTAATAATGCAGAAAGTACCAATTCATTCAAAAATAAGGCAAGAAAAAAATGCAGCGTGCCAAAATGCCGGTTCTTACAAAAAGGCTGCTGCTACTTGCAGGGGTTTTTAAGTCTTAAACCTCTTGAACTGTCATTCCTTCATGGCTTGCTTTACTGGTCTGAGCCCATCTGTTCCTCATTCACCACTCCCTTATGTACCACATTAATGGACAGTTAAAAATAAATAAAACAATGGAAAATGATCGTCTACAATAATTAATTGAAAAATATGCAAATTTGGAAAATGGAGGCAGCAGACACAGACACACTTAATGGACATTAGAGGGAAAAAAATTAATCAACAGAATACATTTCGAAAATGCTTCTGACTAGAGAGTAGCCTCTGTAGGAATCAAAATTCTGTTCCGACGGCACATCACCTGAGATGAGTCATTCCAACAGCAAGCTCTGCTGCAGAGTTGACCACAAAGCTCAGAACTGGGCATTTGGGAGAGGAAATGCAAGAGGATTTAGCAAGAGAGCAAATGAAAAGAATTAATAAAACAGGGACAGAACAGTAAGCATTTTTTAAAGAGTACCAGAGACTCTACTTGTCAGGCGCTGTTGTGTGACTTTAGGGAACAGACAAATGACAACATGTCTTGTCTAAGCGGAATCCCTTTATTATGATAATGCAGTCATTTTATAATGTTTATACAGACATATGTGTTATGCTAAGTGTTTTAATCAGCATCTAACAAACATGTCAATTCTGAGTGCTTTAGATGCTGCCTTTTGTATGTCTGTTGTTAACTGAGATGGCCAATTCCTTATTAATTGCATTAGATAGTAAAACTGTGCATATTAAAACCATTATAATAAATGTATAAAGTATAGTTAAGAGGATAAATTCAGATCTTGAAGCAGAGGCATCTTGCACTATTGTCATCTGTAAAAAGAAATCCCCTTACTTATTTACTTGTGCTTTAAACCAGACAAGGCTTTTTTGTGAAAGTACAACCCCATAGTTAAAGAGACTTAGTAGCTACCCGGACTGAAGAAAAGTTCCTTTAGTTCCCTGAGATAAGTGTTGTGATAAAGATGAGACAAAGACATCATAAATGTTTGAGGCTGCTAAATAGGTTTGAAATTGAACAGAAATGTTCACTGGTCTGAGTCTAAGACAGAACTGATTGATTGGAGGTAAGATGGCTGCTTTAAAGTCCAGTACAGGAAGTGATGTCATCATTGGGGCCGGAACCGGAGGTGATATAGTCGTCATTTGGGTCTGGAACCGGAAGTGATATCATCGTCATTGGGGCTGGAAAATCAAAAGTGATGTCTTTAGGCATGAAAGTGTCACTATCATTGGGGCCGGAACCGGACATGATGTCATTGGGACCGGAAGTGATCATCAGAGGGACAGGAACCTGGCGGGTTCCCGAGAATGGTCTGCAAGGAATTGAGAGAGACAGTCAGCGTACCCCATCGCCCTCTGGTCTGTTGAGAAATTATAATTATTCAGGCCCTTTAGCTGCCTCCTACTTGCAAATGTGTGACTGTGTTCATACCCCACAGAGAAGACAGTTAGCATAGATATTAAAAAGTGGACATTTTGCATTTTAATTCATCCCAAATGGTTACATTTTACGCAATTAAATTTGAGGAAAGGTGGAAGTGGAGAGGACACTGGAAAATGGAGAAGGGGTTTGGAAGATAGGGGTTTGAAGATGAATATGAAGACGAGGTTTAATGATGATCAGGATTCAGATATTAGCCTGAAGGGAGAACTACTGAAAAGAGTGGATACATTTAAATATCTATGATCAATGGTACCCCGAGACAGAAAATTAGATGGAGAGATAACCGATAGTGTAGTGTGGATGAAACAACTGGAAGAAGGTATCAGGAGTATTGTGCAACTTAAGAGTTAAGGTGAAGGTTAAAGCCAAGGTTTTTAAGGCAGCGGTAATGATTTATGGAGCTGAGACGTGGGCAGTAAGGGGAGTGCAGGAGAAGATGTGGCTGAAATAATGACTGTGTGGAGTTACATAAAAGGACAGAATAAGAAAGTAGAGGTACGGTAGAAGTGGGAGAAACACCTAAGAATGAACAGGAAAGAGACAGTGAATATGTGGGTAAATGAGTGATGGGAATGGATGGGAATGGAAGTACAGGGGAAGAGAAAGTGAGGGGGGCCAAAATGGGGGTGGATGGATAAAGTAAAAGATCTGAAAGAAGAGGGCTTCACTGTCGAAGAGGTGCAGGGCTGAGCTGTATGGAGAAGGTTGATCAAGCATATCAGCACCCCTATATAAGTAGAAAAAGATTAAAAGGAAGAAGAAGGGGAAGAAGAAATGGCTCCATTTATATCAATGCCATAATCCAGATTTAAACTGATTGAACTTGATGGCAAAAGTGTAGCTGTGTTTACATTCTACTAAAAGAGATGTAATGTTTGTCCTACTGTGATACTCCAAGCTTGAAGTTCAGACACATAAGTGCCGGTACTCTCTCTTTAAGTGTGATCTTTCAATAGAATGTAGAGGGGATGACCCCTTGAAGTTTTGAGATTTATTTTAATTTAATGAATTAAAGAGAAGAGCAGTGGTGTGGGAAACACCTACTGTAGATATACAAGATATGTGCCAGGCAGTTAGAAACACTGCTAGTGTGCAAAAAAAGCAGCAAAAATGGAGAAGAGACAATTCTCCAACTAACTTTAAGCCCTGATGATACTAAATATTCAATAATGATTTGTAATGGATGGAAAATGCTCTATGGATGATGACTTCCAAAGCAGCTGAAACAACATCAGCAAGCCTAGGCACAGGACACATACAGTAACAAAATCTAGGAAACACTAATCCTTAAGGGCAGTGGTAATTTTAATCCAAATGAACAAGTTTGAGTCATGGTAGAAACTGTGTGGTTGAGACCACAAAAGATGATCCTTCTTCCAGATTCTTCAGACTTCCTTTTAACATCCATTACCTTATCTTCTTTCACTCAGCAATCCCAGAGTGAAAAAATCTGCCTAGTGGTGCAGGATACTGTGACTTGAAGTCCTTTTCATGTAGCACTGCTCCAAAATGTCATAGTGTTTGTTGGGAGATGCCATGTGTTGTTAATCCTAAATCTAGTGAGTCCCTATGTGGGGTACTGAGGAGTGATAAGATGTGCAGGCAACACTCAAAATCAGACCTAAGTAAATTGGATATGTATTTGTGTGTTAAACCTACGATGTTGGAGTAAGCCAATCCAACTAACTTGGCGAGTTCTACTCACCCCACGATAATAATCCTTAATAAAGATGTCTTTAATGGAGGGTAGAGTCAGCCCACAGATGCTCTATCCTCTGTAGGGCTTTATGGTCAAAGACATTGTTGTTCACTAACTTGATGATGATGCAGTTGGTCAGAGCGTTCTTGATGATGCCCCTGTAGAATGTGGCAAGAATGGGGGGGATTATTGGGGTGGACTTAGGCTTGCCTTCCTCATTTATTGAAGGAAGTGCAGATGCTGCTGCACCTTCTTGGCTATGGAGATCGTGTTAATTGACCAAGTAAGGTCAGCTGCCAGGAGCACACCAAGGAGCAATTCCACCACAGACCGCATGAGTGGGGTGTGGACAGCGTGGTCTGTTTGAAGTCAGCAATCACCCCTTTGTCTTCTTCATGTTAAGACCAATTGTTACAGGCAGACTAGGGAAGTAACTGGCCTGGTTTTGTGGGTCTTTTAGAAACATCATACCATTTTTGTATTTTGTGCACTTCTCCAGCATAACAGTTATGTGTGATGTCACAACACCACAGTCAAAAGCCATCATAACAACTTGGAAATAGGAATATTTCTTTACTTTAAACAGATGAATTCTACACTCACATCTAGCATGTGGTCTTGAGTTTGGGTCATATGGCTGAAGGCATCTCACAGCAATAGGTTGTCCCAATCAAATCCTGTTTCATTGCTGATGTAACTTAGATTCTCGAGATCAGTAAAAATCAATGAGGGAGATTGTTACAGGGCTTAGTGTGACCTTATTAAAAGTGATGTCATCGCCTACGCAGAAAAGAAAAAGAGGCGCTCGAGCGGAAGGAATTTAACTTTAGTTCAGTTGCTGACTGCTTGCTTGTTATGCTTTGAGAAGAGAGCAGTCAATATGAGGTAACAAGTTCAAATGCCAGAGGCAAAGTTGCCAGCAGGAGGTGCTATCCTGATTCAAAGATTAAAAAAAAAAAGCTTATAAATGTTTCATGATGCTGCAGCCTTTGGTTAATTTTCTGAACCAGCTTATTTCTATTGCAGATCCTATCTTGGCAGTATTGATGTGCAGTGGAGGTACCAGACCATCATAAAATGTCAGGCAGATGCAGGGCACACTCTCTCACTCACTTGCTTTGGGACAATTTAGATTTAATTGATTCTCAATGCCTAATTTTGGGATGGGGTGAAAAAGGAATACCTGAAGAAACCCACACAGACATGCAAACTTCACACATGCACTCAATGGCCATTTTATTAGACACATCTATTCATAACTGAAATCACTGGCTCGTCCAAACAGCCAATCATGTTGATGAAACTTAAAACATATATGCTATGTAGGTTTGTTCAGGAGGATTAGTTATTGTTTAGCCTCATTCTTTCAGTCATTACCCACCGTTCATAACTTTAGGTGAGGACAGGAATGTAGATCAAGCAGTAAACCAAGAGTATTATCTTTAGACTTGATTCCTGCTTCACCACTACAGACTGATAAAGCAACAGCAAAACAGCAACCATTCACCCCTATCTCCTTGCTAATCTCAAATTCTCTTTTTCCATCACTTATGAAGAAGATTTTAAATTCCTCCACTAAGGGCAGTTGTTCTTACCTCACCTTGAGAGAGCAATCCACTCCTTTCCAAGAAGAACCATGACCTCAGACTTGCACATACTTATTCTCATTCCAGCCACCACACTCTGCTGCAAGCCACTTGAGTGTGTGCTGAACATCATAGTCAGGTAGGGCATATGCAAGGCCACTAGCGGGAAGACACTATCCGATGGCTGAGTTAAAGATACAGAAGCAACAATATGGATTCTTTTGTGACAATTGAACAGTAGATCTGCTCTTCTCCCTGGCGTAGTTGCTGGAGGGTGCATGGGAGTATGATAAACCATTTTGCATATATTTTTTAGATTTGAATAAAGCATATAACTGTGTTCCTCGGAAGGTGTTGAGGGAGGTGCTAAAGAAATATTGGCTAACAAGTCTGAGCTTGTGTATGTTTGGTCCCTATATGAATGCAATGTGATCTGCGTTCGAATACTTGGCGATAAGTCAAATTCATCACCGGTGTGTGTCAGGCTCTGTGTAGGCTGTGGCTTGTCATCACTCTTATTTGTGGTTTTCATGGAGAGGATATCAAGGTGCAATTAAGGATGTGATGGTATTAATTTGAGGAGGTTAGGGGTAGTATCATTGTTTTATGAAGATGATGTCCTCTTTTTCTCATCTGGCTGCAACCTTCAGTTGGATGAGTCAACAGCATAAACCAGAGTCAAACAGTGAAACCCACGAGAACATGAGGGGAAGTTTTAAACTCTGTAGAGCAGGAACCTCCTGCATTGGGAGATTATTTGGGTTTCTGGCTACTTGGTGTGCTACAGTGCCTCTGTGACAAGGATCATCCAAAGCAAAATGAAATGAATGAGCATCAGCAAGAAAAAATGTCTTCTTTTGCACATATATTTTTATTTATCAGGAAGTAATAAAAAAAAGTGATGGCTTTCTAATAACAGACCAACAGCACATTGTGCAGAGCAAATTAGTTATAATGTGTTGTTTCTTTCCATTTTCATATACTGCATATTGTATTACATAAAATACAGCATAATTATTCATTACATAAACATAGCTTACCTATTTTCTTGTGTTGTATGAATAATTCTGTGATTTCTTTTTGTTGAATATTGCATAACAAAACGTGGCTTTCAAGTGGTTGTCCTGCTGGCAGTTTAAGTGTAGGATGTCACTTTAAAATGTATGAAGATTAGGCTGCTGAATAGTTTTTAGTACTTTTTTTTCCAACTTATTGATCAAAAATTCCATAAGGGTATATTCCCCTTATGTAAGCATTAGCAAACTTTTGGCCTATTATTACACTAGTTTAAAGTCCCATTAAGTTTAACTAATGAATTATTTACTTATGTTTGTCATAGGTTTTGAGTATCTGGAAATTTTATAACAATTAATGTGCTCTCTTGTTTAAACAGTTATCCAGACAAGAGGAGATTTTTACCCCTGGGAGCTTGTTTGGTTGTCCCAAAATGCCCATACCCAGTTTTAAAAGTTCATAACTTTATAGTTGCTGTGAGTTTAAATGTGAAGAAATGCTGAAAATACTTTGTATTAAGTGTCCTTATTATACTGTTTGTAGACTATAATTATCCAGTGACTAGTTGTGTAAATATACTTTAATCAGACATTATTACAATCTATCTATCTATCTATCTATCTATCTATCTATCTATCTATCTATCTATCTATCTATCTATCTATCTATCTATCTAGATAGATAGATAGATAGATAGATAGATAGATAGATAGATAGATATTAGATCTATAGATATAGATATTTATAAAATAAAATGTCTGCTGTCCACAATGTCCAATGAACAAAGGCAATAAAAACAGTAAAGAAAATCAGATATAAGGGCTAGAATGTCCAGACGCATCAAGACACACAAAGAAAGACAGATGTAAGGGTTATAATGTCTTATGAGCAAAGGCAACAAAACTAAAAACAGAGATGTTAAGGCTAAAATGTCCAAATAACAAAGGCAATAAAAAACACAAATGGATGTAAGAGCTAGAATGACTGATGAACAAAGGCAACAAGATGTACAAAGAAAAAGGGATGTAAAGGCTAGCATATCCGGTGAACTGAGGATCCTAAATGCACAATTGGATCAAAACAGACAGACTTATTATACCATTGTGCTCTTACTAAATTTCGCTGAGCTAGTTGTTACATATTCAAGTAGGAGATAAAAAAAATGCAGGAATTATTAAGACTACAGTACCTATAAGAAATATTCACCCCCTTTGAAGGTTTCACATTTTCTTGTTATACAATAAGTCACAATGGATTTCATTTGGCTTTTTTGACACTGATCAAATGAAAAAGTCTTTTTAATTGTATTTTAAAGTAAATACAAATCTCTGCAAATTGATCTAAAGTAATTAAAATTAAGTGTATAAGTATTCACAAGACACACATATATCTTAACTGGTACAGCAAATGATTTTTAGAAGTCCCATAATCATTTCAATGGAAATCACCTGTCTGGTGTTTCAATCGACTGTCATATAAACGTATCTCATCTGGGAAGTCCAACTTGTAGTGAATCAGTTTAGTGGCCAAAAGACCAAACAGATGATGTCAAACACAGAGTGATAGTCCTTGTGACCTTGGCCAACTGGCCACCCACTCCATCCTGGGCATTCTGTAGTGGAGTCTGGGCTGGGTTGTCCAATCTGATGACAGAATGTTTCTGTCCATTGATTCCAAGGTTCCCAGTATCTTAGATGACTTTTCCATGGGCAGGAGAACAGCTTGGAAGTAGAGGAATGGCACTAGGTGCCACGTCAAGATAGAGAGAAGATAACATAATAGAGCAGGGTTACAGATGGTTTATAATTATTGAATTACTTATATTTTTATACAAATGACTAACAAACAGAGATGCAGTATACACGGCTAATCAGCAGTTCTAGTTAGGGTATGCTAGACTAAAGCAGTGAGTCTTCATCCATGGATTTAGCTATATATTAAATATTGAAATATTGAAATTAGTCCTAAACCTACATGAAAGGCAGTGCAAGGACTTGAAAACTAGGATTATGTGTTAGTACCTTGTAGTTCTTTTAATGAATCTTGCAGCAGCATTTTGAATGAATTGAAAATTGCATAAAGAACAATTGGAGCAGCCAGTGAATAACACATTGCAGTCATCAGTCCTACTAAATACAAATGCATGTGTTAATTTCTCAGTATCTTGGATATTTAGAAAACTTCTTTTATTCCAAAAATGTTATGATGGGAAAAAAATATGTTTTAGACTGTAATATGTGTTTTAAAGAACACCCTAGTGTCAAAGATAAAAAGTGATAGAGTATTGTTACAGTCTGAATCACCCCCCTACACCCCCATTTAATGAATTTCTGTCTTTTCTATATTCCAAAAAAAAGATGAAATCTTTGCCTGCATCTTTAAACTGAAGTAAATCTTAAGGGCATGAAATGAGGCATCTTCCGTTAAGCTTAGAATCTTTCATTACATTTATATATGGGTGACATTGTGGATAGTGCTGCTAGCTCAAAGATTCAGAGTTCTGGGGTTGAATCCTGTGATTTGACATTATTTCTGTGGTATTAGTACATTTTTGTCATATGTGCTTTGGTTTTCACTCTGGGTATTTCTGCTTTCTTTCCCACGTCCCTAAAGACGTGTTAGTCGAGTTAACTGACAGCTTCACATTGGTATGTGTGAGTTAGTGTGGTGTCTTCATGTGCATGTAGAGCTTGTAATGGACAGCTATCGTGTCCAGAGTTGTTTCCCACTTTGTGCACAGCACAGTTAATTACACTCCAGCTATCCCTGACCATAAATTGGATTAAGTGGTTTTGATATGGTATTTAATTAGTGTGTAAAAATCATATAAATCACAGCACAATTGATGCTACATATAGAAGGCAACAAGGGCCGTATCAGATACTGTAGTTCAAACCTTCTTTGTTAGCAGGTAAAGTGCTAAATATATGCTGCTTTTACATAGCAGACACACATCACCAGGCTGCTTGCTGTAGTTCAGTAGTCAGCATGTTTCTAAGACAGTTTCCTGCTTAGGTTTGTAATTTGAAAGAAGAAAAATGGCAGGTGCTGTTATCAGAACATACAGTATAAATGATAACCTCTTTCTTGCAGGCATGTGACTGTGTGGTGATGCGACACGTAATGATTAACTGCTGAATACCAATGAAGGTGGGAAAAAAAATTAACTAAATATATCCAAAAGGTTACATTCCCAGGCATGGCACTAAACTCAACAGAATATACTGCAAAATTTCTCTGTTGAAGTGTAAAAATGAATTAAATGCTGAAGTCTGACAGTTCAGGTGCATGAAAAAAATAAAGGTGTGGTGCAGAGCTCAATAGAGATAGTAAATTCAGGCAATTTATTCCCTTAGAGGACATCTGTTTCTTGCAGTCTATTGTAATAATATTTTAAAATATAATATATTCAATCCAACTTAAAGCTGAACGGGGCAATTTAGACAATTTTAAATTTAAAGACCACAAGTGAAAGAGACAGCAGTCTAATACTTTAGACCCTTCTCCCTTTTCTACCAGCAAATCCAATATGATAGGATGGCCAGGGGGCAAGAGGTCTCCAGTGGAATGTGTTGGGTACCCCAGAAAGATGAAGGAGATAATAAAAACAGAGAGAGGATGTTACCTGGCAAAAAAAAGTGGAATGTACCAACTCTCCCAACCACTATCCACCCATACCTGGCAAAGAAAAGAGATGCTTAATCCCTTATGTAAAGATGGAGTGATGTCAGGTAGGGCAAGATAGATAGATAGATAGATAGATAGATAGATAGATAGATAGAGACAATTGCATTTTCCACTCCAGTCTTTATCTGATAGGAAAACTGCAGTGCAGTGAAGTGGTCTTGCACAAGAGGATTTATATAGTCATAGACCAGCCTCTCAATGGCCTCCATGAAGTGGGGTTTAAGTGCCACTGCTTTGTAGCCATTGGGTGAAGAGGTGCCTTCCTTCTTTGGAACAAGAATGATAAAGGATGTTTTCCACAGGCAGCAGCAGTTCCTAGTATCAGTCCGAACAGGTAGAAGAGGACACCACAAAGTTGGTCAGCAGAGGTCTTAGTTACTCAAGGACTAACTCCATCCATTTTTCCTGTGGATTGCCTTCTCAGTTGTCTCCTTAATTATGGACAGTCCACACTGATGATCAAAGGAGGATTATCACTTGCCATACCAGTTAAAGTGGGAGGAATAGAAAACATACAAAAAATTGTTGGTGCAGTATAGATAGTGTGAGGAGATTGGCCATTGGAAAAAGATGTCAGTGGGAGGCAAAAATCAGGTTATTTACTTTGTCCACATTAATTGGGAAAATTATATCCAGTAATCTCATAACCAGCCAGTCGGGATTAGCAAAGACCTTTCCCTTTATGGGAAAGGGCAGATTCAGTTCTGTTTATTTTTTACTGCATATGGTGTTTCACTGAGTACAGGCTTAGAGTGCTGTAACAAGTTTACTGGTAATATACAAATAACAAATATTCACAAACTACATGTAGTACAGATTCTGTTAAACATTCCCTAAAACAGAGTAATTTCAAATTGATTAAGATAAACAGATCTTGACAATATAAGTCTGTTATGTTTTACTTGTGATATGGTCAGTTGACAGTTGGGGAAAGGAAGACAAAAACTTTAGTTAGCAGCATTCCTTAAGAAAATAAATCTTGTTTATGTTGGGTTTTAACAGAAAAACATAGACAAAATAAGATTGTAAAATAAGGTGAATATCACAAAGAGAAATGTTTGGGGCTTCAGTCAGGAGATAAAATGAAATTGTGGCAAATAGAAGAACATTGTGTAATTAAAAAAAAAAAAATGATGCCTTCTCTTAGTGCAACAATGAATAGCTGAAGATGCCTGACTGTCTCAATCTCAAGCACTTCTGGTTAAATGACGATGGCTTGTTGTTTTTTTCCCATTCTTTTTTATACTGGCTTGGTGAAGGAGACAGAGCTTGAGGTGGAGCAGAAATTATGCCGTTCTTGATCTAACTGGCGTTTCTGCATGCTAGAGAGTTAAACAGAAACTGTGTGAATGTATTTGTCACCCTGTTAGTACAACCCTGGGGAAAAAAGTCACCAGTTCTGTGTGTACAACAAGACACAGCAATAGTTCTGAAGATGTGGACTAACTATATCACCCCATCCTGGACATCATTATTCTCAAACCCAAAGCTCCTAGTATCTCTTTGCAGAATAGTATTGTGACACCGGGGGATACTGAGAAGGAAAACAGAATAGAGAAGAACTAGTGAAAGTTTATGATAATAAATAAGATGCAGTTTAAGAGATCTCATCCTTTTTGAAGTTTCAGGGATTAAGAAACAGCAGGAGCCACTAGAGGTGTTTCTAACTTGCATTCCCAGTATTTACCTCTGATCCTGAAGTATCTCTGAGACATGGCTGGAATCGACTTTGACTAAAAATGTAGAGCCTCCTCAAACCAGGGACAATCCAGAGATTGGACTCTAGGGATAAATGCTCAACTGGCAGGAGAAGAATAATGGGGAACATGAAATGAGTCATGAGTTGAGGAAAAAAACTGCTTAGGTTTACTTTTGTGGTGGGCTAACCACATCACACGTTCAATGGCCATACAGTACCTACATAGAGAAGGTTTGGTTTATCTTGTGTTTCCTTAAGCACTTTGTTTTTCTCCCTTGTTTAACAAATTATTGTGTTCTTTATTAACTAAGCATGATAGTTTTGACAATTTAAGACTTTTTTTGTGTTATACTGGGTAATGGTGGCTAACCAGATACACCATAACAGTTGTGCTCTCCCTAAAACTGTTGATTGTTGCACACTGTTTCCAAATTGAGAGCCATTGGTATGTGCTGTCCTTTCTTCAAATACCAGACTGCCTGCTTTACATGATATTCTGTCCTCTTTGAAAGGGATTCACACTCCTCTTACTTTGGTCAGCAATCGCACCGGGAGGGCTTTAGTCACCATGTTCTCCAGGGGCTTTGAGTGCTCCATAGCCTCTGGCTTACACTGTCATTTGCTGTGGCATCGGCAGATCATATACTGTACAGTATATACATTGAGAGCTCACTTTATGTAGATCCACCTGCTCTTTCCAGCATCATACGGTATATTGTTTGAAATTGACAGGCAGGTAAAAATTGTTCAAACTTGTGTATTTGTGTAATTCTGAGGAAGTCTAAGCATTTAGGACAGCTTTGAGCACATTGTAGATGTAAGCATCAGAAACATCTGTATGAGAAACACTGCCTGGATTTTGACACCTAACAATGTCTTGGTTTCATCAAGAGCAGGCTGCCATTCAAATAAAACATCCATCCAGCTGGTTCTTTGTTTTAAATCATATTTTTGAGGAAGTCGGCCAAATGAGGCTGACACAGTATATGAATTGTAACAGATATCAAATTGTAGCAGAGTACAATAAAGCTGCTGAAATAGGCACATCAGAACACACAAATCATTTCAGCTTATCACAGATGTGATATGGCAGCCAATGACTCAGCTGAATTCAGTTATCTCTTAGAAAAAACAAGAAAGTATGATTGAAGTTGGTAAAAGCACACAAATGCTGTCTATTGCTGGTGAATAGGAGTCATCTAATCTGATTAATCCCAACCTCTTATGATTCACACAGATGGGAAGACCAGGATACAGCAAACACCTTAAGTCCATTTTGTCAGGTATCAACAATGCAAGCAGGTGAGGAGGTGTGTTTTCTTGGAACACGTTGGGTTCTTCTGATGCAAACTGAAGAACATTCAAATGCCACATTATTACCAATCAGATACATAATTTCCTGGCAGTAATATACTCTGAAGGAACATTTTCACCTTTTTTATCCTTCATACTACAAGGCAAGGAAAATCCTAAACTGATAAAAGGAACACTATAACCTTCCAGTCACCAGGCCTTCAAACTGAACATCTGTGGGATGAGCAATTCTCAATAAAGATCCACTATGAGCTAACTATGGGTCATTTTGCATTCAGCATGGACCAGAATCCTGGTGCCACACTTCTGGCCCTTTAACTGTCACGCTTTGCATTCATGTTTTCTTGTTCTAAGGCAGTCTAACCAATGTAAATGAATGTGACGGACTCCATGGTGTTGGAGCCCCAACCATTCTTCAATATTCACCATTGGTTGAATTCACTAAAGCACACACCTGAGAATCTGTTGTTGTTCACTGAATTAGACATGCTGACCTCTCTGACAAATGCTGCCATGCTCTGCAAGTCCTCCAGGCTACTGTACAGCCTCTGCTTCACTGGTGTCTCATACATTCAAATCTGGCGCCTCTGGGTATTATATAATGGACAGTCTTGCAGCAGATGTATTGTTGTCTGGCTGGTTTTCTGGTAGGGGCACTAATCTGACTGATCAATCCAAATATTGGTGTACAAATGGTAATTCATGCAGTTGTGGCCTTTCTACCACGTGAAGGTGGCTACAAGCTCTGACCTTGTCAGTAGATGGTATGGGTCATTTCTGATGTAATGTGGGTGCTGGTGCAACCCCTTTTTGCGTGCTGCTATCGCTTGAAGATGACCTTGGCTTCTTTGAAGTTAGTGGATCAGTCTTCCTGCTCTTTAGTAGATCCTTCCTTTGCTAGAGTGTCAGCAGCTCTGTTGCCTTGTATATTGCAGTTGGAAGGAATCCACTGTAGGACTATTGTGTGAGCTCTGCTAAGGGAAATGACAGCGATGGGCTGGGTGTTTAGTTTTCAGGATTTTCAAGACCAACAGGGTGTCTATAAAGAAGATGCCAGGTGTCAGAGTTATTCTTCACTGCACATGGGCTGCGCCAGTCTGGCTGGCCACTACTTCAGCCTTGAAGATGTTTTCTTCTACACCTGGGTATTTGAGGACGATTCTGCCAGCACTGTATTTCATTGCCTGTTCAGCTGAGCCATCTGTGTAGACATGAGTCTGGTTGTCTCGAGTGTAACTGTTCTGGATGTATTCCATCTCCAGTGAATGACTGGTTACACGCATCAAAGTCTGTGGCCACAGCGCCTCCACTTCTGGAAATCTCACCACTACTATGTTCCATTATCATGCACTACGTCAAGATACATTACAACTGAGATTAGAAATTACAAGGAACCCAAATTTAAATGGATCATGCTCTAACTGGTTACTACAGGCCCATTCCATTTTAAAGGTGCCTTAATAACATAAAGTGAATGGCTTTCTTTGCTGCTATGCCGTTTTACAGGAACTCTTCAGGTCTTTTCTACCAAGCGCACTACGATAACCATCTCGACAGACTCCCTACTTCACGTGTAAATTAGACTGCCTGCCCAATTTAAAATTAATGCAAGTTCCCAGCTTGTATTTCCTCCATCTTCTTGGGTAAGCAGTAGTATATCAGACACCTCTACCAGCTGCCACTGAGGTAGAAGAGCCTCAGCCCTTCTATTAAAGGGGCTGTAATTCCACCTCTCTGTCTGGGAGAGTGACACTTCTGTGCAGCATGCAGCCCCACTCCAATTGTTTTTGCCCTGTCAAATCCCAGTTGTCTGTACCTCTTTGACTTGCTGTTTCCTCATGTGCTGCTTTGAGGCTTCTCATTATTTCTCTAAAGGACATTTCAACTATTTTCTTCAATTCTCAATTGCAGAGGAGATCATCAAGCTCCTTCAGGGTTCAATGACTTTGATCTCCAGGTGCTGAACAAGCTGACAGCATTTCTAAACATATTCCGCCTGGATATGCGCATCCTCCAAGCCCCACTTCTTGTAAACACTTGCCTGCAGCACTTCAGTTGTTATTTTTATTACTGTTATAGTAGAATCTTTCATCCTTTTTCTGACTTTTTTCAGTAGAGAGTTGTGGGGATATGAAATAATATAATATAATATAATATAATATAATATAATATAATATAATATAATATAATATAATATAATAAGCAGACAGTAAGGCAGGAGGTCAAAAAGTTGAAAGTGCACTTTATAAGAAGAATTTAGCAATCATAGTAGACTCATCACTGTCAGTGTGCAGAAGCGCATAAGAAGACTAATAGAATGTTGGGTTGCATAACACTGCGCTTTATGTGTAAATCTGAGGAGGGCATTCTCAAGCCAGACAACACACCAGTGAGGTCTCATCTGGGGCCTCATATATAAATGGTATGTATGCACAAAAATGTTTCATAAGCCCATTTCCACACTGAAATCGCGATGTATACTGTAAAACCAAAACTTGGTGTAAAGCCACACACATTTCCACGGTAACTCATAACCTGGTGTATGCAAGTTCTGTGCTCGGTTTTGCAAACTGGCGGCATCCAGCATCAAAGCAGTGCTACTGTTCCAGTGTGGTTTCCCTTTCTTTTTTAGATCCACATCCCTGACGCGTCTTTATAAATACACTGAAATGAACTAAATATCGTCTATTAGTTTAAGGCATCTGATTGTGATTAACCTGTAACAATAGAATGGTCCACAGAGTGATCAAACTATTCTAAATACAATAACTGATTTAGCACTGTTACTCTCACTGCACCTTCTTCTTCTTCTTTCTGCTCCCCTGTTACTGGTTGCCAGAGCGGATCATCTTTTTCCATATTACTCTCACTGCAACACTCGGAGTATTTATATCACTGTATCTGAGTGGATAATCACAGCTGTACAGCAGCTGACTGGAAAGACAATTATCGATATACAGCATTAAGCACACGCTGCCTCAGCCATGCTGTCTATTGAACTGCTCTCATCGGCAAACGCTTCAGAGGCTTTCAGGTACTGACCTCACGGTTCAGAAACAGTTTCATCCCAAGAACTTTAAACGCATCAATCAGTCCATCAATTGCTCCTTGTAGAACTGTTTGTACTTATAAGTACAATTACCTCACTGTAAACTTGTGATACAGTTATAATATTGCACAACCTGAGCCACTTTATAAAGCGCGTATTTACATAAGATGACGATATCATTTTTAAGATGAAATGCAGAAAAATATGTTTATTATATTATACAGATTAAACTTTAACTTAATTTAAATAATCTATATTGTTAATAAATAAACTGACACGGTTACGCAGTGCTAGCAAGGAGCTGGCGCTCTGTTCACTGATTGTTCCTGCCTTGTGCTGTATTCTTCTAAACATTTACTATGAAGATATTTCAACGTTCCTTAAAAGTTTTGAAGAATCGGCGTTCTAAGCTTACAGATGGCTTAACGTCTATTACAGAGCTGATTGTGTGGTGATTGGGTATTTGGAGAAAGAAAAGGAAAGACAGGAATTGGAGGTTAGTACATTTGAAAGAGACAGTACTGCTGCAATAAATCATTTCATCGAAGGTCGCTCATGGCGCAGCAAGCATCTTGCGTGAGGCAGGAACAATCACTGTGCCACCGTGTTCCCATGTTAAATAACATGCTTTAACTTCTATCATCATGAAAATGATATCACATATACATCTCAGTATTTTAATTATTTAGAGAGCAGTAATATTACGAATGTAATGGATTCTGTGTCCTGTTGGAGGAAGAGAAAGCTCGGAAGCACATAGTGATTCACACACATAGAGCACATAGAAGATCAAATACAAAACAAAGCATTTAACGTGCTACTTTAGTGACGATGGGATCTGAGAAACTAGTAAATTAAATGATTTTAAGATGAAGTTTATGATGTTCTACCTTAATGAAGAAATAAACTACATGATTAAAGAGGAAATTTGGAGATTAAAGATGACATTTCGTGCTTTTCTCCCCACTGTGTGCCTATTTTTTTTTTCTGTACCCTAATAAGCTTTCATATGACACTCAAATGGTCGGCTACGACTTGCCTTTTCACTGCGACTTTGATATCTGACAACTTCTTTTTTATTTCGGGCACTGTACGACTTTGTGAACTTGAGCTTGAACTTGAACTCTATGTCACTCAATCAACTTCCTTTTGTTGTTTATACCACTTTTTAAATCAACAAATAGTATGTTTTTCATAGCCTCCACTTGGTATTCGCTGAAATTATTCCATTTTCCCATGTGCTTTTGCCATTGTCATTTCACAGAAGCCTGAGCTTAAGGGCTATTAATATTGCCATGCATATTCAAAGAGGCGTAATTCTGGGAGGAGTTGGGATGGGGCAACAGGTGCGTGCACGTGCGTTACTTTTCACGCTGACCGGGATTTATGTAGCGAAAGAACATGGAAGTTGGCAAATGCACAGATTTAAGCATCTGGATTTTTTTGTGCGTAAGCACATTTCCGCTTTTGAGCTTACGCCATGTTAGAGTGTGAATTCTGCACACAGCGTTATGCATGAGGTCCCTGGTCTGTTATGTGCAGATTCAGTTCAGTAAGATATAGCAGCACTTGGACCAGTCCACAACTACAGGATGTGAAGTACAAGGAAAGACAGAAGACTTGGAATCTTTTTAGTTTTAGAATGCAGAGGTACAAAACACACAATGAATTTAGAAAGAATTCATACCCTTCTACTTTTTAAACATTTTGCTATATTGCAGCCTTGTGCTAAAATCATTTAAATAAACTTTTTCCCCCATATCAAAAAAAAACACTCAAAACCAATGAATGACAAAGAGAGAACAAGATTTTAGAAATGTTTGTAAATGTATTAAAAGTAAAAAGCTGACATATCTGCGGTGGGCTGGCGCCCTGCCAGGATTTGTTCCCTGCCTGTGTTGGCTGGGATTGGCTCCAGCAGACCCCCGTGACCCTGTAGTTAGGATATAGCGGGTTGGATAATGGATGGATGGAAGCTGACATATCACATCGACATAAGTGTTCTGACTCTTTACTCAGTACTTAGTTAAAACCCCTTTAGCAGCTATTACAGCACAGTGTCTTCATGGGTTGGACACAAATTTTGTACACTTGGATCTGGGAATTTTCTGTCATTCTTCTCTGCAGATCCTACCAAGCTCCATCAGGATGGATGGAAACCGTCGGTGGCATCTATTTTCTATGAGGGGCCAAACAGGTTTACGTGTGAACACTATTGATTTGTGAATATTTACTATCGGTTTGCGTGGGTACAATACTGGTTTCATTCATATGAACTATATTGGTTAGTGTCCGTATATTATCAGTTTGTGCATGAACTATATCCATTAGTACGTGCATACTGCTGGTTTGCATATGAACTATTTTGATTTGTGTATGTATATCACTGGTTCCAGTATGTGTATTATTCGTTTATGAGTGAACTGCATTGGTTTACGCTTGCATGTTATTGGTTTGCGTATGAACAATATTGGTTTGTGTTCTGTGTTGGTCTAACAACAGATTTCCGTATGCACTGTATTGGTTTCCTGCACACCTTATACTGATTTTATGTGGGTAACCTGTCGATTTTGTATTTGAACTCAATTGGTTGTATGTGTGTACTATGTCGGTTTCGCATATGAAACATATTGGTTCTGCGTGTGTGCCCTATTGCAACTCTGTGTATGAAATATATATCGGTTCTGTGTGCAAACTATATTGGTTGTTCACGTGATCTTCAGCAGAAATGGGTGGGGCAAGAAACAGGAACTCAAGGGCCGGTAGAGTCATGGAGTGTAAAGAGAAGTGGTTAGGAGACGCATCTACGTTTAAACGGTTACCACAGCGTTTCTCAACCCGAGTTTTCATAACAGTTTTAATCGCACCCCCTTAACATTTTTTTGAAATGTAGATGCGTATTTTATTATACCTACTTAACTTTTATAGACATTTATCTAACTCTATATTTATTGTTCTAGTATCAAAATGTAGTTTAAGTTAATTTGTTTTGGGTTCAACAGATGTTTTTTCATATTTTTGATTCTTGTTTTCTTTTTTTACACATTTTCATGCCCCCTTTTTTGTTACTTTGCGCCCCCCTTAGGGGGCCCGTCCCACAGGTTGAGAACTATTGGTTAACCATATATATTTGCGAAAGGCCTTGGTGGTAATTATTACTATTTAAAAGAATCTACCCTTGAGTCTGTAATGAACACAAGGCTAAAGTTAGGTACGTATTTGGCCATCTTCTTGTTTGGTCACATCTACATGCTTGCTTGAAACCTGCAGCTGTACTTTTTCACACAACATTTGCAAAATCAGTTACTTATTCTAAAGGCAAAATATTCAACATTTACGATTGACGTCTTTATGCAACATTACATTTAGTTACTACTAGTTAGATTTAATATGCCCAGCGACCCCGCACAGCACTGCACAGACAGGTGAAGTGACTTGCTCAGGGTCACACATAGTATACACATACAACCAATAGAGTTTAGGCACAAAATCAACAGGTTACCCACATGAAACCACTATAAGTCGTGCATGAAACCATATAGTGCATATGCAAGTCCATTGCTAGACCGACACAAAACGCAAGCCAATATTGTTCATACGCAAGCCGATAACATGCAAGTGTAAACCAATAAAGTTCACTCACAAACTAATAACAAATGTACTGGAACCAGTGATATACACACACAAATCAATATAGTTCATATGCAAACCAGTGGTATGCACATACATACGGATATAGTTCACGTACAAACCGATAATATACGGACACGAACAAATATAGTTCATATAAATGAAACCAATATTGTTCACACGCAAACCAATTAAGTATGCACACAAACCGTTAGTAAATATTCATTAACCAATAGTGTTCACACGTAAACCAATAGATTACACACAGAAATATACGATTGGGTTCACATTTAGGTTCTGGCTGGGCAACTCAAGAACATTCTCAGAGTTGTCCCTAAGCTACTCCTGTGTTGTCTTTGCTTTGTGCTTAGTGCCATCATCTTGTTAGAATTTAAACAGTCAGCCCAGTCTGAGCTTTTCAGTTACAAATATCTCAGTACTTTGCTCCGTTCAGCCTTCCCTCAACCCTGTCTAGTCTCCCAGTCCCAGTCCATGAACAGAAAATCTTGTTTCTCGCAGTCCGAGAGTCCTTAAGGTGCAAACTTCAAGCCGGCTTCCATGTATCTTTTACTAAGTGGAGTCTTTTGTCTGGCCACTCTTGTCATAAAGCGTATGTCAGGGAATGTTGTAGTGATGGTTATCCTTCTTCAAGTTTCTCCCATCCCTGACTCAGATCCTCTAAGGCTCAGCCAGAGTGACTATCGGGTTCTTGGTCATCTCTCTTACCATGGCTCCTTTTCCATGAGTGTTCAGTTTCAGAAGACTCATGATTGTTCCAGACTTATTCCATTTAAGATTAATGAAAGCAACTGTACTCTTGGTACCCTTTAATGCTGCAGGGATTTCTTAAAGCCTTACCCAGATGTGTGCCTCGACACTGTAGTGATCTGGTGCCGCTCAGATTCATACCATCAATGGGACGGTGGTTTATTTATTTTTTCAGCAGGGATTCCAGGAACGTGCCTAATCTTGGCCCGACCCACACACACTCACAGACAGTGACACGAAACAAACAAATGAATAAATAATATATTAAATGGAAAATCAAATAGAAACATCAAAAATCAGACAGCCCTCCCCTTCCCCTTTGGCAAATAAATTTTAACACAACAATCAACCACGACAATAAACGCTCATGACAATGTCCTTATACAATTCCAATGTGGCAGAAATAGATGTAATGGTATGGTGTAAAAATGACGATAATGATTCTGGGAACAGCTTCCATAATAAATGAATTAAACAGTCCTACCAGTAGTCCTGAGCAGTGAGGGGTGAGATATGCAAGAGTCCTCCCTCTGAAGACGCACAATGACTAATCCACCACTATTCACACACAAGGCAGACACGAGACAGTCCATCCATCCCAGGGCACAAATGACTTTACAGTGGTTATGTGGGACAGAACACATGGGTTACACAGAAACACAGATCTCTGCTTTGCCTGCACCTTTTCAAGTTTCCCACTGGCCTTTCTTGTCTCCAGCAGCCTTTGTGCTCATTTCAGACATCCAATGAGGGTAATCCCCTTTGGGGCTGCTGGGAAATTGAGCAATCCAGCAGTAGAACTGCTACAACACACTCCCATCTTTAAGCTCTACAGACAATTCCTTCACCCTAATGACTGTGTTTTAATTCTGATACACATTTTCAACTGTGAGACGTTCTATAACTGCGGTGGGCTGGCGCCCTGCCCAGGGATTTGTTCCTGCCTTGTGCCCTGTGTTGGCTGGGATTGGCTCCAGCAGACCCCCATGACCCTGGGTTAGGATATAGCGGGTTAGGAAATGGATGGATGGATGGATGGATGGACCTTCTATAGACAGGTGCATATCTGTCCTAATTATGATTAAATGAATTGGTTACAGGTAAACTCCTAAAAAAAAAATGTAGAAATATCTTACTGGTGATCAATGGAATGATATTCGCCAGAGATAAATTTAAAGTGTCATAGCAAAGGGTCTGAATACTTGTGCAAATGTGATATTTTGGGTTTTTTTATTATTAATAAATTTTCAAAACTGTTTTCACTTTGTCACTCTGGGGTATTGAGTGCTTCATGATGTGGGAAAAATATATTTAAATGATTTTAGCACACTGCTGCAACATAGCAAATTAGGAAAAAAGTTAAGATGTCTCAATACTTTTTGAATCCACTGCACATGATAAAAGTGTTCAGAATTATGAAGGGGAATTAGTACAGCAAGAGCCACTTTAAAATGACTATAACACAGGCACACAGATGGAAACTGGCTAAGTGTACATTTTGCTCAAACTTTGAAATGCCTTTCGCCGCTCAGACAATCATAGACATGTGTTACCATGCAGACTACTAGACAGTGGAGACCTTCAAGTCTCAATATGATATTTTGCAGAATGTAAATAAACAGAAATTGATGAGCTATGTTGGAATCATTGCTCTCTTATTATTATTTATCATTTGCTAGCTACTTGGAAAATAAGAAGTTATAACATTATTTGATACATTAATTATAAACAGAATTCTAAGCCATCCATTATTCTAGTTAACTCTGCCAAATTTTAACCTTAAAAGTATCTCCTTGTTTACTCAATTGAGCCTACCTAACCTAATTGGTACAAATTGTTTAACAAAAACAAGAAAGTCAGACATCTTCTGTAGTGGATTTAGTTATTGCTTAATAGTTGAGCAAATAAGCCAACCTACCTTTAAGGTTCTTCAAAAGGATTAGTAGACCACAAGAATGCAACTGCTACAGGCCTGCCTTGAACCAAATTTATGATCACATGACCCCTCTACACAGCTCAAAAGTTCATTTTAAAAGAGCATCAACATGCCAGAATACATGTACTGTCATAATTTCTTTCAACTGTTCCTTGGCTTTTGAAAATTATTTGAGTATGCTGTTCAGGGTTTCCAAGGCCAAGAAATCTTGTGGTTATAGTCAACTTTTGCTTTGTTTTGTATTTAATATGGTTAAAAACAATTCTAATTCTCCAGCAGCACTATTTGTTCTCCTTATGGACACTGTTATATTGTTGCGACGTGAAGCCTCATTGCTGGAAAGCAGTTCCCGGGGGCAATGATGTCACACAAAGTTTTAAAAAGCCAGTACCACACATACTTAATCATCCAAGAACCAAAATCCTTTCTACCAATTCATATTATTAAACTTTAAATTTACTACTAATGAAAATTTTTTCTGCCCTCCGATCACGGTTTACAAAGTTGTGTTTCTTGCCTCTGGTCACATGCATCCCTTCTTGGTTTTGACATACTGCTCTGTTTTCTTACTATAAGTCTTGAACTTTATTATTTAGTTATTGTCTTTCCAATTAAGAGCTGTGTGTTACTTCTGATATCTCCATGCTATCCTTTGATTCAAATTTTTTCTCAAAACTACTATTGCCTTGCACAAGCAGTACAAGTTTAAAGCCAACAACATCTTAAGTCGTCTAATTTTGCAGTTCTCACGGTCCTGAAGGCCCAGTTCAAATCTCTTGGTGAATGTTATGTTTGCTTTGTCGTATTCACTTTATGGAACTCTCTCCTTCTGGGTCTGTTTGGGAGTGTCCACCAACTGTTATAGTTCAACTTGACAAAGACAAATCTTCTTGTTATCCAAGCTTATCCGTCAATTCAGCACCCCATCTGCGTTCAGCTTGGCTCACTATCGCTAACAGCTGCTAAGGGTGTATGTAATCTAAGTCTGTAAAAATAATTAAAAAGAATATCATAAAGAGTTGGGACCCAACTGGGTAATGTCTCATTGACCCATTCTTACAAAGTCGATATGAGGACTTGGGGTGTTGATCGATGGCCAGCTGTCCTTCAGGGACCATGCTGCTACTGTCTCTTTGTACCTCTCAGATTCACCTTATGCAGCACTTTGGCCTTGTTACATCTGGACTACTGCAACTCTTTGCTGGCAGGAGTTGCTTCACACGTTTGGTGATTTTGTTCTGTCTAACTGATGTTAGCTTCTGGGCTTGAGTAACCTAGCGTTTCACTGAGCTAATCAGTTGTGGTGATCAGTTTTGTAACCTTGTCCTGTAATGTTTTCTCTCAAACAGTGACTGATGTTTACTTGAGTATGTTGACCACTTTTGTAAGTTGTTTTGGATAAAAGCATCTGCTGAGTAAATAAATGTAAATGTAAACTGAAGTCAAAGAATCCACTTTTTCACTTTTTCATTCTAGAACTGTCCTTCAATAATTAACTTTCTGAGACTGACCCTGACATCTTTTATTGACTTGTAGGTCTCATATTCCAATTGATTTCCCTTTACCCACTTTCTTATGGTCCTGTCCAAGTTCCTCCTCGTGTCATTTTCTACTAACTGTTCTATGTTTTTCATTTCATTTGATGTTTTGAGTTTATACTTTTAATAGAGTATTGTAACCTCCTTGGTTCCATAAAGCACCTTTTGAAAGTGCATGCTATTGTTGGAGATACAAGAACACTGTCTGAATGAATGATCTACCCACAGGTGTCTCAAGGCAGGACATCTTTCTCAGCCCCTCTGTCAAAGCCCCTTTGACGTAAAGTCAAATATACATATTAAATGTGAAAAGAGAATGAATGAGGACTTTTTCTGAAGCTGTTACATTAAGGGTAATAGCAGAAGTAAAATGAACTAGCCAGAATGAGCTAAAAGAGAGGCCAGCAGTGAACTGCGTTCTTAATCATGTCTGCCACAGTCCCATGTGTAACATTAGACTAAAGAACTGCATGATCTTTGAGGAGGAATAAAAATGAAAGCCCTTTTGATGAATTATCTATCAGAAGACGGTAGGAGGGGTACAGGCAAACACAGAATGATCCAGAGACTACCACACTGATTGCTTTTTAGTATAAGGTTAAAATTTGAAATATTTACTGGCAATTCTTGCCCATGTTTTTCCGAGCACAGTTTTATTTCCCAGTTGTTGTTCTTTTTTTTTATTAATATTTTCTTTTAGAGTAGTAAAAGCAATCATAAAACACATTTTTCTTTTATCCTTCCTATTGTTGACACTGGCTAGAACATTGTAAGAGTAACATTAAAATATGATGGAAATATCATCCCAGCCTTGTAAAAATGAATATTTGGAGATTACACAACCTGAAGCAGATTACAATGGAGAATTATTTCTTGTACTGTATTTGTGGGCGAAATGCTTTTCCCGATCAACAGAAGAGACGTATAACTTATCAAGGAATCAGTTTATATTTCTATGTTAAACTGGCAAAACAGATGAAAAACTCATCAAACTGGTTTAAGACACATCCCCCCAAATCCTGTCATAAAATTACAAAGAGACAGTCATAAAAAGAAGTAACACTAAATTACATTGGTTTGCCTAAATTATAAATAAAAACATACAAAACATTTATCAAGGTATATGCAAAATCTCACATCACAACAGATGCCAATAGGAAAAAAAACAAAAGACAAATAACGTTTCCAGAGGATCTTGTTTCATTTACTATAATAAAGTTTTGTTATATAAAAAAATTGAAATGAAACGTTTAACAAGATATTAAAAAATCAAAGTGAGCTGTTAATGTAAAGTTTCCATTTTCATTTATTCACTTAGCAGATGCTTTCATCCAAAGCAACTTACAGGATGTTAATGTTAGCGGAATATCGTGGTACATTAATACGACGTAACACAATGTAAGACAACACTCCTAAACCTGACTAAGTCCGCTTCAGAGTTGGAATGGGTCTGAGCTTTTCTAGTTTCATAAGGGACAAGATAGGAAACAACCCTGGACAGGACAAAAATTCATCACCAGGCTCACTCGTGGCGTACGCAAGGTCAGTTTCAAGTCACTGACTGACCTAGTGACACATCTTTTGCATGTATTATAATTACTGTCTTTCTTGTAATTTAATGACCAGAACTGCACACAGCACTCCAGACGTGGTCTTACTAATGCATTATGTAGTGTGATAGTGAATACCATGCGACATCATAAAGGTTTGGGGCAGCCACCCATATAATGTATCCGGGCTGCAAAAGTTGAAATTGTTGAACAGAGATGTTCACACAACTAATTCCAAAACAGAACTAACTTAAGACAAGAAAGATGGCGGCTTTAAAGGCCAGCTCAGGAAGTGACATCATCATCTTTAGAGCCGGAATCGGAAGTGATATCTGCAGGACCAGAAGTGATGTCATCTCTGGAGCCAGAACCGGAAGTGATATCATCTCTGTGGGCTGGAACTGGAAGTGATGTCATTGGGACCAGAAGTGATGTCATCTCTGGGGCTGGACCAGGAATTGATGTCATCGAGTGTGTCAGAACCTGGCGGGATTTCCCTGGAAAAGTCTGCAAGTAATTGAGAAAGACAGTCCACACACTCTGCCACCCCCTGGTCGGTGGTGCTATTACAATTACTCAGGACCTTTAGCTGCCTGCTACTCGCACATGTGTGACAGTAGTTTGAGCATAACATCCCCCATAAGGATAAGTGGAGAGAAAATGATGAGGATGATAAATCTAAATTGGCAAAGTATGAGTAGGTGTGAAGGTGCCATGTCATGCACGATTATTCCATGCAGTACATTGTGCATGGTGCTACTGTTATAAGTGGGTTATGGGGGATGTTTCTTCCAAATAATCTGAAATAGAAAAGTGGATGTGGAAAATATATAAAGGAATATAAACAGTCACAATTTGAACAAGGAATAATGATAATGCTAACTGCCTAAACCTAGGGTGGCACGGTGGCGCAGTGGTAGCGCTGCTACCTCGCAGTTAGGAGACCTGGGTTCGCTGGGTGCATTGGCGATCCTAAATTGGTGTGTGTGTGTCCAGGGTTTGTTCCTGCCTTGCACCCTGTGTTGGCTGGGATTGGCTCCAGGAGACCCCCGTGATCCTGTTAGGATATAGCGAGTTGGATGATGGATGACTGACTGACTAACTGCCTAAATGCAACACATCAAAAATGGAATTTCCATGTACGTATAATTTATATGTGCATTTAATTCCTTTCAGGCCTTCATGTATTAATTTTTTCCTTCTTAGTCACACATTTATAAGGTGAAAAAGTATTACGAGAAGCTTAAAATGAAATAAAAACAGCAACCTGCTTATTGCATAAGCATTCAACACCAGTGCTCTGGCAGTCCTAGATAATTTCAGGTTGCTTTAATGAACCCTGCATTGAGTGACATCAGTCTGTGTGCAATAAAAGGATGAAATCACCTGCCTGGTTTGTATCATTCATCAGGGAGTTAAAAAAATAGATGAAGATCAAAGGAATGTATTTATCATGAGGCTTTGATCAGTAAAAGGCTTTAAAAATTTTAGACATTAGGAATGTCACAGAAAGCCCTGCAGAACATATCAGCCTAGTCAACACCTACAAGTAACTTTACAAATGCAAGGAGTTCTTTGAGGTCATCTAGTTAAAGACTATCTACGTGGCCCCAAATATATCTTACAGAAGAACTTGTGCCAGATAAGCTTGGACAGCAGTTGTTACAAACTGGGACACCCTTATAAAAAATGTCAGTCCGTCATTGTCCAACCCGCTATATTCTAACAGAGGGTCATGGGTGTCTGCTGGAGCCAATCCCAGACAGCACAGGGCGCAAGGCAGGAACAAACCCTGGGCAGGGCGCCAGCCCACCGCAGGGCACACACACACACACCAGGGACAATTAAGGATCATCAATGCACCTAACCTGCACCCAGAGCAAACCCAAGCAGACACGGGGAGAACATACAAACTCTGCGCAGAGAGGACCTGGGAAGTGAACCCAGGTCTCCTTACTGCGAAGCAGCAGTGCTACCACTGCGCCACCGTGCTGCCCTATAAAAAATGTTCTTGGGAGAGAAATATTTTTTCTCCTGCTACCTTGCTTTGAGTTCTTGAAGGAGTCTTATGCTAGGGGACATTAATAAATGGGCATTTTCTGCTTACAATTTTAATTCAAGTTAATATGATTTTAAGTGCATCACTATGTCATTTTGTAGTCTCTGAATTTTGGCATTGTGTTCTTAGGATACACTACTCACCCAGGGGCCACTATGTGTCACGTCACCAATGCTCAGCTTTATAACCCTTTGCGGTATCTAAGTTTTCAAATTTATCCCCTCAAAAACTTCACTCTTGTTCTCTTAGTACTTTATAACTTCTGGTTCACAACTCATTGTCTTCCACTTCTCAGCTCTGCAAGCAGTTTTAGCGTCTCAGATTTGGTGACAATCTGTCTTCTGGCTAATGACTCCTGGCAAGCCTTATTTCTTCTTCGCTTATGATCTCACTCTTTGGTTTTTGACTGACGTTTCTTTGAGTTATTATTTTCGTGAGCATATGTGCATCTTCTGGTCCAGTCCACACCATTCTTGTGGTTACTCACATACCCTTTTCTCAGCAGACAAGTCAGCGAGGGTGACTGGAACTAAAAGTGAAAATGGACTCTGTGCATGCTGTGGTCCAGCAAATCCTCTTTGTGGATACTCGTACCTGGAATAACAGCAATGGCCAACTAACCAAACTAATCTTACAATCCAAGCTGCTATACACTTTAAATATCAATAAAGGCAGAGAAACTGTACAGATGTTGTTTTCATAGAACATGTGGACAATTCAAACATCTATCCATCCTTCCTATTTACTTCATTATAGGAAGACTTACACCATCACAGGAGACTAAGGACTACCCCATTTGTATGCCGTGCCACTCCATCTCATGGAAAACTTACTTACTCAGAGCAGAACAACCTAGAAACACCACTAACATTCTTGACAATGTATGTGAGAGAAAGCTGGAGAAAAATTGTGGGCCCACATGGACAGTATTCAAGCTCCACACTGGAGACTCGTCACTACCAACTGTCAGACAGTATTCAGAAGCCACTAAGCAGGCTAACAGAATGTTATGTTATATAGCACAATGAAGGATGCACAAGTCAAAGGAGTTTATGTTGAAACTCATCTGGAGTACTGTGTATAGTTTCATTCTCCAGATTACATAAAGTCCAGAGAAGAGCGACTAGGCAGATACCAGGGCTACAGGGGATGAGTTATGAGGAAAGATTAAAAGAGGTGAGACTTTTCAGTTTAAGAAAAAGAAAATTAAGAGGAGACATGATTGAAGTGTTTAAGATTTCAAAGGAAATTAGTACAGTGGATCGAGAGTGTTACTTTAAAATGAGTTCATCAAGAACACGGGGGCACAGTTAGAATCTGTTAAGGGTAAATTTCACACAAACGTTAGGAAGTTTCTCTTTACACAGACAACGACAGACACTAGGAATAAGCTACCGAGTAGTGTGGTAGACAGTAAGACTTTAGGGACTTTCAAAACTTGACTTTATGTTATTTTGGAAGAATGAAGTGGATAGGACTGGCGAGCTTTATTGGGATAAATTTGCCTGTTCTCATTTAGATTATTCTAACGGACAAATAGAGATGTCTAAGGCAAGAATGGCTAAAACTGCAAAGCAGCTACACTAACCATTACACCACTCTCTAGCCCACAATTAATGTATTTTAAATTGTAGCTTTGTTCAATTCCATTTGTTGGTCGAGCTTGCAATCTGTTCCTGACTTTGAATGGCTTGTTGTTTCCTAAAGGCTTACTTTACATGCAGGATGTTCATTCTTAAATATGATTAATATTGCTGAAATGTACAAAAGATTCCACCTTTTAAAACACAGTTTAATATCTGCATTTTAGCATCTCAGTCTTGCATTTTGCAAATCATAAAGTCCTTTATGACTCCTAATCTGTTTCCTTTGTTTAAAGAGGATTTGCATCAAAACAAAGCAGCCTGCCTGAAACTTGAAATCCTCTTGAAATCCCTTTTTAGTCTCAGTTCATAATCATGGATGCTGCCAGAGCCAACTTCTCTCGGTACATGTTAATTACTGTTTAGAATTGTTAACCCAAACACTCACAATGTGACCTGCAGAATCTTGATTAAAGTCTGTATCATTTGCTAAAACCGTATATTGTTCTTTATATTCCCCTGGTTTTGCATATTACCTAATTACTGCATTTAGCATGTATTTATCTTTGGCAGTAAACCTGCCAATTAACCTCTCAAGACGTAACATGCTAGAAATAGTTTTGAAAAAAAAGAAAAATGCCAATTTTAGACAGTAAGGCGACAAATTAAGATCTCACAATCAATGTGTTGACATTGTGAAAAGAGCAGATGCTACCTGCTTAGATGAAACTGTCAGCTGTACTCTTTTGGTACCAGCATGAAACTCATTTAAACTCCTTTTTTAACATATGTGCAGAAACTGAACTGAGTGAAAAAGATTCCAAATATTCAATACACATATGTATGCGCTAGAACGAAAAGGAGAAGCTGTGATTGGTCATGTCACGTTGTGTTTTATAGGTGGAAACTATTTATTGATTATACTGTAGTAGTTTTACTGCACTCTCCAGTGGCTTAACTGTCACTGATAAGCTGCTCACGCGTGAGCACATGCGTGCGTTCACTTGTATTAGTTAATTACTCAGGAAGAGTTTTTTTACTACCTATAAACCATTTTGTACTCTCTCCAGCCCCATTGTAAACTGCAAGAATAGCCAAGGTATTTTTAAAATTTATAAAAAAAAGGCTTTACTTTAGAATGAAATTTTATGGAGCAAATTAATATATACACTGAAAAAAATGTCAATGTCAATTTATTTATATAGCACATTTACAACAACATAGGAATGCTGTGGCCAAAGTGGTTTACAATAATAGAATTAAAGAAAAACATACAATTAACATGAATAACATAAATAGAAATAAAATAAATGAACATAAATAAAATAAATAATAAATAGAAGTAATGTTACTTAATCACAATGAGGAAACCATCAGTATTACTGAAGGTCACAGAATGAAAGTGAATAGAAATGAGTCTTTAATCTCATTTTGAACAGTTCAATTGTAGACGACTCCTTTATGTAATGAGGTAGAGAGTTCCACAGGCAAGGAGCAGCAGCTGCAAAAGCCCTGTCCCCCTTAGTTTTACACTTGGTACGAGGGACAACAAGAGACAACTGACCAGAAGATCTAAGCACTCTGGATGGCTGGTGTAAAACACACAATTCAGATAAATAGGCAGGAGCGAGCCCATGTAAAGATTTAAAAACTAGCAACAAGATTTTAAAATCAATTCAAAAACTGACAGGCAGCCAGTGTAAAGAAGCTAATATTGGAGAAACAGAATCAGACTTTCTTTCCCCAACCAGAAAGCGAGCGGCAGCATTCTGGACCAACTGTAACCTGTGTATCAGGGATTTGCTAATTCCAGAATACAGCAAGTTGCAGTAATCAAGGCGAGAAAAGATAAAAGCATGAGTAGCTTTCTCAAGATCCCTAGAAGATAAAAACGGCTTGATCTTACCTAATAGACAAACCTGGAAAAAGCAACTTTTGACTACAGAATTAACTTGTTTCTCAAAAGAGAAGTTACTGTCAAAGATAACACCAAGATTGCGGACTTGAGGTTTGCAAAAGACAGAGAAAGAGCCGAGAAGTCCAAGACCAATTTGGGCTTTAGCTGATGGACCCACTATAAGCACCTCCATTTTGTTTTGATTCAGATCAAGAAAATTATTAGCCATCCAGGATCTTAGTTCCGAAACACAGTTGTGCAGTTGATTTATAGCAGAGTTGCAGATGGCATGTCACATTAAAATGAAAAAATATGTACATAGGTTGCACATAATATATTTTTTTTTATCAAAAATAATTTAATTATGCTTAATGCACTAAATTAATATATGCTGAAACAACATTATATTTTTATATAAAATGATTGAAACATTTTCCTTCTCTGTTAAATTAATTATATTATGTTAAATGAACATGTCAATGAAGGATAATATTATAACAATTATTTTATAAACTTTTAAAAAAATGCATCTCACCAAGTTGCTTAGCGATAACCTTTTTAGGCTGTCAATTGTACTTGTTCCAGTATCATTTTATAGTTCATGTTCAAAGTTATTAATAATAAATAAACAGGTTTGCTTATACCAAAACCAGTTGTTTTGGTAAAAACAATACAAACCAACAAAAATACAAAAGATTAGTATTCAAAACAACAACAATATTTATTTATGTAGCACATTTTCATACAAGTGCTTTACAGGATGAATAAAAAGAAAAAAGACAAAATACTGTATAGAAAAAATAAAGTTAGGCAATAATAATTAACGTAGAATAAAAGTAAGGTCCGATGGCCAGAAAGGAGTCAAAAAAACAAAAAAAATAAAATCTGCAGGGGTTCCGAAGCCACAAGACCACCCAGCCCTCTCTAGGTTTTCTACGTAACATAAATGACCTCAATCAGTCCTCATTGTATTCAGGGTTCTCATGGAAGAACTTAATGATGACGGTCGTGTGGACTTCTGGCCTTCATTCCATCAATGTAGGGGCATCATGGTGCTTTAATCAGGTGGTGGTGGTGCAGATCGCCACCACAGAAAACTGGAAAAAGACCAGCAGAGAAAGTAGGGATTAGTAAAGATTACAGATCCACCATGAATGATAATGATAATTAAATGCATATACAGAGTATCAAGATTAAACTAAAATGTAGCTATGAGAACGCCATGTTAAAATAATGTGTTTACAACAGTGTTTTAAACTGCTCCACTGTATTAGCCTGGTAAATTTCTGTCAGTAAGCTATTCCAGATTTTAAGTGCATAACAGCAGAACGCCACCTTACCACTTCTTTTAAGTTTAGCAGACACTCATTTGAAGATCTAAGGTTACGATTTAGAGTGTAAGGTGTAAGACATTCTGAAATATAAGATGGAGTGAGATTATTTAAGGCTTTGTAAACCATAAGCAGTGGTTTAAAGTTAATTCTAAATGACACAGGTAACCAATATAGTGACATCAAAACTGGAGAGAAGTGCTCGGATTTTCTTTTCGTAGTTAAGATTCTGGCAGCTGCATTCTGCACTCGTTGCGATTGATTGATGTCTTTTTTTGGTGGTCCTGAGAGGAGTGCGTTACAGTAATCTAGTCAACTAAAAACAAAAGCGTGAACTAATTTCTCAGTTAGAAAGTTGTAAGAGGCCTAACATTTGCTATATGTATTAGGTGAAAAAATGCTATCCTAGTAATCTGATTAATATGTGATTTTAAATTTAGGTCAGAGTCAATAGTTACTCCTAAATTCTTTACCTCTGTCTTGACTTTTAATCCTAATGCATCAAGTTTATTTCTAATACTATATCAATTTTTGCCAATCACTAAGATTTTTGTTGTCTCCTTATTTAGTTTCAGACAATTACTACTCATCCATTCAGAAAAACAAGTAAGACATTGTGTCAATGAACTAAGAGAGTCGGGTCATCAGATGCATTTGATAAATTACGATTTGGAGGGTGAAATGTACAAGAGTTATACAAGAACACTGCTTCTTTGGCTGTGCCTGAATGCCATGACTAATGTATAACTAAATATGAACATAAACTGCACCTTGGAGAGATTGTTATATTATAAAACACATTTATTTTATATTTATGCAACTGTATATATTATAGAATAAATGTTAAATATTAGTAAAATATAAAGGGCAAAAATTGCTGCTTGGCACCTTCTTTCACAAAATAATTTTTTGTTTTTTTATTTTCAAACAAGCAAATTCAGCAACTGCATTGTATTGTGTTCAGGGGTATTATTTATTTGTCTGTATTAATAGTATTTATCTGGTTATGATAATACTAATTAACAGCAATGCTGAAAGTAGTTGACCCGTGACGAAAGTCAGAACTTTTTTTTTTCTCAAGTACGTAAATGTACCCGTACTAAGCGAGTAAATCTAGACAACTTAATAGTATCTTTACTGACATGTGACGGTAGTTAGTGAGGACAGTTTGATAAAACATTAACAGAAAATACAAAAGAAAAACGCAAAAAGGAGTAACATCAGTCTGTGTGATTAAGTGTTTTAAATAAAAATCTGAATATTTCTTGTGTGTGTGTGTTTAATCTATTTATTCATTTGTTCTGAATTTTATTTCACTAACCTTTGGCTCTTAACCGGCGTCAATAACACAAACTCACAATTTGTTGCTTACATGGGCTTGCTCCTGCCTCTTTATCTGAATTGTGTGTTTTACACCAGCCATCCAGAGTGCTTAGATCTTCTGGTCAGTTGTCTCTTGTTGTCCCTCGTACCAAGTGTAAAACTAAGAGGGACAGGGCTTTGGCAGCTGCTGCTTCTCGCCTGTGGAACTCTGCTGACAATGAATCCGCTTGATGCATACAGTATTAATTTCCAGTGAGGACTAAATAGGACTATTTTGACTTCTACCTAAATGACAACAAGAAATTATAGTACATCCCACAAGATTCAATAAATTAAACGTGATCGAGTTATGTTCAAAAGTGGAACATAAACAATACATGTAATATAAGGTAAATAGATTTTTGTAAAAGTAACAACCTGCCGTCTCCCTTTTTTCAGTGTTTGTGAAGAAATTACTTTGACCTGAAAAATACCAAACCTATCTTTTAATTAGCATTTAGGGTGACTGTTAGCAGACAATGCAGCCCAATTGCTTTGTGTTTTATGGTGGAAATGAGAAAGAGTCTTGTGTCCAAACGTTAGCATAAGCCATCACACACCACTCTTGACATTCTTGAATTTTAAAGAATTCTCAGCCAGCCTGCAATGAAAGTAATGTGAAACAGTGAGGCGGTCAGCATGCTGTTGGTGTAAATGGTGGTCTATTAGGTCACACCTATTTTTTCAATTTGTTTTCGTTAATTTGGCATATGTAAGACATATTCCGCCTAGATATCTGTACATACTTTTACCAGATTTACCCTGCTTGTACAATTAATTTAAACAGTCAAACAAAAAAAAAACGTTCAGATAAAACTCAAAATTTCAACTCTCTCACTAGACGCAGTGTGACTCTACCCTTCAAATTTGTGCAGTATGTGCTGCGTTCTGAGCCTATATCCTTTCATCCACAATAATATTTAATTCAAGCTGTTCAAACATAATCTAATATGATATATCATTAAGTAAAAATCATCAATAACAGGAATTAAATTGTCTGAACCAACTGCAAAGATTAAAACTGGGAAGCTTTGCTGGACTTTCTGTACTTACAAAGACCTACCTTATATATGCCAAACACTTTTCTATGAAAAAATATGAAACAAAAGAGCTCAGTTTATGCATTGATGCATTATCTTTATTTTATGCTCAAGCACAGAAGAGTGGTGTCAGAAAAACAAAACGTTACTTATTGAACTTACAGCATTTATCTGTCTTATGCTACTCTTCTATATGACTGCTTTTGTGCATATTTGTTTGCAGGTGCTATTAAAGTCAATAGAAAATAACAAACAGCATAGAGGAAAAAACAATAGATGTATATATTATTAGACATAGATTATCAGCACTTCTGGCAATGTAGAAATTCTGATATTGACTCTCAGGGGTCTTTAGAATTTTACACCTGAAAGGTTTTTATTTTACTTGCAAAAATTGCTTTCAAGGGTCTTGAGTGAAGTATGTAAGTGTGAAACGTGAATAAGTAATAATCTACTGAATATCATGTTATGCACTGTAATCATTTATTTTGGTAGAGTTAAAATTTGCATTTAATTATTTAATATATAGTGTTATTAAAATCACAAATGCATGAAAAAAAAAATACCAGAGCAACCGTACAGGTAATACTAGAAATTATTCATGAATAGAAGTTAGCTGAATGCGGCCAAGTTACAAAACAAGAAATCAAGATTTTTCAATTTACAAGTGAAGTATCTAGTTCAAAGAATTAGAAGAAATAATGACTTAAAGTTCTGTTAAAGGATCGACCAACAGTTGTTCACAAATTGCTTACAACAACTTCAGCAAAAGTGCAGTCAATTTTGAGCATTTTTCAGGCACATTTGAATATTCCGGAATTCTGTGGTTTAGTGGTTCAAAGGTTAATACATAACAACTACCAAGCACTCCCCTTCGCGCCTCCAACCTCCACCCTTAGCAGGATAGACTAAAACTATACAAAACACTAGTAATCATTCATCTGGGACTATGTGTGCAGTTCTTGGACTCAATAGTCCAGGGAAGAGTGACTAGACTAATTATGGGACTAACACGTATTAATGTGAGGAGAAACTGAAAGAGCTTTTCTTTTTGAACATTTCTAGTTTAAGCAAAAAGAAATTAAGAGGTGACAAGTATGACAGCCGAGCTGCCTTGCTCCTAGAACCCGGGACCGTCAATAGTCGCATAGTGATTGAGCAAGGGCAATAACAGCAGAAACAGGCAAGAGTACAGTGTGAATGAGCAATAAAAATAGTCAGAGTGCAAAATAATGCAGCACAGGTCATCTAAATAAATAAATAAAATATGTTCATGAAAACAGTGTATAAAAAGGTATAATGTCATAAATATACTACACCACTTAAACTCCTTCAGCCTCACATTTATGATGGTGCCCTTAGTTGTTCCAGCCTCCAATGGATCAGTAAACAGTGACCACCACATCACCTTCTTTCCAACGAGTACAGCCAACGATGAATGCCACGCCCCACTGAGACCAATGTAGTGTGGCGGTACTGTGAGGACCGCCAGATTTCAGCCAGATATTTGGCAAGAGTTAGGTGAATAGGGATTGACTTATCAATTGTATTTGATGGAATAAGCTCTTTATGTCAAAATTGCACTTATGTTATCCTCGGGATCCCGTTGGTTGTCTGAGTTCGAGGATCCTGAGGGAAGGTTTCTAGCTTACAAATCCACTCTCTCTCTCTCTCTCTGACTCTGGTGCCCTTCGGCTGAATTACATCAAGGATCCCCTTTACAACTACAGTTACATTTCCCAAAATGGCCTGAGGAGATTTATTAATATTACTAGTGTGAAGGTCTTGCTTTGTCCCACTGGTTCTTACACCATTCTGTGCCATTTTTGTTTAACTTGTAGCCCCCCCTAAACATACAAATGTTTATGATATGTATTTAAAGTGCATAGTGTTAACCTCATAAAGCAAAGGAATAGTTGATAAAAATGTGGCTTTTACTCCACCTTAGTAATTTTGAAGTATTAACAATACACAAAAGTAAATCTGAACATCCAGCAAACTCTGGTGCAACGTCGGAACACTTTGTTCATCTGTTGATTTGTTTCTTCCAGGTCTCCACAATGGAGCAAGAATGAACAGAGAGCGGCTGAAAGAAAAGCATGAACTGGAGGTTTATTGAGGTCGTCTACTTCCTGTTTATATGGGACCATATAACAGTAGAGTCTTCCCACCAGGAACCATCTATTGCAGAGCACCATGTCTCCAAACAATTTGATTGGCTTATCTCAGACCGGGGGCCCTTCCACCATTCTCGGGGCTATTTATCCTTTGTGGAAAGATTTCGTCAAGGATTTACAACCAGATATAAAATATATAGGTAAACGATTTCATTCTAATATATATTTGGTTTTCTTTTTGAATAACACTAAGATGTTGATGTGACATGTTGATCTTATAATTTTGCAATTTTAGTTTTTTATTAATGTATTGTTTAAAGTATACTGACATTAGAAAATGAACTTACTGGTATCAGGGATGTGTGTATGATATTCTCTGATGTGTAGTGTAATAAAAAAATATATATATTTTATGAAAATGTTCTGGGAGCTATCTATCTTATAAAGCAGCCACTGAGATTAGACACTTCTTCTATGATAATTTAGTTTCTCACATAAGGTAATGATGATGACATTATCCCATTGTTATCTAGTATCTGCATCTGCAGTCTACTCTGTGCTAGCTATTAACTAATGTTCTCATGTAATGTAAAATTTCTTATTATGGTACACTTAATAACTACCCGAAGAAACATTTTCATTAGTACACTGCTATCTCTAAAAACGTAAATTTCTCTCAGAAGAGCGAAGTAATTTCATATATTACTTACTGCTTCATAGTCATTGTTCAGACTCACTGGGGCCTAGATCATCTACTTTATCGACTTTGTGCAAAACATTCTACAACAAGGGACAAAATAATTTAAAATGAAATTCAGTTATAATACTTTTACAGCTTCAGGGTGCTCTAATAAGCAATTGCTTAAAAAATCCAAAACCCTATTTTTAAAAATTGAATACAATCTGAACTGCAATATAAAGTATGCAAATCTGACTGGTAAGAAAATGATAATTTGGACAAAAAAAAGGAATGTTAAGGAAAAACTGTAAAAAATATATTGACTATGGGACATATAGTGTGAAAATATGATAAATGAAGTAAGAGTCAATTTTTATCTGATGGAAACACAACCACTTTGCCTGCTGTTTTTACACTTCCCCTTATTATTTCTATTTCTTATTTGTGCTGGTGTTTAAGATTATTTTTGATGATCTTTTGTTCATCTCATTTTATATTTCAATCTTTTTTGTCACTTCTGGTTACTTGGAGAAGCTCTGCCATTACCTGGTGATCACAGTATGTGTCAGCTTGTAACATAATGAACACCATCTTTCTTAAGGCTGAGAGACTGCCTTTGTCTCTCATCTAACGTAAAATAAATATAAAGGAACAACTCTCATAAGAAAATGAATTGAAAGAAATTTTGAACTTTACTTGTTTTTGAATAAGAGTTTTCGTTGGCACCTAAAAAGGCAAGTTCATTGACCATATTGAACCATGCCTATTAAACATTTTTACATTCTGTGTTTATTATACTTACACCACTCAGTTCTTTAATGGAGATGCGCTTTCTTCTTGCAGATAAATGTATCTGCTGGTCACAATCACCTGCACATAATGGTGTTTTTGGCGAGAAATAGTATTAGCGTGTTGTACCGTATTAGCCATTGTGAATGTGGTGGGAAGTCAAGCAAAATTACACCTTTTATTGGCTATTTATAAATTTTGCAATATGCAAGCTTTTGAGGCAACTCAGACCCCTTCTTAAGGCAAAATTATAATACAGAAACTGCAGTTCCCTGTGTTTATATAGACACCTGGACAGAAACAACATTGGAAAACCTTTAAGTGATTTTAAATTTTAAACTTTAAGTGATCCCTTGGGGATTAATAAAGTATCTATCTATCTATCTATCTATCTATCTATCTATCTATCTATCTATCTATCTATCTATCTATCTATCTATCTATCTATCTATCTATCTATCTTAATAAGACCTCTTCAGGCTAAAATCATTTAGCAAGAGAGGAGAACAGTGTATAGGCAAGATCTTTGGATGGGGTAACTGTCCAACAAAGTCTTTTGACGTTTCTGATGAGTTTTTCAGTACAATGTGGGTCTGTATTCAGCTTGTCTGTAGCGAGGAATAGAAATGCACAGAGAGTTGTGCTGGAATATTTGTCATTAAGTCAAATTAAGATTAAGTCCGTTCACTGCGAGTGTTGGGCTCTGTCACGGCCGTACCTTGTCATCGTTCCTGGTTATGGGTTTCATGGACAGGATATCAGCGTTTACTAAATATTGATTTGCATTTCCAGTTTTACCAGTGTACTGAGAACTTGATATTGTTGACACTGTGCCTTGGTGACTTATCATTGTCATCACAAAATATGATGTTAGGTCATAGTGTGATTTTTGATGGCATTATTTGGCTAACATTTTATTCACTGTTGATGTGGGAGGCCTAATCCGTTGGTAATGTAGAACCACAGTGTCTCCACCCCGCTCCCTCACATGAGGTTAAACTGGATGTTTATAAGTTTGTTGGGTTATTACTGTTGCAAGTACAGAGTAATAGTGAAAATCTGTGTGCCAACACATGGTACGTAATGTAGTAGAGATGATTTTCATTTGATGGCACGGAAATTACCACACCTTGGATTTGAAAAAGGGTCATGCCCTCTTCATTAAACCAACTTCATCCTGAAAAGTTTACCCAGCTTTGAAATGCTAATAGTGGTGCAATTGTCCATAATAAGCTCTGCAACACTGACATTTAAAATGATGATAATGCTGTTGGTCTAGACAGACAGCTCCAGTTAAGAGGCTGCAATTGCTTATATCTAAGTAAATGATGATAATAAAAGTATACATGGGAACATTTTAATAAAGAGAGTGGATTTTATTGGGAAACTCTAACCTTTGAACATCTTTGAACAACTCGTGTTTTGAAACATGATGATGTCATAAATTTACAGTGCATTTTTAGTCTTAATAAAATGAATACATGTGAAAAAAATGAAATTGCTTTATGGCAGCTCAATATAAGAAGTGAATATCCCTGCAAAATTATATGTTGTACACAATCATTTCAATCTCTCCAAACGATTTTATTTTGTTGATAGTTCATTAGCCGTGTGGAAAATGAATTTCTTGTTGTCACATTATAGATGCTTGATAATGCATACCGACATGAAGTATTATCCCATTTGACCAAGCATTCTGATTATCCAGCATCATTATCCTCATCGTTAACATTGAAAGTGGGGATTTCACTGTATGAATTGCCACTGCTATATTCTTAATAGACTCATTTAAAGAAGGCAGAATAATTGTATTGCTGGTCAATCGCTTCTTCGATGTGTAAGCATCTGTGATTTCTATTCAAGTGTTTAAAAAAGAAACGGAATGGACTTACATCTCTTGTGTGTGTATCAGATTATTAAACTTTAATGGAATCTTCTGTCTGAAACACAAGAAGAATGGTTTAGAGGTCAATTACTGTTCTTTAACATTATCTAAATAATTTTGTAAGAGAATATCAAAAAGTAAGGCAGAATGCTACACTGAACAAAGCATTTCTCTCCTCCGGTGACTTTCAGTTTTTGTTTAAGTGAAGTGTCCATCATGATTTTATTACTTTTTCAGTTTGTCTTTGTCTAATGGTATTAATAATATTACATATTGTTTCTTCTGGGGTATGATTTTATGTTTGACCTTGAATACAGTTGCATTTGGGCTGGTCACTACTGCTTTTAGGATCCATGATTTTACTGCCTTGCCTTTTACTTGCCTACAATGCTGTTAGACTCTCTTTATCCCAAAGCCCAAAATGGACAGATTGCATTGGTGCCCACAGAGGTTATGAAAAGTGAGAAAGCTGAAAATCGTCTATTTCAACAATTAAAAAAAAAAAAAAAAAATTTTATAACTTTCATAGTCTCAATAAAAAGGTAGTTTGAAAGTTGTACAGTGATTCTAGTTTTTATTTGAACATAAAAGTGTTTGGTCACAAAAAAAGACTGTTCAAAAATTACATCTGTCCTTTCATTTTTCAGGTGTGTCAACATATGAATTGAGAAACACCTACTGTGATAGCCATGTCTGTCCATCTGTCTTTCTGTATGAAACAACTCAGTACCCACCTGGCTAAATTTTGTTGAAACGTGACACACTTACTGTATTCTTCAAGGAAATTTGATGAGACAGTTCAAGTTTTGTTGAGATATCTTGAAGTGATGGTACTATACAAGGTTTTGAAATTTTGAAAATCTCCCACTGTAAAGCATTAGAGAATTTGTAAAATCTTCTATCTTAAAACAGAGAAACAATAATCAGGGAAAAATCGAATTCTGACCCATGTTCAACTTACACAAAGAGGTTCTTCAAACTCCAGAAATATATAAGAATTTTTAACAAAGATATCTTTGGAGCTTCCCATGCTCCCTTCATTGTAATCAAAGGAGTGCTGCCAGGCTTTTGTTAGACAAAGGCCTTATAGTGTGTGAATATACAAAAGCATTTCAGTGTAAAAAATCTGAAAGTGAATTTACAGTAAATTACTGGCTAATGATTACATTACGTTCACAGTATTTTACTGTATACTAGCAAAATACCCGCACTTCACAGCGGAGAAGTAGTGTGTTAAAGAAGTTATGAAAAAGAAAAGGAAGCATTTCAAAAATAACATAATCTGATTGTCAATGTAATTGTTTTGTCACTGTTATAAGTGTTGCTGTCATCAAGGATTTGATTATCATTATTTCTTTCAATCAGGTTCATATTTGGAGGACGTGTTGTTTTGAAGTTACATTCCGTGTTTGTCAACCATTGTAAAGATAACAGGTTTCATTCATCGAAGTATTCACTACCCAAATCGCTACTCGTGAAAGTAAGATATTTAACAGGCATTCCTGGTATTAACTTGTGGATTTTCCTGCGAATATTTAGCGGCAGCGTGTCTATGAACTTGTGGAATCTCTTGCGAGTATTTAGCGACAGCGTCTTGTAACGGTTGTCACAAAATTTTTTATTGTGTGCCTTTAACTGTTTCTCCCGCATGCTTCCTTTTAGAGATTATGTCCCAGTAATTAACCGTCTGTGGGATATCTTTTAAGAAGAATTGGGGGCAAACTACGCCTGTGGGTCCTTGCTAAACGTACCATGGTGTGACGTAAGGGGAACTTACTGTAAAAAGGCAAGGAGGCACGTATTTTGAACGAAAAGGGAGAAGACAGCGAAGGAGCGGAAAAGTGAGAAGGAAAACTGTTTAAATAAAGAGCTAGGAAGATGAAAGGAAAGAAGCAGCCAGCGGTAAAGCAAGGAAGACTCCGTAATAAGGACGGTTGGGTGCACGTAGAATGTGTAACAATAAGATTGTTAAGCCTTATGATAATGTTCCCGCACGGAGGGTTTAGAAAGACACACTGGGAGAAGTATAGAATAGGGAACTCCTTCGACAGTTCTGTGGCTCTGCATATTTGTATGCACCTCTCTAAAGTCAGTTTTTCTTCTCTCAGTAATCTTTGTTGCAAACATGTATCACCGGTTCTGCACACAATTCGGTCACGTATAAGGGAACTTTTAACCTCCCCGAAATTGCATGTGCCTGCTAACACTCTCAGATCTGTGACGTAGTTGTCTATATTTTCTCCCCTTGCCTGATTTCTTGAAAAAATATCTGAACCTCTCTACAGTTTCGTTTATTTTCGGGTTGTAATGTTCATCAAATTTATGTATTATCAAACTCATGGTTAACTCATCAGGTCTTACATCACTGGTCAGCGCCTGACACAATTCTCTGCTGCTCTCTCCAATAAGATAACGGAATAAACTGACCTTACTGTTTTCCTCTGCCTCTGGCATTGCAAGTTCTGTGTATAATCTGAACTCGTCCTTCCATGTTCTCCATGACTTCGCCAGGTCTTTAGCATCGAGGCTTTATACCCTGCATCTTCTCATTAAACTTGTATCTCACGAATATCTCATGCGATCTTGCAATGTCCACGGCTTTATTTAACTTAAGCTCAGACCCGGCACTTGAAAGTTTCTCTCGCACTTTCGCTGAGTTTGTGCCAAACACTATTCTATCTCTGACCATCTCATCTTCTTTTGCATAAGCACAGTCCTTCACCAGCAATTTTAACTCCATTAGAAAGTGATCAAAAGTCTGCGTCCTGTCAGTAAACCTGTATCTCGCGAATATCGTATTCGTCTTAGGCATGACAAACGCCAGCGGCTGCGTGTCTATGAACTTAATTTAAAGTTAAGCTTTACACTTTGCTTTCCTATTCATTTGCATAAGTACAGTCCTTCACCAGCAATTTTAACTCCATTACAGCAATTTTAACTCCATTACAAAGTGATCAAAAGTCTCGTTTATACCCTGCGTCTTGTCATTAAACTTGTATCTCACGAATATCATATTCGTCATAGGCATGACAAATGCCAGCGGCAGCGTGTCTATGAACTTAATTTAAACTTAAGGTTTACACTGTGCTTTGTTTCCGCAGTAGCTGCACTTATGAATATGCTTGTATGCGTCACTCGCTTCATATTCTTTTGCTGCCTTTTCAATTGTGTAATGCATTTTTTGAACAGGTTTCATTCATCGAAGTGATCACTACCCAAATCGGTACTCGTGAATCTAAGATGTTTAACGGGCATTCCCGGTATTAAGTTGTGGATTTGCCTGTAAATATTTAGTGGCAGCGTGTCTATGAACGTAATTTAAACTTAAGCTTTACACCTTGCTTTCCTATTGATATGTGTACAAAGGCTTGTTCAGCATCAGAGGGTTTCCGCAGTAGCTGCACTTATGAATATGCTAAGCACAGTCCTTCACCCATGAATATTTACCTTATATGGGCAGGCACTCAATTACGTGGGAGGCGTGATGATGCAGGGCACAACTCCGCCTCACATGGCGACCAAGCAGCAGGCTATGGCCGTATATATGGACGAAAGTAGGTTCCAGTTATGATGTTACGTGTAGAATTTCGAAATGAAACCTGCCTAACTTTTGTAAGTAAGCTGTAAGGAATGAGCCTGCCAAATTTCAGCCTTCTACCTACATGGGAAGTTGGAGAATTAGTGATGAGTCAGTCAGTCAGTCAGTCAGTCAGTCAGTCAGTCAGTGAGGGCCTTGCCTTTTATTAGTATAGATTACAAAAAAAAAATACAGTGACTGGGCCACAAAATGAAAGGAACATAAAGCATACTGCTGCTGTATTACAGTGTCTTCCAGAAGTTTCATATGTTAACAGTAATAATACTACATTTCAATAGCCAGTAATTTACTGTAAATTTTCAAACATAATTTTAGTTAAAGATAGTTTAGATGTTATTAAAAATGCTTACCTGTAACAGTTATTTGGCCATCAGATAAACAGACCATCATTTTTCTCATTAATATAGCAATGTAGAATTATTTTATGTTGTCTGGTAGAAAAGGAAAGATTATTTTTTTTAATGTGGTTTGTGCTACTGCTTCACCAGTTTAGTGAAAAAAAACATAATAAATCAGCTTCCATAAACACAAAATAACATTTAGTACACAGAGAAAAATTAGCTTGCCACTCACCCCTCCAGTGCGATGTCAATGTTAGTACAAAGGGGTGTTCCTTATGCAAATTGTGAAACTTTAGTTTTCTTTCCCATTGTGACTTTACAGCAATATAACTGTTCATAAACATCTCTGCACATTGAAACAATTAATTAATATTGGCAGCTAAAACACTGTTTAAATGTACATGTCTGTCCATGTATTTATTTAAAATCAATTTTTAACCATTTACAGTAATCCCTCGCTATATCGCGCTTCGACTTTTGCGGTTTCACTCTATCGCGGATTTTAAATGTAAGCACATCTAAATATATATCACAGATTTTTCGCTGGTTCGCGAATTTCTGCAGACAGTGGGTCTTTTAATTTATGCTACACGCTTCCTCAGTTTGATTGCCCAGTTGATTTCATACAAGGGACGTTATTGGCGGATGGCTTAGAAGCTACCCAATCAGAGCACGTATTACATATTAACTAAAACTCCTCAATGCTATAAGATATGCATCCCGCGCGGAGCTTGATTGTTTGCTTGTCTCTGCCTCTCTCTCACCCTCTCTGACCTTCTCTGCGCCTGACGGAGGGGCTGTTTGCACAGAGGCTGTTTGCTTAAAAGATACTGACGCTCCTCTAAAAAAATGCCGCTTTATTGCTGTGCTCGGCATATTTAAAAGCACAAAAGCACACGTATTGATTTTTTGATTGTTGCTTTAATCTCGCTCTCTCTCTCTCTCTCTGACGTTCTCTGCGCCTGACGGAGGAGATGTGAGCAGAGGGGCTGTTTGCACAGAGGCTGTTTGCTTATAAGATACTGATGCTCCTCTAAAAAATGCCGGCAAACTTAAAAGCACACAAATTGATTTTTTGATTGTTTGCTTTTCTTTGCGAGCGCTCTCTCTCTCTCCCCCTCTGAAATTCTCTGCTCTTGAAGAGAAGAAGATCTATTTGCATTCTTTTAATTGTGAGAAAGAACTGTCATCTCTGTCTTGTCATGAAGGACAGTTTAAACTTTTGACTAAAGGGTGTTATTTCATGTCTAGAGGGCTCTAATAATGTTAACAGTGTGGGAGAGTTTATAAGGGCTTAAAATATATAAAAATAACTACACAAACATATGGTTTCTACTTTGCGGATTTTCGTCTATCGCGGGGGGTTCTGGAACGCAACCCCCGCGATCGAGGAGGGATTACTGTATTGTATTATATTCCTTGAGTATGAAATACAGATTTAAGTTAATGTATTTTTACAGTTTTTTTTTCTTACAGTGCATTAATGTATTTTCCCCTGAAATTTACATCAAGCTGAGCTTTGAAAGTCTTCTGTGGGAAAGTTCTCTGTGTGAATGAAAACTTTCTAAAGTTCGTACGATATCAAACAGTTTTCCATCAGTGCCCCTGTAGCCAGGATTTCATTTTAAACTGTCATCTCACCACACATACTGTATAAGTGAAATGGTATGAAAATGTGCGAACTGAAAGTGTCTTTCAATGCAATGCCAATAAGTCTAAATACAATTTGTCAGTAATTTGCTCTCTTGTGACATACCTAAACCAACTGTGATTACATAGTATATTTTCCAATATGGTATTTTATTGTGAAAAATGACAGTTAATTCCTGTGAAATGCTGGAAATTTTTACTGCGTAGCTGATAACATGTTAATCTGTTACAAATAGGTCCATATATGGGACGTTAGATCATCCTGAATTCGGTTACATATGAAGAGTACCTGATACCTCCATCCAATGGTCAGGGGGCTACCTAGAGGGACTGCGTATTTAAATGAACTCATCCTATACTCTTCAATAGTCAATATTCTTCTTTCATGTAAGTCATTTTATAGTGTGTTATACTACATCTGAAAACACAGGCAGCATCTAAATCGCCTGTAGATGTCCTGGTAAGGAATCTACCAACAGCTACTCTCCAATAGGACAAAAAAATAATTTTTAGCATGCTAATGTAAGATAGACAAGCTTCAAATGGTCATTTGCACACTTGCACAACACACCACACTCACCCCTTCATCACCTAATACGCTGCATGTCGTGAGTATACTGGTGGAAACATTCTACCTATTGATGGTGGTTGAAATGGCTCCCCACTCTTTATGTAAAGTACTTTGAGTATCTAGAAAAGCAATATATAAATGTAACTATCTAACTATGTTTCTAAATCCCACATAGTCAACATCCAGGTGGAAGACTTGAATCCAGCATACTAGATTGATGAGGCGGCACTACTAATAACACTATTGAACAAACACTATTAAAATTTTAAAGAAGAAAATACTCACAAATTATGATCTACTTAAAATATTAATAGAAACGTACAAATAAAGCTTCTCCAAAACACAACATGGCCCATCTGTGGAGAATAAGATAACTTGAACAGCTTACAAGAGTAAATATTGTGCTATACAAGATGGCTGCTGAACTATACATTTTGCACCATGTGACTACAGCTGGCAATTAGAAAAAAAAACAGACTAAGCTGAATGTTCTTATCCTTTAGAAACCACTAGAGGACACAAAATGATACCTAGCTACAGTGGTGTGAAAAACTATTTGCCCTCTTCCTGATTTCTTATTCTTTTGCATGTTTGTCACACAAAATGTTTCTGATCATCAAACACATTTAACTATTAGTCAAATATAACACAAGTAAACGCAAAATGCAGTTTTTAAATGATGGTTTTTATTCTTTAGGGAGAAAAAAAATCCAAACCTACATGGCCCTGTGTGAAAAAGTAATTGCCCCCTTGTTAAAAATAACCTAACTGTGGTGTATCACACCTGAGTTCAATTTCCGTAGCCACCCCCAGGCCTGATTACTGCCACACCTGATCCAATCAAGAAATCACTTAAATAGGAGCTGCCTGACACAGAGAAGTAGACCAAAAGCACCTCAAAAGCTAGACATCATGCCAAGATCCAAAGAAATTCAGAAACAAATGAGAACAGAAGTAATTGAGATCTATCAGTCTGGTAAAGGTTATAAAGCCATTTCTAAAGCTTTAGGACTCCAGCGAACCACAGTGAGAGCCATTATCCACAAATGGCATAAACATGGAACAGTGGTGAACCTTCCCAGGAGTGGCCGGCCGACCAAAATTACCCCAAGAGCGCAGAGACGACTCATCCGAGAGGTCACAAAAGACCCAGGGACAACGTCTAAAGAACTGCAGGCCTCACTTGCCTCAATTAAGGTCAGTGTTCGCGACTCCACCATAAGAAAGAGACTGGGCAAAAACGGCCTGCATGGCAGATTTCCAAGACGCAAACCACTGTTAAGCAAAAAGAACATTAGGGCTCGTCTCAATTTTGCTAAGAAACATCTCAATGATTGCCAAGACTTTTGGGAAAATACCTTGTGGACTGATGAGACAAAAGTTGAACTTTTGGAAGGCAAATGTCCCGTTACATCTGGCGTAAAAGGAACACAGCATTTCAGAAAAAGAACATCATACCAACAGTAAAATATGGTGGTGGTAGTGTGATGGTCTGGCGTTGTTTTGCTGCTTCAGGACCTGGAAGGCTTGCTGTGATAGATGGAACCATGAATTCTACTGTCTACCAAAAATCCTGAAGGAGAATGTCCGGCCATCTGTTCGTCAACTCAAGCTGAAGCGATCTTGGGTGCTGCAACAGGACAATGACCCAAAACACACCAGCAAATCCACCTCTGAATGGCTGAAGAAAAACAAGATGAAGACTTTGGAGTGGCCTAGTCAAAGTTCTGACCTGAATCCAATTGAGATGCCATGGCATGACCTTAAAAAGGCGGTTCATGCTAGAAAACCCTCAAATAAAGCTGAATTACAACAATTCTGCAAAGATGAGTGGGCCAAAATTCCTCCAGAGCGCTGTAAAAGACTCATTGCAAGTTATCGCAAACGCTTGATTGCAGTTATTGCTGCTAAGGGTGGCCCAACCAGTTATTAGGTTCTGGGGGCAATTACTTTTTCACACAGGGCCATGTAGGTTTGGATTTTTTTTTCTCCCTAAATAATAAAAACTATCATTTAAAAACTGCATTTTGTGTTTACTTGTGTTATATTTGACTAATGGTTAAATGTGTTTGATGATCAGAAACATTTTGTGTCACAAACATGCAAAAGAATAAGAAATCAGGAAGGGGGCAAATAGTTTTTCACACCACTGTATATATTACCTAGCAAATGTCCTCCACTTTCAACTTCAGCAGGTCGTAATTTAATGGTGTTTTTTGGTGCTTCACTTAATCATTTGCTGCATCATGTGCCAGATGCTGAGATGTTCAACACTGTCTCTACTAAAACATGAATTTGGGAGCAATATCCTTCAATGACCGTGTCATTATGGGTGAAAAGCATTGTTGCTATTTGGTATGAAAAGAAAATTAGACATTTTTCTGGACTTATGTCCCAATCTTCTAGAAAAGAACTTTTTCCTGATGTTTAACTCATCATGCCTTTATTATGCATAGCATCTGCCATTATGTGTGTTCTTTTATACAAAACAATACACTCTATAACATATTTAATCCCGCTCAGGGTTAAATGATTTTGTAAGCTGTCTTGGATAAAAACTCCTGTCGTGCAATAAATAATCACAGTAGGCATTATAACAACAAAAAAGGCTCTGAAAGTGAACGGATTGATTTATACTTTGTGAACTTGAACCCGGACACAGGCAGACGGACATCTTAAGTTCACCACACACTGTTTATTTACAAATATTATTTACAAATAACATGCACCACAAACCCCAGTGCCTCCAGCACCGATCCCCCAATGTCCAGGCCTCACAGTCTCAATGCTTCTCTCTCCTGGCCGCCTCCAGTTCTCTCTCCAGCTCCGTCTCTCTTCCACCCGACTTCCGCGAATGACTGGAGGGAGGCGGCCCCTTAAATAGGAACCCGGATGGGCTCCAGCTGCTTCCCGGCACTCCTCTGAAGACACACCCCAGTGTGGCGGAAATGCCGGCTGTGCACTCGGAAGCCCTCCGGGTGTCCCCTGTTTTCTTCTCCCCAGCACTTCCTGGTGTGGCAGAAGTACTGGGCTCCAGACTTCTACAGGCACCGGTGGCCACGGGTCCCTACAGGGCTAGGCTTCTAAGCCCTTTACCCGAGGCAACCAACACAACCAGGGTGGATGCCCCCTCGCGGTCTGGAGGAGGCACAAGCCCTCCTCCGGTCCTTCTGGGCGTCCACAACTTATATCTGTCACAACAGGGTACCCAGTTAGCAAGATTTTGCTGGAACAATGGAATGGGGCATGGCATGGGTAAGATCCACAAAAAGTCTCCAGGGTGAAGAAAGACAGAGGGGCCATCAGCAGTGGCAGGAATTGTCTTACAGATATCAGTTTAGGAGCACAGGGCCTGCCTGTATGTGTGCTGTATGTTGTGCAAAATTATTAGGAAGGGCAACAGCATGTGAGTAAGACAGTCATACAATCATAAATCATATTCCCCCAGGACACAAAAAAACTGACAACCCAATGTTCTGGGTCATGACAACCAACTATTGGAAGAGACGCCTGACTCTCTTCTACAGAGAATGAAGTTGGTGACAAAACACCTCTTGGCTGCTAGAGGGCATAACATGCACCCAAAAGGGAATGAAAGGGGCCGTGGTAGTCCTCACCTACAGCATGGGAGCTGCCTTTAAGTGCAATAGAAGACTCTGCTAGAAGTTCTAGCCTGATGTTCCTGAAGCAAAGTTTAGGTCACCCCTGCTCCCAGAAGTGCTTGGTGTGCTTGACTGTAAATGTCCTTGGGATGATTGTTTTAAAAAGCTTCAGAACCACAGGGCTATTAGGTGCAAACAGAAGCAAAAACTCACCCGGCAGTGGTGGTGGAGGACACAGGAGATGAGAAAGAGAATGCTTTGGTGTGGCACTGCTTTGGGTAAGTGGGTAGTGGCCCTGGATAGTTACGTGTTAAAAAACCTACACTGTAAAGTCTGGGGGGCGGAAGCTTTATTATTTTCCTTCTGTGCATGGTGGATTCAGAAAGCATTCAGACCCCAGCTCTTTCTGCCCAATTTATTGTGTTGTATCTGTAGATTTTATTTTAAATTCATACATTTAGCATTTTTGCCCATCAATCACAACTCATAATGACAACGTAAAAAAAAATTTTTTTCAGCAAGGTTTTCAAATTGATTAAAAATCAATAACTGGAATCTCTATTTCAATGAAGTATTCAACAACAATAACAACAACATTTATTTCTAAAGCACATTTTCATACAAATGATATAGCTCAAAGTGCTTTACAAGATGAAGAAAGAAAAGTTTATAAAATATAAAAATAAGATTAGGAAATACAACATAACCAAGAATAATGTAATTACCGATGGCCAGGAGGACAGAAAAAAATAAAAAAGAAATTCAGAGGGCTGGAGAAAAAGAAAATAAAAATTTTCAGGGGTTCTGAGGCCACAAGACCACCCAGACCCTACTGGGCATTCTAAATCAGCCCTTATGTTTTTCAGGCTTCACATGGAAGAACTTGGTCATGTGGACTTCTGGCCTTCAATCCATCAATGTAGGGACAGCATGGTACTTTGATCAGGTGGTGGTGGCACAGATCGCCACCACAGAAAAACAGAAAAAGAACAGCAGAGAAAGTAGGGTTTAGTACGGACCGCAGAGCCATGATAAAAATGATAATTCAATGCATACTCAGAATACCAGGGTTACACTAAAATGAAGCAATGAGAAAGCCATGTTAAAATAATGTGTTATTATAAGCAGACACTCATGTGAAGATCTAAGTTTATGATTTGGAGTGTAAGGTGAAAGACACAAGTAACAAGTAAAAAAAAAAAAAAAAATTGCGATGTATAAAACCTAAACTTGGCGTTAAGCCACACACATTTCCATGGTACTTCATACCCTGTTGTATGCAAGTTCTCCAGTCGGTTTTGCAGACTGGCTGCACCCAGCGTCAAAGCAGTGCTACTGTTCCTGTGTGGTTATCATTTCTTTTCCTGACGCGGCTTTATAAATACACTGAAATTAACAGCATATTGTTTATTAGTTTAATGCATCTTATTGTAATTAACCAGTAACAATATAATGGTCCACTGAATGGTCAAACTATTCCAAATACCATAGCTGCTTAAGCGTTTTTACTCTCACTGCACCTTATTTTACTTCTTTCAGTTGCTCCCGTTAGGGGTTGCCTCAGCGGATCATCTTTTTCCATATTACTATCACTGCACCACTCGGAGCAGCTGATCAGTAAGAGAATTATTGGTATACAGCATCAAGCACACGCTGCCACAGCCATGCTTCCTATTTGAACTGTTTCTATCATCCCAAGAACTATAAATGCACTCAATCAAGTGCTCCTTGTAAAACTATCTGTACTTATAAGTAGAATTACCTCACTGTAAACTTGCACTACAGTTACGTATAATATTGCACAACCTGAGCCACTTTATAAAAAGTGTATTTACATATGATGAAAATATCATTTTTAAGATGAAATGCAGCAAAATATGTTTATTATATTATACAGATAAAACTTTAACTTCATTTAAATAATCTATATTGTTAATAATTAAAAGTTGTTCCTGCCTCGCGCTGTATGCTTCACTGGGACTGGCATGAAGGACAGAATACTTAAACATGTACTATGAAGATATTTCAGTGTTCCTTAAAAGTTTTGAAGCATCAGCTCTAAGCTTACAGATGGCTTAACGTCCATTACAGAGCTAATTGTGTGGCAATCGGTTACTTGGAGAAAGAAAAGGAAGGACAGGAATTGGAGGTTAGTACGTTTGAAAGAGAAGGTACTGCAGGGGCGGCCCTGTGCAGGTGGCCATCCACTGTTCATAAGATACCATAAGGAGAAGGGGCCACCGATTCTTTCTCTGCCCAAGGCCGCCATGAGCCTAGAGCCGCCCCTGAGTACTGCTGCAATAAATTATTTCATCGAAGGTCGCAAACAATCACTACACCACCGTGTTCCCATGTTTAATAACATGCTTTAACTTCTATCATCATGAAAATATCACATATACAGCTCAGTATTTTAGTTATTCCAGGAGCTATAATATCACAAATGTAATGGATTCTGTGTCCTGTCAGAGGTAGAGAAAGCCTGTTTAAGAAGCACATAGTGATTCACACACATAGAGCACATAGAAGAACACATACAAAACAAAGCATTTAACGTGCTACTTTACTTACGATGTGATTTGAGAAACTAGTTAATAAACGATTTTAAGATTAAGTTTATGATGTTCTACTTTAATCACGTAGTTTATTTTGTCCATTAAAGTGGAAATTTCGAGATTGAAGTTGACATTTTGTGCTTTTTCCCCACTGTGTGCCTTTTTTGTTCTCTGCACCCTAATAAACTTTCATATGAAACTCAGACGGTGGGCTACGACTCGCCCTTTCACGGCGACTTTGATATCTGACAACTTCTTTTTTATTTCCGGCACTGTGTGACTTTGTGAGCTTGAGCTTTCAAGTTTCTCCGACACGCTATGTCACTTGATAAGCTTCTTTTTGTTGTTTATACCACTGTTTAAACCAACAAATAGTATGTTTTTCCTTCCCTCCACTTGATATTCGCTGAAATTATTCCATTTTCCCTCTTGCTTTTCCCATTGTCTTTTCACAGAATGCTGAGCTTAAGGGCTATTTATATTGATTTGCATATTCAAAGAGGCGTAATTTTGGGAGGAGTTGGGGCGGGACAGCAGATGTGTGCACGAGCATTACTTTTCACGCTGACCGGGATTTATGTAGCGGAAGAACACCGAAGTTGGTGAACGCACAGATTCCTGCATCTGGATTTTTCTGTGCATAAGCACATTTTGGCTTTTGTGCTTACATCATGTTATATTGTGAATTCTACACACGGCGTTATGCATTAGGCCCCTGGTAATCTGATTAATATGTGATTTAAAATGTAGGTCAGAGTCAATAATCACCCCTAAATTCTTTACCTCTGTCTTGATTTTTAAGCCTAATTGAACAAGTTTATTTCTAATACCCTCACTATATCAATTTTTGCCAATCAGTAATATTTCTGTTTTCTCCTTATTTAGTTTCAGAAAATTACTACTCATCCATTTAAAAAAACAAGTAAAACATTATGTCAGTGAACTAAGAGAGTCTGGGTCATCAGGTGCAATTGATAAATACAGTATCAGTATCATTTCCGGCTGCCTTTATCATCTTGTACAGTAGATTAACCTTTAAATGTATATGTTTGCCACTTTGGCCCATCAATCTATACTCTAAAACCCATAATGACAAACTGAATACATGTTTTCAAAAAGATTTGCAAATTAATTAAAAATCAAAAACTGAAATCTCTCATTTATAGAGTGTCACGCACGTGCGAGTAGGAGGATGTTGTATGGACCAAGAATATCATAAAAACTGCTGAATACGAGGTCAGACACAAAAATAGCTGTACTGCACTTGAGGATTTAAAGAGCTTGAGGATTGAGATTCTCTGGTCTGATGAGACTGAACTCTTAGGGCAAAACTCCAAGCATTGTCTGGTGAAGACGAGGTACTGCTCATCACCTGCCTAACACCATCCCTACAGCATGAAGCATAATGACGGCAGCATCATGCTAATAGGAGTGTTTCTCAGTTTCAGGGACAGGGAGACTGGTCAGATTTGAAGGAAGGATCAATGCAGCCAAATATAGAGAGGTCCTTGAAGAGTACACACCACTTTAGACTGAACAACAGGTTATCTTTTAGCACCACCATCACACAAAGCATACAGCCAAGACAACACTGGAGTGACTTTGGGACAAGTCTTTGAGTGTTCTTGAGTCGCCCATCCAACACCCTAACTGAAACCTCATAGAAAAATTTGCAAACCTTTCTGAAAACATGTTTTCAATTTGTCTTTATAGGTTTCTGTTTGCTGATTGCGGGGCAAAAAGTCGCATTTAGTCATTTACAGTGAAATTAAATCTACAAAACAATTGAGGGGGCAGAAAGTGAAGGGATGTGAATACTTAATGACTCCAGTGTGTGTTGGCTGTCCTCCCTGTGGGTGTTTTTGTGTAATAAAGTGGAAAATTATTTTGTCCACCTTTACCTTCTTAGCATTTTTCTGGGTGCAGAGGGTTCCATGAAGGCTCTATCATATAAAACTGTTCAGTTTTCATTTGCCAATTTAAAAAAATCTATTAGGAAAGAGGTGAAAGAGCATCATATTTACAAACAAATGTATTCAAATGAAGAAATGTAAAGCTAATTATATAACAGGCATTGGCTCACAGTTGGTTTGGCTTTTAATTTAGATTTACCTTATAGCGATGGCACTGACACAGTTACTAGGCTGGTTGGCCTGTGCTTGTTTGCTAAAGACATGTTCAGATTAAATGCCATTTGCTGGTATTTTTCATTAGCGGCTCTGTAAATATTAACTTTTCCTTTCATTCCTCAGTCTGGAGATGCCAACAAGTGATGTCTTAGACCATGTCAGTATAGGTGAACTCCAATACATCATAGAAAGGACAGCAAAGGCCCATTTTCATTTACACACCTACTTGAAAATGCTATAGATATGCTGTCATAGCTCCTTTTGCTGTTTGCCTTCTTTAATTTGCTCTTTGGCCAAGTACATGTGCAAACAATCTATCCAGGGAAACTAAACAAACCAATCAGATGTAGTTTAAGCCAAAGCAGGTCTGCTAACAGTTTCTGCCACATACTTCCAGTTGCACTGACTAATCTTTAAAGCTATTCCAAACTAGAACTTCTTCTGATTGAAAGTGTTATCTGTTCAAACAGATTCAAAATGAGTCATCTTTAGAAAATGTGATCTTTGGAGGAAAGGTGCAGCTTTATTTTGTTTTTCTTCAAACTTTCTCATAGTTTTTTCCTTATCAGGCAGTCTTTGTTTTCAATTCTCTTATCTTTTTATACAGGTTTTCTAGCAGCCCATACTTCGGGGTGTTTAATGGCATTTTAAGTCTACTTTACAAAACATGTACTCTTCTGTAATGTAATTCTGCAAACGTAAGCAAACAGAATATCATAAAGAGGGACTGACTGGGTACTGTCTATTTAGCACCCCATTTCTGCCAAGCTGGTATCCAACTTTGAGGCTGTGACCAATGACAAGCTGTTCTTCACATTCTGTGTTTCTATGGTCTCTTGGTCTTGCAAATTCACTCTACACAATATCAACAAGATCAGGCCACATCTGCCAGACTTTACAGCACAACTCCTGGTCCAAGCAATGGTCCTGTCATGTCTGGACTACTACAACTGTCTGCCAGCAGGAGTACTGGCATGTATCATCAAGCCACTGCAGTTGATTCAAAATGCAGCGTCATTCAGTCAAGGTGGGCACATATCACTGTTCACTTCAGATCACTACACTGGCTTCCTGTAGAAAAGTGCAAAGGGCTACACATAGGTGAAAGGAACATCAATTATAAATGAAAGATGGGAGACACTGTCATACTCTCTGAAAAGGATTGAAACAACATTTTTATCAATATAGCAATGTTCAGAAACAATTAAAAAGGAAGATAAAATGTTACGTTACATCAAAAAAACTACTGAATTTGAGGTCAGACACAAAAATAGCTGTACTGGGCTTGGGGCTTTCCTGGTAACCCGTCTGGAGGTCGGCCGGATGTGAATCATAGAACTATATCCCCTCCTACATGCCCTCTCAAACTGCTGACCGACTCGTTATATCCTGTGAATTGCCCCGCCAGTATTTACACAACGATCGCTACACAAGTTGCTGCGATAATGTTGGGTGAAAAAATCGGACAGCGAATCAACATCAAATTTCTTGCAAAAATGTAACAAAACAGTCACAGAAACTTAAAAACAGTGTATGGTGCTAACAGTTTGTCACGGACACAAGGTTTTGAGTGGCACAAACGTTTCAAGGAAGGACAAGAAAATGTGGAAGACGTTCAACACCCAGGAAGAGAGGTGGGAGGGTGCTTCACCAAGACAACACTCCTACGCAGAATTCTTTTTCTGTAAAGCAGTTTTTAACTGACAAAAACATTCCTGTTCTCGATCATCCTCCCTATTCGACCAATTTAGCTCCCTGTGATTTTTACTTGTTCCTGAAAATCAAAAGTGTCCTAAAGGGAACACATTTTTCTTTCTGTTAAAGAGCCTCAAGCACTGTTTCAATCAATGGAAGATATGTATGGAGTGGTGTAGAGATCGGGAGGGGGAGTATATAACAGGCGAAATTGTTTAGAATGCTCTAAGACATCAATAACTTTTTTTTTTTAACCAATTCGATTATTTTTGTGTCTCACCTCGTATAAGTCAAGGAACATTATGCTTAAACTATATAGTAAGATGGCATCTGGAGTACTGTATACAGTTCTGGTCGACACGCTACAAGAAAGACATTGCAGCACTTTAACACTAGAATTACCAGAGCCTACGAAAAAACTCGTAATTCCGTCCCACCTTAAATTGCTTCTTAAATCCCTTCACACCTCTCTGCCAGCGTCCTTTTTCTTCTAAATGTGCTGATAAAGAGAAGCTAGGAGCAGCCGGCTATTCCATCCCCCCACCAATTTAGAACGTGCACAAACTTCTCTCAGCTCATGCCTTGATTGAGTATCTGGCAGTGAAGTGGAGTTGTAGGGTGGAAATAATAGATCGTTATTTGGAACACATGCATTTCATGTCTGTTCCGTTTCTACAGTAATCTGTGTAAACACATTGTTAAAACAGAAACGTTTTTTATATTCTAGTAGTAGATGACAAAATGTAGGCATAAACTATATAATGTATGAAGCCTGAAGTCCAAATATCAAAGAAAAAGGTACAACTATAACACAACAATTGCGCTTTTATTGCACTGTGCAGAGGAGGAGCAACTGGGTGTATCCCAGAACTTAAGGACAAGTTCTAGTCTGACAGACTCAGAGAATTAAACCTGTTTAGTTTCGAGCAGAGGAATCTGCATGGGGACCTAATCCAGGTCTTCAATATCTTCAGATACATTGATAATATGGATCTAGCAGAATTCTTTTGGTTTAAGGGTGAATCACGAAGGGAAGTGGAATTAAGTCTGAAGCCAGGAAGCACTTGTTTATGCAAAAAGTTGTGGGACTCTGGAACAAACTACCAAGATTTGGAGTTGAAGCAGAAACCCTGACAATCATCATGAAGAATCAGGAAGAGATATCAGGACAGCTTATTTATTAGCTAAACAAACAGGCTTGATGGTCTGAATGGTCTCCTCTTGTCAAATTTCTTATGTTTGTTATGTTCTTAGGTTTCATGTTAAGTTCAAATCCTTGATGCTTGGTTACAGAGTAGTAGTCAATAGGTCAGCCCCAGTATATATAAAGACAAGGGTGTTTCTTTTATTCTATAAAGTGACATCTGAAATTGTAATTGCAATTAACAAAACAGAAATGAACAACTGTCATGCAAATTTTATTACTCCCAAGATCAGCAACAGAGTTCTATTCTGTTATGCAAATAAGCAACTTTTTTTCTTGACATAAAAGATGAGTGTTTATGTATGAGGTTAAAAATAAAGTTTAAAATTTTGAGACTCAATTGCAAAAAAAAAAATAGACAAGAAACATCAAAGTATTTCATTCTTCTTCAAATAGATGCTGTATTGAGAGAAGATCTTGTGAAACTGTTTTATAGTTTCACCCTCCACCTGAAATTAATCTATGAAGTTCATTAGGTACGACCATGGACAGTGTCTGGTGATGCCACCTCTGCGTGGTATCAGTTCTCACTCCAGACTCTTCATCATTTGTTGGTGGAAACAGCTGCCCATCTCCATTTGAACTGCTGACTCCCTCAAAATGTTTAAGAAGCCCCTGAAAACTCTCTTGTTTGGTGAATTCCTGTTTAACTGACATTAGCTGTTAGATTTAATAACCTAGGAGGTGTAACTCGCTTGTATTTTGTTCTGAGCTCTTCGCTTGTGATGATCAAGTTTGTAACCCTGTCTTACAACACTTGTTCCCAAACTGCCCTGCAGACCGATGTTTACTAGATTACATAGATGTCTTTTGTAAGTCACTTTAAATAAAAGTGTTCATTAAATAAATATAAGTCTTTTAGTAAATGACGTCAAATCAAAATGAAAAATAAGGAAATAATAAGGACGTCTTCGGTCGTTGCAAGTCACAGTCACAAAAGGCTTCTCTGAGTACTTGACGTTAAGTGAGTGCGGTCCAAATGGGCCACCTCTCTGTGTCTTCAAGGTTTAAGAAGCTCCACTGGGCGGAAGCGTGGGGCCTCCACAATTGTACTGAAAGTGAAATTATGGTCTGCCTGTGGTTTTTCATTCTGACGTGAAGACAGATGAGGTCGTTAGTGATTGCTTTTCTTTACTGTCTATGATCAACTACCTTACCCTGACAGAGCCCCTCTGACACTGTCCTAGTGCTAGTGTGCGAGTGTAAGAATTACAAAGCCAGGACATTGGTGGCACCAATATTGTCATTGTACTAAATTTAAAATCCATGTTTTGCACTGCAAATTAACTTCTTACTTACTTGGATTTGCTTTCCTTTTGCTACACCCAGTCATCAACTTTTAATGAACCTATAGTAGTGAAATTTTGTGACACTGATATCCATAGGGTAAGACTCCAAACCTTTACAAACTCTCTAGTGAATTCTTTTTTTGAAATAGTTTTAAAAATGCATAGAATATCTAACAAAGAGCCTTAGCCTTAATGCAAAGCTTTCCTGTGAGATTTGATACTTACAATATCTTTTGATTACAATATCTCACTTCTTTAAGATGCCATTGCATAGAGACACAACAATTCATTTATAAAAAGCTGCACAATGCCATTCAATACAATACTTTTGCACTTTTTGTGCTGACTCCAAAACAACTTCCATTAATTCATCAGTTTTAGAAGTTAATTTGATTTATGTTACAAAAACTGATGTGGCCAGCAAAATTAGTTTCCTATGTAACAACATTTTAGCAGTAAAATGTTTCAGGCTGGTATGTTATTGTGTGAAATCAAATGGAAAAATTGTAGGACGCCTAAACATGTAAATTCAATGAAATTTTGACCCTGTCAGAAAATTCACATCTATCTGCTATCTATGTTTGAGTGTCTATCTGTCTAGAGTTTTATATATACGAGGTGTGGCAGAAAAGTAATGAGACTGGCAACACTGCAAGCGATCCGGCAATGCTGCGCTGTTCTTGATAGAGCACGTGTATCAGTACCCTCCCATAGCTCAGTGCGAGTTTCAACTCCTTCCGTTAACTACGTGATTTTTGTGACTGCTATTAGCAAAGTTGTGTTTTTGGTTGTGTGTCACTCAAAATGGAACAGCGGAATTTGGACTAACGTTGTGCCATTAAATTTTGTGTTAAGCTTGGAGAATCGGCAAGTGTGACGTTTGAAAAGTTAAAACAGGCCTATGGGGAACATTCTTTATCTCGAGCTCAAGTTTTTCAGGGAGGCCTTCAACTTCGAAAACCAATGAAAACATCGAACGTGTGAACACTCTTGTGAGATCAGACCAGCGTTTAACATTAAGAATGTTGAGTGAACAATTAAATTTGAACAGATTTACCGTTCATCAAATTTTGACTGAACATTTGCACATGCGAAAGGTCTGTGCCAAAATGGTGCCGAAAAACCTCACAATTGAGCAGAAGGACAATCGAAAAAACGCATTCCTGTGCTTCCCCAGCCCCCTTATTCACCTGACCTCAGTCTGTGTGACTTTTTCCTTTTTCCTAAACTAAAAAATGTCCTCAAAGGACGTCATTTTGGGACTTTAGAAAACATCCAAAAGAGTGTAACGGACATGCTCAAGACCATACCGGTTGAAGACTTCCAGCGCTGCTACCAACAGTGGGAACAACGTCTCCATCGGTGTGTAGCTGCCCAAGGGAACTACTTTGAAGGGGATAACATTGATGTTTGAAAAAAATAAAAACTTTGGTAAATAAAAAATCAGTCTCATTACTTTTCTGCCACACCTCGTACACTAGAAACCCAATTTAAAGACCCCCACAGTCTTACCATCAGCTACTTCCCTCTTTGTAACAGTCAGTGAGATCTAATTGAATTAGTACTTTCTCTATGTGTCTTTTTTATTTATTTTTTTTCCTATTTAAAATGTTTTTAATTAATTTGTAATGTTGGTTGTAGGTGCCATTATTGGGCTAAAAAATGCAATACGTTTTACAAGTACATGTGACAAACGCCTAGGAATGGGTGTGTTGAAAAATGACTCCCTTGCGTGAGCATGTCACAAGTGACACTGTACGAACTGTGGACTGCAGATAAACTCTGTTGAATTAATTAAAATTAAATGATGCATCTGCTCTCCTTAATTGGGCTTTAAAAGAAGACAACACACCCTGGCCAGGGGAGTTCAGATTGAAGTTGCCCAAAGCTCACCCGGTATGGGGAGAGAGGAAGAGGAAAATGTAAAAACTGGAGGTTAAAAGTAAGGAGACCATTAATGTTATTGTAAAATCCTGGTCTTGTGCAATTGTGATTTGAGTCAAGAGCATGCAGGACCACCACAATTGTGGATAAATTGTTTCCACCATTCAAATGTTAAATTAATTTTGACTCACCCTGTATATATATACTCAGCAAAAAAAGAAATGTTCCTTTTTCCAGGACTGTGTATTTCAACAATAATGTTTTAAAAATCCAAATTACTTTACAGATCTTCATTGTAAAGGGTTTAAACAATGTTCTCCATGCATGTTCAATTAACCATAATCAATTAATTAACATGCACCTGTGGAATGGTCGTTAAGACCTTAACAGCTTACAGAAAGTAGGCATTTAAGGTCACAGTTCTAAAAACGCAGGACACTAAAGAGACTTGTCTACCGACTGTGAAAAACACCCAAAGAAAGATGCCCAGGGTCCCTGCTCATCTGCGTGAACGTGCATTAGGCATGCTGCAGGGAGGCATGAGGACTGCTGATGTGGCTAGGGCAATAAATTGCCATGTCCGCACTGTGAGACGCCTAAGACAGCGCTACAGGGAGACAGGAAGGACAGCTGATCATCCTTGCAGTGGAAGAGCCCGGATCTCAATCCCATTGAGCACGTCTGGGACCTGTTGGATCGCAGGGTGAGGGCTAGGGCCATTCCCCCCAGAAATGTCCAGGAACTTGCAGGTGCCTTGGTGGAAGAGTGGGGTAACATCTCACAGCAAGAACTGACAAATCTGGTCCAGTCCATGAGGAGGAGATGCACTGCAGTACATCAAGCAGCTGGTGGCCACACCAGATACTGACTGGTACTTTTGATTTTGAGCCTCCCTTCATTCAGGGACACATTGTGACATTTCTGTCCTTTATGGTGTACTGGTGGCTATAGTCTCAATTACTTTACTTTGGATGGAATGCGTGAATAGAGGAACACATTAGCTTTTTTATATTCAAAAAATTGCATGTGGCTTCACTTTCCAAAATTGCCAACAAATGAAGTGGGCATCAAATTTTCATATCTTTGCTCACTCTCACCCCATTTACTTATTGGTAAGGACTTACTGTATGTGAAAATCACAGTAAATGAAATGTCAAAAGCAGATGAAGATTTGGAAAATCTGACATGTGAGAATACTTTTCACACAAGTGCAGTTTTAAAAAGTCATTCAGAATATCGCTGAATGCAGAATTTGTGAAGTGGCTGGAACAACAAAGCAGGAGAAGGCTCACTTGCTTTTATGGTATCAAAGATGAGAGGACAGCGAATTTCTTTCCCTCATATCCTGAATTTTGATGACTTTGCTCAGTTTCCTGAATGTTCAAAATATTCTTATAGTCATTTACTAATGAAAAAATGTAGCTTCTTTAAGAATGGCTGACTTTAGGTATATTTTTCAATGGAATGAATGAGCCAATTATTTCATGTATTAAATACAATTCTTTCCATAATAAGCAGTCACTAAATTTATACTAAGACAACTTACCTCATATCTATCCAGACAAGCATGACCTTTCCTCCCCATTTGTGAAATATCTTGTGCTTTTATTACAAAGCACTTCACCAGTCAAGTATGACTACAATGCAGCTCGACCAAAAGTGTAGTTAATAATAAAGAAAAAGAAAATTTATAAAAAATGTATAAGAATAATTTCTGTGATGAATGACCCAGTCGACAGGGTAACGGCAGGAAGAAAAGATTACTGAAGGGCAAGAGCAATGTCCTAAAAGGAGTTGGGGAAAAAAGCACTGGCACAGATAGATAGATAGATAGATAGATAGATAAATAGATAGATAGATAGATAGATAGATAGGAAAAGCACTATATAATAGATAGACATGTAAGACACTATATATTAGATAGATAGATGTGAAAGGTACTATGTAACAGAAAGATAGATAGATAGATATGTCCTATCTATCTATCTATCTATCTATCTATCTATCTATCTATCTATCTATCTATCTATCTTTCTGTTGCATAGTGCATTTCACTTCAAACTATTATATAGTGCCTTTCACATTTATTTATCTATCTATTATATAGTGCCTTACATGTCTAGCAATCTATCTATTTATTATATATGGCCTTACATATGTATTTATCTATCTATCTATCTTTCTGTTACATAGTACCTTTCACATCTATCTGTCTAATATATAGTGTCTTGCATATCTATCTATCTATCTATCTATCTATCTATCTATCTATCTATCTATCTATCTATCTATCTATCTATCTATCTATTTGTTTTATCTAGTAAAAACACAATTTTTGCATATCTTGATCTCCTTGGTATAATTCTTGCTACAGTAGTTACAGCCATACTGTATAAGTGACATATTATATATTGTAAAAAAAATGTCCATTTTGACACATTTTCAAAAACAGCATTTTCACACTCTGGCTCTGTCAAAGCATGAAAATAAGGACTGTTCATTCTAGGCAGATGCACTATTAGGCATAATAACAAGAGAACTTTCCAAGAAAGGAAAAACAACACCATATTTTTAGATCTCAGAGTACAATGTTTCCAAACCCATTTTTCTCATGTGCCCAGTGTGACAATGGAAAAATGGTGTCATCATAAATTGATGCATGGACAATTTTCATTGGTTAGTAAAGCTTTATTATGCCAGTCATACTTAATGTCTTTTCATTTCGAATGTTAAAAAAAACCTCAAAAGGTGTTATATTTTAAAACAGAGTATGCTACTCTGGTTTATCACAATGATCGTGTGTCATTTCCTTGCGGTGCTTGATGATTAATTGGATAACCCAAACCTCAGATCATCAATCGAGTGTAAGTTTCACAGGGGACACATTTACTAGATTATTGAAATTAAATTGCTTACTTTATATTTAGGTTTACTCAAAGGCTTATTTTTTTAGTTCAATTTGTTCACCCACAGTACTTTATGTGGTTCAATTTGTAGTTCAATTCCTTGAAATGTAAGTTTACTTTTATAGGGGGTGCAAACATAAATCACACATTTTCTAGGGTTGCGGGGCATAGGAAGGGTTGGGAACCACTGACGTATTTAGAGAAACTATTTTACTGAGATGAAAAGTGCATTAACAATTAAAGCATACAGTCATAAAAGTCATAAAATAATGTCTATAGCCCTTCTAGACAATTTAAAAGACAATGAAATATAACATAATAAAATCACATTCCTCTACAAGTGGGAACAGCTTTAAACAGTAAAACACCAAGAAGCCCCCGACTTGTACATTAGCCAGTGATCTTTTTATCTGTTTATGATGCTCACACCCATCTGTCCAACTGTACACCTCTGTCTTTCTTTCACATTTCTTGTGCTCCCACAGTCTGTAAGTCTTGAACACTCCTGGTGGGTGATGTATTCTTACAGCTCCATCAGGGTTTATTTCAAGGCCATGTGCCACTAGGATGTGGTGCTGCTTGCATCTTGATTCCAAAATGAATAATACAGTTAGCAAATCTATCAAACCATCTCTGCAGTTTCTGGAGGCAGTTACAGTGGTGGCCTATCAGAATACATTCTAGATTAGAAGGGCTGTGTGGGGTTTATAGTGTTTTCATGTATAATTCTGCATGGTTTATGTTGGTTGCTTAAATATTTTTATATATGATACATACCATATTACAAGGCAAACTAAAATTAACCAGATTTTTAGGACCTTAAGTTGTTCTCTTATTTTTTGAGACATCTGTCCCAACATAGAAGGAGGGAGAGTATGTATATTTGTCTTATGGACCTTATGTAGTAGACTTCTACAACAGACACCCTCCTCGATCATCTATTTTTACTGATCCTTGGTATACAATGTAAGTATTGTATTTGTGTCCATTATCTTATTTCTGTCGATGTGGAGGATGACCTTTGTCTAAGAATTGTTTTGCTAGCATGTTCTGGATTAATAAAGTTTTTTTTTTTTATCTCTTTATGAATATTAGAATATTAAAACATTAGGACAATTTTGAGGAGAACAGACCATTTGGCTCAGCGAAACTTGCCACTCCTATACACATAATTTGTACCCAGACACGAAGTTGAAGCAGAAACCTTCACAAATTTTATGGTATCTAGATTAGATATTGGGACATCTTCGCTATTAGCTACACAAACAACCTTGATGGACTGAATGGTCTTTTCTTGTTTGTCAAATTTATTATGTTTTCCAAAATAACATCACGTCAAGAATTGAAAGTCCTTAAGGTTCTACTTACTCTCCATCAGTCTACGTTGTAATTTATTCCACGTGTCCATGGTTCTTTGCGTGAAGAAAACTCTTTTAACATTTTGTACAAAATCTGCAAAAGTTTCCAACTGTACCACCATGTTCATGTTAATGAATTTATTTTAAAGTAACAGCAGGGATCCACCGTTCTCAGCTAAGTACTTAGGTTGGAAGTATGCGCGGAGAGGACGTTGCCACACCAACCACAAGATGAACCACCTGTATTGGGACCCGAGTGCTTAGCTTTAGTATTATTAGGGGTTAGCCCTCTTCTGTTGAAAACATTATTAATTGACTTGGAGTTCACCATTTTGGGGAGTTTTCGGACTTTGCCTTCAGAGTCATCCACAAATATCGTGCAGTGTAACATCAGGTAGGGGTTGCTGGGCTATTGAAGATCCAGGGTTGGACTATGGACATCATATGACAGGGTGGTGAGGGAGTCTCAGAAGATCAGGGGCTGAATGCCCGAGTTCAGGGGCTAAAGACTTCCCTAACGGAGCCACTGTACTGTACTAATTCCTTTCATGATTTAAAATACTTCAGTCACTTTGTGATCTTTGCTTGAGTAAATTGAAAAGGTTATGATTCTCTGTAACTTATATTTTCATGGTCTTATTTCATATGTAACTATGGTGCTCTGTGTAAAGAAACATTTTATAGTATTTTACCCACATCTAACATTTATCTGTGCCCGATATTTTTATTGAAGAACTAGTTTTAAAATAACAGTTGGCATCTTCCATATTAATTTCATCCAGAATTTGAAGCCCTTCCATCATGGCTCCCCTTTATACATAGACAGATGATCTCAATTTGATGTTCTTCATAGTTCATACCTCCTAGTTGTGCATTAAGTCCAGTAGCTCCTCTCTGGACTTTTCCTATTGCAGTTAGATTTGTTTAGCAATATGGAAACTAAACCTATTTTAGGATTCAATTAGCTGACTTTTTGTGAATTAACCAATGGCTCACAATACTGAAAACAACCTGAGGAAAAATACAACAAAAGAAGAGGGTTCATGTTTCAATGTACAAAGTATATTTGTTCATTGATTTTGTTTATTCCAGTAAACAGCTACAGGGATCAATCATATTTTGGCAGTGTTAATTACATGAAAGGAACTAATGCTGAGTGAGTGAGCAAGCAAAATACAAAGTTTAAATAAAGTAAATGTAAAAGCCAAATCCATGTTAATGGTAGATTTACCTTAATGTGTGCTTAGTTGGAACTTGAATATAATGTAGCTTTAACATGGATAATGGAATGTTCTAATTGATGGTTTTAGACAATAGAATAGCCTTTAGATTGAAGTGTCAAAGATAAGACAAGAGCCACAAAAAGATTTGGGGAAGCCACCTGTATAATTTTTCCCGGCTGCAAATGGAAGAATTTTTTAGTACAGATGTGTACAGGTTCGAGTCCAAAACAGAACTAACTGGTGAGGTTAAGATGGTGGGTTTTTAAAGTGCAGTAAAGGAAGTGAGGTAGTTATGACCGGAACTGGAAGTTACATCATCGGGCTTGTGATCGGAAAGGGCGTCTTCTGGACCAGAAGTGACATCATTGGGCTCGTTACTGGAAGGGGCATGTTCTTGACCGGAAGTGACATCATTGGGTTTGTGATTGGGACATCTTCTGAACCGGAAGGAACATCATCAGGCTCGTGACGAAAGGGGCATCCTCTGAATCGGAAGTGACATCATGGGGCTCTGACCGAAAGGGCCATTTTCTGGACCGGAAGTGAGGTCACAGGGCTCCTGACTGGAACCGACATCATGGAGGCCAAGTGGAATTTCCCATAATGGGTCTGCAGTGGAAAAAGAGAAAGTATCAGTGCACCTCACCACCCAATGGTCTGGAGTGGAATTACATTCCTTCGAGCCCTTTAGCTGTCTCCCGTATGCATGTATGTGACAACAGCTAGAAAGAAACATGAACTGTTAGACAGAAAAGCATTACGGGCAGACAGTTTTCAGACCATTATGTATGAATGTGTGTTAAATGAGATAGCGTAGAAACCTTAAGAAATGTAACCAACGAAGACACTTGGACTGAGGAGTTTTTACTTGTATGAGTCATAAGGTTGCCAGAATGCCTTCCTGGTAACTGCATTTAAACCATTTTGAACTACTAGTTACAGTAAACAACACTGTTTATCTCACCAATTGAACACAAACATCAAAAATCCTAGTTGCTGTGGTATTGTAACAATTATGAAAGTGAAGAAAAATTCCTGCAAAAATAAGGCAGCTGTGTTATGACTGTGTTGTGGCATAGAAACTTGGCAAAAAAAAAGAAAAAATATAATGAATGCACACTGTGAAATGGAAATAAGATTTCATCCTGGAGTGATAAGACATTTTAAGGATTTTCTTTTGATGCGCATTCCTGTTTTTGTGAATAACATGCTTAAGTACTTTGCCATTTGTGAATTATACAATGCAATTTCCAGAGGAGCATATTCTATTAAAATAGAGCTCAATACATTGACTTTCTCAGGAGCACATCATACTGTGAGACAAGGGTGGCTTTGAGATGATAACTGTAGATTGAAGTCCACCATGCTGCACAGTACACCTCAGGGCAGTGTATCCTACTTAGTAACCTGATAAAGCCAACCCCGGTATTAAACTGGGATAAAAAGTGTCATATAATATTTTATGCAAGTGGGTTGACCCAATTATCTCAAGGTTAAGAACACATTTTACATGAAACTTCTTTCACTTCTGCTCATTTCATTTCAGTTTAATTTTATATAGATCTCTTTACTGTGTTACATTTCAACCGGGGTCTAACCTCTGGCTCAAATATGTTTTTACTGTTTTTTAAATATTATTTTTTGTTTTATATTCATTCAATTTGTTTTGTTTTTCTTGAATTCGTTTAATTTAATGATTTTTTGTTAATATTGTATTATATTGTGTATATGTTTCATTGCTATATCCTTTATGTTAAGTGGGTGGGGCCACTATGACATCAATGCTAAAGGACCGCCCTCAACCAATTTATTCTGGATGAGGGCTAAATTACTTCAGAGAGTCACTGAGTGTTGTGGAGTGTGGATCATGTTTGGAAGTATCTTACATTTTTCTGGCTTGTGGTTATTTTTTTCTCTGCTTTCAAATTCTGATCTTGGATTACAAGTATGTGTGCTACAAACCCCACACAAAATGGCAGGATGCTGGTAACACCAGCATGCTATTAAAATAATAAACATTTGAAATAACAAAAGCATACAAGTTAATTCCCAACACTTGTGTCCTTGAGTCATTTTTCAACCGGATAGCTTACTCTAAGGCTGGGTTTATATTTCACGTGATGTAACGTGTGCTCCAGCAGATGCTACTGCTACACAAGCATTGAACTGTTTATACTTGTGTGCATACTTTATGTAAATCTGGAAGATTCCATCACGGTGAGAAAACGTTAAGCTTCACTGTGTTGTGGATTGCTTGAAACATCCATTAAATTCCAAGGACACAATGTCTCTGAAAAGGATGTTCAATGATTATATCCATCTATCCAGGGACGTGCCCATTCCAGCAAGCATCGATCACAAGACAGGAACAATCTCTGGACTGGGCACCAGCCCATCACAAGGTGAAAACAAGCATACACATACACTTGTGTCATTTTAGCATCACCCATTCCCCACACCTTCATGTCTTTGGAAGGAAACCAGAGCATACCGTGGAAACCCACCAGGAAAACATGCAAACTCCAGGCAGGGAACTCCAGTGACGTGACATGACTCCCTGTGAGACAGCAGCACTACTGCGCTGGCACTGTGCCGCTCCCACATGTGTAGTTATTAAGAGTATTCATTACTTAAATGAAGTTATCGACTTATATGTAAAATATAACATACATACTTTAATGCATTTCATCATAAAATCTAAGGATTCTAAATGTGCAGACAGCTGGAATATCATAAGTTTAATGTGTTCTCTGTGGCAATTCCTGCTTGCCGCTGCTATCAGTTCAGGAGGAAGCCCCAGAAGCACGTAGCGATTAATAACTGGGTAGGATTTATGATGATGTCTATGGCAGTCTACTTTAATGATAAAATAAACTACAATTTTAAAGTAGACATTTCAAGATTAAAGCCAAAATTTCCACTTTAATCACAAAATAGACCTTTTTCAGTGTGTCATTATTTTTTTCACTGTGGCTCAAATACGCTGCTGTACATTCTGATGCTGTTGTGACGGTGCAAAAAAAAAAAAAAGATGATATGTGAGGCTGCTAAAATGTATCATGTCATTACGATGGGGAATATGCGACACTTGAATATAAAAGCACTATGAATGCATTTGTATATTGACATTTTGCTTCACCACATTGAACCATTCATCAAACATCAAAGCACATACATAGATCCTGTAGGATCCGCAAGGCGGCTTTCTGTCACATGTAGTTAGTAAACAGAGACTCTGACGTCACGTTTCAACTAGAACAAATTGCACCCCACAACATTTTGCATGTATTTCAACTTGTGCATTCGTCACATTCATTTCTGTGGACATGCTCAGAGGACGCGTCAAATGAACGTTGGGAACACAAGGCAGCCATTATGCTTGCACATACGCGTTCTGAGCATGAAGTACAAACTGACTCTAAGGCAACTCCATCTTGTCCCTCTTACTTTTCCTATTCCAAGCTTCTCTTGCTCAGTGCAATAAGCCTGTGCTAAACCTTTCTTTTCAATTCCAAAATCTTCGTTCTTCTGGTATGCACTATTTAAACACCATCCATGATTAGATGAAACCAATAAATGAAATGTAAAGTCAGGCGTCGCTTTCTATGGCAACTGCCACTTTAAACTTACACACCTTTTATTGACAGCTCATCTCCCTTCATCCATTGATTATGAGTAGTCTTTCAAGAGTCAGATCTACAGAGTGGATCTTCCTCAACTGGGAAGAATGCTATCTTGTTTCCCTTTGGACAGTAGGTGGTAGCAGAAATATTTGTTCTGGAGAACATTATCTCACCTGGCATACAATCAATATTTCTGCTGCCTCCTACTGGCCCAAATGAATCATGATGATCTCCTTCCACTCCTAAAAGATTTTACCTCTGAGTTATAAGGTTACCCAAATTAATTAATTACATTTAAATAGTTGCTTTTGTCATCTACTCAAGATTCCTTACATAGAAAAAAAGGAACCACTTCAACCACCACCAATGTGTAGCATCCATATGGATGATACAATGGCAGTCATTTTTGTACCAGTATGCTCCACACACATTAGCTATTAAGTAGTAAATGGGTGAGAAAGATAGTTAGATATAAGGGATGATTATAGGGGATCAGGATGATTATGGCATGCTAGGAAATTTAGCCTGGACCTCAGTAAACACCCTACTCTTTTCAAAAGATGCCCAGGCATCTTCTATGACCACAGAGAGTCAGGACCTCGGTTTTATGTCTCATCCACAGGATGTTGTCCCTGTCATTGCACTGGGGCATTTGATCTACGCACAGACCACAGGGTAAGCACAACTAATGGCCTCCTCCAACAGCAGTCCAGACTTTTCCTACTGGGTCTCCTATATAAGTATTAACAGGTCCCAGACATGCTTTATCTTCAGGTGGATCACGTCCTGAAGTGCAGGTGGTATGGCTTGTAACCTTCTAGTTTTGTAGGGTAATCTGTGCCCTTGAAGGCTTTTTTTCCTCATTCACACTTACTGAGTCCTTTAGCCACTCATTTTCAGGGGTAGGCAGTACCTTGACAGGAGCTGGCCCTGTCTCTGTCACCATGGAGGTACCCTTGCCCCAGGTAACTCATTACTGGCTGGTCATTTCCTTACAACATATTAAAACACATATGCTGTCCTTTTCCTTTAATTAATGTGTTAGTATCATAAATATTAATTTCCCCTTAATTTAAGCATGTCTTTTTGAAATATTTTTCATTTTTAAGCATTTTAGCAGTCGTGGTTTTGGCCTGGATCGTATTATGGTTTTTTGTGCCAAGCTAAGCTGTTGGCTTGGCTTTTGCCTACAAATTCTGGCTTGCCTAGTTCTAAAAAGTGGGTATTATAAAAACTTAATTTACATATACTACAAAATAAAATCTGCCTCTGCAGATATCTCATTATTTTGTAAGCCATTAATTTAAGGCAATTATGCTCCGTTTCATTGATTTAGTGTGATATATATGCAGCCAATATTTTCTTTTTGGGGTGCAAAAATGATTTAAAATAAAACAGAATTTTATATAAAGAGAATGTTTGTACAAATAAGAGATGAATGCTAAATAATTGTCAAAATGTATTGACAGGAAATTGACAGGACTAGAAGGCACAAATGTCAATCAACAAGCACAATATAAAAATAAAAGGTGCAAGGCATTAAACCAATTGACTTTAGGGAAAAAAGAGCACAGCCACAGGATAGAATAAAATTTTACTGAGCCCCCACCCCCTTTTAATTTCTGTTTGCCCCCATCACATGACTCCAGCACTATTAGTGTTACCAGGCAACAAATTAAGATGGACACAGTTAAGTATGAGGCCTGGGCTTTTTTATATTTGTTTGCTTTGCCATTACCATTTGCTATAATATAACCATAAAAACAATGTGCCATTTTCATGTGTTTTACCCAGAGATGTGCATTATTATCTGTGGTATCAGTGAAAAAAGAAGAAGCAATACCCCCGGTGTTTTGGCTTCTTTAACTAAGGGGCAGAATGGGGAGTAGGACCTTGAACATATATAAGTTTATAAGCTAGGCAGTACCCTATGGAGATGGTGAAATATTAGATAGGAGACATACCTCTCATACATAAAGTATATAAGCTTGGAGACTGAGAGAATTTAGGTAGGAGACCCCTCGCTACAGTTACCAGGAGACAGCTAACGGTTAATACATGTGGCATTATCTTACTGACAGGTTGAGTGAACTTGCAATATTGCATACTGAAGGAAGAAGTAACCACATGGTGTATCCAGCAGGGGGCTTTAGCTCCCTGGGAATGAGTTCTTTTGTAATTTCGGTGTGTTACATAACCTGAAACTACATAGATATAATATAAAAAGGCAATACTCCTCCCTTAGTGATAGGGAGGAAATAAATCACATACTGTAGGACAGTGGTTCTCAACCTGTAGAGCGGGCCCTCCTAGGGGGGTACGATGTAACAAAAAGGGGGGTGCGAAGATGTGAAAAAAAGAAAACAAGAATCAAAAATATGAAAAAAAAACATCTGTTGAAAGCAAAACAAATTAACTTAAACTACATTCTGATACTAGAACAATAAATATAGCGTTAGATAAATATCTATAAAAGGTATAATAAAATATGCATCTACATTTCAAAAAACCGTTAGGGGGGCACGATTAAAACTGTTATGAAAACTCGGGTCACAAATACTTAAAGGTTGAGAAACACTGCTGTAGGAGAAATAATTTAGCTTTGGTTAATGACAGCTTATGCTGCATAACAGACGAAGGAAGCCAAGGGCAAGAACCCAGTTTGGGAGTGGGGGGCCGATGTGTAGAGTCTGCCATTTTTGCCGTTGCAGTGGAAGGATTTTCAGGATCGAATGACATTATCTCCCATCTGTCCATCAGCTTCAAAGGTGTGCCAGGCAATGTTCCAAGGCTTTATACTCTTTCTTCATATGCAGGCAGCCACTTAGGTGAATCATGCCATTCCAAACAAGACAAAAAGAGGATACAGTTTCATGCTGACTTTGACAGACAAAAATAGTATGCAATTGTCCTCAGTCTGACTGCACATTTCTAGTTGTCTCTATCTGTCTTAAATTATAATGCTTGCCTAGCAGCTCTATATGGTGAACCCCTGTTCTAAATCTGGCTGTGTGTCAATTTTCCATGTAAGTAGAAAAAGGCAGATTTATTTGCACAAAGTACAGTGACATATTAAACTTATGCTTATTATACATGGGTCTAGCAGGGACCACATGCTCCCTTGAAATGAAATATTAAGACAAGAGGAATATGGTACAAAAGAAAGAATATAGTTAACTTGCTTTAAAATTCAGCTTTCGCTCCTAATGTAAGTGAAGGGCAATTCATTCTTTTGAAATGGCTGTTTTCAGTGAATGGTTTAGAATTGATTTGTCAGCACAAATTAATTAGTCCAGTGGATCTCAATGGGACTAGTGCTAAAACACATGCCTGTCCTGATGATGTCGTCATCTTCTTATATTTCACTGCCGCTGCCCTCTGGTGGATGTGTTAAGGCACATGTGCAACAACGGCCTGACTCATGAGTCCTCAACTCATTTGATTCATGAACGAGACTCTATCCGATTCACCCGATTTGTGAGTCAAAACCCGAGAATCAGTCTAACAAGTCTCGTTCATTCAATTCCTAACTGAGTAATTACAAATTGCGCAATTCTCATTCTCTTGTGATTCTGTAATGTAACGTCTTATTTTAATTATGCATCTTAAATGTGTTATCATGTTTTGTGTATGGAAACTTGCAATGACACATCAGTTAATATATTAAATATATAATCAATTATATATTTATTTATACTAATAAAAGGCAAAGCCCTCACTGACTCATCACTAATTCTCCAACTTCCCGTGTAGGTAGAAGGCTGAAATTTGGCAGGCTTATTCCTTACAGCTTACTTACAAAAGTTGGGCTGGTTTCATTTCAAAATTCTACGCATAACTGGAACCTATTTTTATCCATATACTATAATAGACGTCTGCTCGATGGCCGTGGGAGGCAGAGTTACAATTAATTAAATATATATTAATAAGCAATAATATTAATTAAATTAACATTTGAATTAATTAAACAAATACATTAATTAAATGATGTACAGGTATTTGTGATGTAGTGAGAGAACTATGGTATAAGCTATTCTTAAAAATGAATCCAAAGAATCAATTCATTTAAATGGGTAATTCGAAGGAATCGATTCAGCAAATTGAATTGAAATGCCCGTCACTACCTAATATGCATTGTAGTATAATCATTAATACATTCAAAGAGCTATTAGAGAAGAGCTATTAGAGAACATGCATGAATGTACAGTATGCATGTCCCTTCTGTACACTGAGGCACACTGGGCACATACCTTCTAACTGGGTAACAGTGCAATCTTCAGTGGTTTTCATTGACGACTGCAGTTCCATTTCACTAGAGCGTGAAGGCCTGGTTCTTGGCACAGAGTTGATATCACATCTGAGCCAATAGGCTTCAGGCTTGAGGCATTGTGCCAAGCCTTAAATACCCACACTTTTAGCATTTTCACTGAGCTATTTATGACCAATGTCATGTACGGATTAGGCTCTCTATGACCCCAATATAGTACATTCTTTCCCTGTCTGTGAACTGTGCATCTGCTCTATTCACTTAATGTCCCTGCCTGAAATTGTCCTAGCTTCAGCTAAAAAAATCATATGTATGCTAAACATGATTAGGTTCACAAATCACCGTATCAAATAGTTATTCTTCAATTCTTGTTACACATATTCCCAAAAGTAAAATGTAAAAGTGCCAGTGCTGCATATTATCTATCTATCTATCTATCTATCTAGTGAGAGCCGGCTGACTTCAAACATTCCCAGTATGCAGGGAAAAATGTCACTTCTCTAAACATCAAAACGTAGAAGTGCATGTAGAGAGTATCAGTAAATGCTGGTCCACTTCAAGTAATGATTATGGAAGAATTAAGAAGTATACTTATTATTAAGAGTGATAAAATTACATTATTACCCCGCACTAAAACAAAGAGCTTTACTTCAAAATTACTTTAATTACACTTTACCTCAGCAGGTAGCTATTTTTTCCTTCTTTCTATTAAAACTGGAAAGTTCAAGGTCCAGAAGTAGACTGACCTGTGGAGGACAGGCACAGTGTGACCATGTTGCATTATTCCATCTGTACTTATTTTGCATTGCACTGACAAAAAGCGATGAAAAATTACACTATTTACAATGTACTTGCTGGGATAGGCTCCAGCTTTCCTGCAACCCTGCCCCGCATAAGCGGGTTAAGAAAATGGATGAACGGATATACAACTGGACATTGAATTTTCCAAATAGTCCTTGAACTAATCTGGTATGCTTATTCAGTAAGAAATGTATGCAGATTACTAAATTATACATGGCAATACATATTAGATGAGATTTATGTTTGAGCATCACTTCCAAACAATTTGCCTTCTAGTTTTTTTTCTCTTTGCCCTGCTCAAAGAACTGTTATGCAATTCAGACAACTATTCTAAAGAACTGCTGGTCATAAAAAAAATAAATAATTTTCTCAAGGCTAAAAATGGGGGAAAATTGAGAAAGAGAACTGCACATGATGTATAAAAGTTCCTCAGGGGCCCTAAATCAAACCTGATAAAAAAGAAATTAATTTTTGAAGGGCTTATTGTTGAGCCTATAAAATTTTGCTTCATGTTCATTATGAGTATCTGCTGAAGACAACTAGCTCCTAATGTGCACCAACATGCTAAATTAAAAGAAACAACAGAATAAATAAAAAAATGCAAACTACAAACAGAAAACATAAAAGTAAAGAAGGTATGAATTGCAAAAAGGAGTTTGAAAATAACAGTCTCTGTCTTTTCCAGCAAAAGTATCAGAGAGGTTACACTCTTAACTGCTGTGACGAAGATGAAAATGCTGCAAACAGGAAACAAAAATAAATTAAAAAATGATAGAGAAATTGACATCTTTAACTAAAGGATGACCCCAAAGAATCAAATGTAAAAGCTGAAAGGAAAAGAGAGCTGTAACACAGAAGATTTAAACATTCTGTAGTCTTAGTCTTTCTAGTGAAGTGATTATTTTGGGTTAGGTGTTTATTGGAGGCAGTGCTTGTTGCTTCATATCTCCAGAATCTTGGGTTTTTAAATCCTGGCATCATCATCATCATCATCATATCTTTGATGTTGGCACATTCTCTCCATATATGCAGAGGTTTGTTTTTTTTTGAGGTTCTAAGTGTTACTAGAAAATGCCCTGGCTGTTTCAACCCTAAAACAGATTTCCTGGTTTGGATACTGGATAGAAGATGGAAGAAAGTTGGCTACAGGAGTACCTCCTGGGGGATATGAACAGAATACAACATATTGTACACAGTTATAGTCCTAGAGACCTCAGGACTGCCCATTTTACAGCAGAGTCTGTGCAGGGCCATCTGATGTTTTGACATAGTATTTACATCTGTTGATTTATCATTCTGGAATTTTTAACCTAGAATAATGTCATGGAGATATTTTCCAAACACAGAGGGATAGGATGTTTGAAAGAAATGCTCAGACAACAATGAAAGTAAAGAGAAAGAAAATCCTGCTTAAGGATAGCCTCCTCACTTCCCAACTTGTTACATAACATGCAGGTCTCTCTTTTGAATACTAAAGTCAAACATTTTTTTGTTGTTTAAAGACTGGGAAATGAAAGCACCCTGAGGACAAGATGTAAGAGTGATCATAAAAGAAGTCGTGTGTTTGAGCCTGGACAACTAATAGGCACCGCAATAAAAGCCAAAATGTAAAACAAAACTCATGAAGTCAGACTTCCTCTGGTGGTTATTCCACTGTGTTTTAAAACAGTCACATGTATGATACAGTATGTCTTCTGGACTGCTTGCTCTCTTAAAAGGCAACCCCACCATCCGGTTTAAATCCCATGGTGCCTCCAATTGACCTGGAGAAGTTGTGCAGCAGAAGTTGTGTGTGTTCCTCACCTCTCTTTCTTGTTTTTGCTTACATTTACCTTGAAGTGAGCAGTGTCTCCTGAAGTTGTTATGTGCTTGAGGACCCCAAAGCACATACGTCCTAAACAGTTCCAAAAATGCCAACTGGAGGAAGAAACATCATCAAAAAACACAGCTAGTAACACAGAGGGCCAAGTAGAATCTTTATAAATAAAATATTTGTTATTACAAAAATGCTCTGCAATACCAAGGAGCTCTTTGGAGCACAAATGGCAAAAACAAATTACCTGAAAAGGCAATGGCAACCTAAAATGAACAGTGAAGTCTGAATAAGAAATCCAAGGTGAAGTCAAATTACAGAGCATAGCTTCAAACGTCTATAGAATAACAAAAGCACAAAAAGTACAAAATCATCACAAAATCCAAGAACTCACCACACCATGAACACAGTCAGATGAACTGCAAGGTGCTATGAGATACCCTCCACCTTTATAGGGCTGAGGGCAGTACCTTGTAGTGATGGGCAGGTAGGCCCACCTCTTGGGGAACCAACCACAAAACACAATGGGACATAACACAATACATATTGACATAAAGAAACTAAATCATCAACACTGATGACAAAAACTACTGACAAAATAGAAAATAAAAACAGCATTTTTACCCCAGCCAGGAGGAACAGTGGATCCAATACAACATAAGCTTCCTGGTTGAGTATGGTAGTCTTCCCCCCAGGGAAGATGTGACATCCCCAGGATACGTCAAACTTCTAAAGTTGAGAGTAATAGTGATATGAAAATAAACAGAACCAGATCAGCACTCTCCTTCCAGTAATATTTCACCCCAGGCAGCCTGACACCAAAATTAACAGACAGGATTCAGCCTGAACAGACCTAAAATGGGAAACAGATTTTTAAAGTAAAAAAAATATATTTTTTGTGTTCCAAATCTACACAATTCACTAACTACTCCATAAGAGAAAGGAAAATGTCAAACTTCTAGCTTGGATGAGCAAGGCCATTGAAAACTGTCTAAACTTGCATAAAGAAAAGCCATTAGCAAAGAAATCCGTCCATCCATCCATTATCCAACCTGCTATATCCTAACACAGGGTCACGGGGGTCTGCTGGAGCCAATCCCAGCCAACACAGGGCACAAGGCAGGAAACAAACCCCAGGCAGAGCACCAGCCCACCGCAGGACACACACAAACACACAAACCAAGCACACACTAGGGACAATTTAGAATTGTCAATACACCTAACCTGCATGTCTTTGGACTGTGGGAGGAAACCGGAGTACCTTGAGGAAACCCACGCAGACACGGGGAGAACATACAAACTCCATGCAGGGAGGACCCGGGAAGCGAACCCAGGTCTCCTAACTGTGAGGTAGCAGCTCTAGCAAAGAAATCCAATCTGTAATCCTATAACTTTGTCAAAAACAGAGCAAATATTCCCAAGAACTTGAACAACAATGCTCACTTTAAAGAATTCAATGCAATGTCAATCTGGAGGATCAGTCTCACTTTACATGAAATAGGCAAAGAGTGGTCTTCCGGCTAATCGTCATGGTGGTCCCATCTTCCCAAAGCAAATTCTATTTAAGCATGACTGAGCTCATAACTAAACATACAATCAGTGCTTGAAGTGGGCTATTACACCCCCCTTCTGCCCTTACGGGGCCTGGCAGTTATTGTATGCATACCAGTATGTACCAGCACCACTAATGGTATGCGTACATTTGCCCCGCTGTCAACCCATATTTAAGCTTTTTTCAAGCTTTTGCATTTGCAAGAGGGGCACTCCATCAAGAGCAGACAATGGAAGTGACTTCAGCGGTGGAGTGGCTGGCAGTCTTCCATTCTGCAGAGGGGTGAAGAGAGACATTAGACCACATCACCAACCCTGGGTTCGGCGGGTAATTACCATCACCAGAGCCCTTAAGCAGTCTCCTATGTGCATGTGTAGTAGGAAAAGGATGAAGAACACAGTATACAAGGGGACCAAACACAAAGTCAATAACAAAATATAAAAAATTATATTTAACAAACTGCAACTATACAATAAAAAAGAAAGAAAATGTAGAAAAATCTGACTTAACCATAACACACTAACTTGCAAATAAAATTAAATAAGTAAAATAATGAAAATAAATAATAAAATAAAAAATAAAAATAATAAAATAAAAATGAAATGATAAAAAATAGTAAAAAATAAACTAAATAATTTAAAAAACATAAATAAAATAATAAAAAATAAGCAAAAAAAATAAAATTAAAAATAATAAAATTTAATAATGAAATGAAAGGCCGTCAATTATTCATATTATTTTAATGGATTAGCTACAAAGTTACAAAACATTTTAGATGAATTTATGAACAGTATGTGTTAAATATTTTACTTGTTGGGTATAAAATTCCCCTAGTCCCTATCTAATTAGTTGTCTTGGAGTATAACTCCACTGAGCTTTAATTGTTAAACAGTGACTGTGCAAAACTTCTTCCTGTGTGCCTATAGGATTAATTCATTTCTTTTAATCCGATCCTCTATTAAACCCACAGGACTTTCCCCTTCCTGACATTTGTTGCCCAGTCGTCATTTGTTCAGGATCCAAGTCCATATTTGCAATCTTGTGGTAGTGTATAGTTGGGGTCAGGCTGCCTCATCGTCATTGCTGACATGTCAGTTCTGTGACATTGTGATAAGGATGCTTTCGGTGACTTAGTTTTCATTGACTGTTAATTCACTTTAAACAAAAAGGTATAGCATAGAGTGGATTTAAGAAATATTCAGACCCCTTCACTTTTTTCATTTTAGTATTTTGCAGCTGTGTGCTAAAATCATTTAAATTATGTTTTTCTCGTATCAAGCAGCACTCAATAATCCAAAATGACAAAGTGAAAACAGGATTTTAGACATTTGGAAAATAAAATAAATCAAATATCTCATTGACAACAAGCATTCAGACCCTTTTTGCCATTACTCTTGGCTGAGGTGCATTTTTGATGATCATGGAGATGTTTCTTCACCTTGTTTGAAGTCCACCTGTGGTCAATTCAAATGATTGGACATGTTTAGGAAAGGCACTTACACCAGTCTGTAGAACAATTAATATTTGAGCAATGTGTATCAGAGCAAAAAAAAAGCAAGCCATTAGGTCAAAAGAATTGCCTGCAGAATTTGGAGACGGGATTGTGTTGAAGCACACTACTAGAGAAATGGCTACAAATATTCCGGCAGTACTGAGAGTTTGGAAGAGCTCAACTACTTTCATAATTCTTAACTGGAATAAGTTTGGAATAACCATGAGTCCTCTTAGTCAAACTGAGCAATCATAGGAGAAGGGCCATGCAACGAGAACTGAGTGAGAACCCAATGGTGGTCTGTCTGGCTGAGCTCCTAGAGAATATGTGTGGAGATGGGAGAAACATCTAATTGTATTTATAGTGATTACATACAGTAGTGCCACCAATTAAGCTTTTTACAGCCCTGAAGAAGGAAATACATTGTTCAAAATATGTCGGTGAGGCTTCCATGTGGATGTGTCCTGTGTAACATATTTTGGATGTACAGAATTGGACCTGTTACTCCTTTGGAATTGCTTTGATTCTTACTACATTGTGCCTAAATGGTTATAATTTGTTTTGTGATATTTTATAATGTATTAGTTAAGATTTGCTCATTTTTTGTTATTTCTATGTATAAAGTGGTGCACTATAATTTATTGATATTAGATTACTTGTGTCAATCATATTCGTGTAACCTTAGCAGCTCAATTAATTCATCATTGAAGGTTATATACTATAGAATCTTCAGAAGGAGAACCATCACTGTAATACTCCATAGAGGTGGATATATTATGACACAGTGGCCAGACAGAAGGCTCTCCTCCAAGTTATAGCTTGCAAAAAGGCATCTAAAGACTGTAAGACTGTAAGAAACAAGATTCTCTGGTCTGATGAAACCAAGACTGGTGTCATGTCTGAAGGAAACCAGGCACCGCTCATCACAATTGCAATACCATGCCAACAATGAACCATGGGGTGGCAGTATCATGCTTTAGGGTTTTTTCAATGGTAAGGACTGGGAGACTAGAGAGGGTTGAATGAAAGCTGAATGGAGCAAATTACAGAGAACTAAACAATGGAAACCTGCACCAGGGTGCTCTGGGCCAAAGGTTCACTTCCAACAGGTCAATGACCCTAAGCACAAAACCAAGACAACACTTGAGCAGCTTATGGACACATCTAGAAAAGTCCTTGAGTGGCCCAGACTAGAGCTAGGACTTACAACCAATCAAACGTCTTTGGAGAGACCTGAAAAAATAGCAGTCCAGTGAGAGTCTCCATTTATCCTACCGGAGCTTGAGAGGATCTGCAGAAAGAACTGCAGAAAATCCGCTAATCCAGATGTATAAAGCTTGTTGTGTCATAACCAAGAAGACTCCTGGTTGGCATTGCCAAAGGGGGTTCAACAAAATACTGAATAAAGGGTCTGAATACTTGTGTCAATTAGTTATTTCATTTTTAATAAATTTGAAAACGAATTCCATAATACTGTTTCCTATTATTCATTCTGGAGAATGTAATGCTGCTTGATGTAGGAAAAAAATTATTTAAATGATTTTAGATCAGGGCTGCAACATAGCAAAATATGAAAAAAGTGAAGGGTCTGCATACATTTTTAATCCACTGTAGATCCAAAGAATCAAACCACAGGTCTTACATACAGAGGGTCTTTCACCATTACTACAAAAGCTCATTATTGACCTCCTACTGCAAAGAGTCTGTGTCTCCTAGCTTTGTTGTCAATCCAGCATTTATCTTCTTCCAGTTGTTTTAATGACATGATTTTTTTGCCCCTCATAGGTTTCTCAATTACACATAGAATTTATTCTTGTTTTGCTTTGGATGCCACAGATATTGATTTGATTATTGATTATTCACTAATGTGTTGAACAAATGCAGAGTGCACAGAAAAACAAGCTTGAAACTGTGAGTAGGACTGATACAGAATGACAGCCAAAAGCAATATATTGTGTTGCACTTGGCTGTCTATTGCTTATGACTTCAGTAGTAGAACATGACTGTCCCAAGGTTTATGATGTTCATCTCCATAATCTCAAAATTTAGTTTCTGCAAGGTGTCACAAAAAAATATAGCCCAGTGGGTTATGGGTGAGCCATAATCCCTAGCCGAGCCAAAAAATGATTTCAGCAGCAGCAAGCATTGAAGCCAGCAACATGTTATCTAAGACATACCATATGTATTAGAAGAGCATATTTTAATTGGGAAACTGTATGTGTTTCAGACTCCTTCAAGTTGATATGTGAGGAAACAATAGGAATTTTATAAAACACACAGTTCATCAGTTTATGGAGACATGCCTTACTAATGTTTCTGTGAGCAAGAAACCCCAAGGGTTGTCGCCAGCAGTGTAAATTGAATGGACGACAATGATTATCGTAACAGGCTGGTGTGTCCTGAAATTCATGTTAGCATGCGCTCCATGATTTGTTGTCTATTTTATCATGGGCCACCCAGTATAAGGTAAACCACCCATCATCTGTGTACTTCATAATATGAACAACAAGGTTAGCCTTGTTTCTATAAAACACACATTTGTGTCTTTTACAGAAAATGTAATCATAAATGTATTCCATCCATCCATTATCCAATCTGCTGTATCATAACTACAGGGTCATGGGGGTCTGCTGGAGCCAATCCCAGCCAATACAGGGCACAAGGCAGGAAACGAACCCTGGGCAGTGTGCCAGCCCACCGCAGGGCGCACACACACACTTGCACACACTAGGGACAATTTAGAATCGCCAATGCACCTAACCTGCATGTCTTTGGACTGTGGGAGGAAACCGGAGTACCCAGAGGAAACCCACGCAGACACGGGGCATAAATGTATAGTATTAACAAATTAAATGTACAAAACAAAAAACAATATTATTGCATGACTATAAATACACCCAGGCTGAAAAACTGAGGTGAACCCTACAATTTCATTCTCATCACTTTCAGTCTGCATCCTTCTACTTTATTATTTATTGTGTTGCTTACATTGCCTCTTGTTTTTTTTCACTATTGAGTATTTAGAATTGCTTTCCCATTTCAGACCTCAAAACATTAACTATATAATTCTGCCAGATGTAAGGTACCTTTCAGATCCCCTACACTCACCGTGTGACATCATTCAAGTTCATAGCTTGTCCGAATGGAAATTGAGACAAGCTGACACTCAGGCTCATGGTGACAGCAGCATATCTTCATATTTCTTTGAAAGTTTTTTTTTTATTTGTATGTACTTTTTAATATGTTTTCTATGTATATTACTTTATTTTTCTTTTTAATTATTTATTGCCCCTGTTTATACTTAATTTTATGAAAACATACATTAATGGCTCATACTAATTATTTAAGTTTATGGGGGAGCCATACTTTGAAATAGTACTTCTAATACCCAGCAAGTGAGATTTATCAGTACTGTGTCCTTCATACAAACTGTTAATAGCAGAATATCCCGGGGCTTCGTGCTGCCACCTGAACTGGACACTTTATACACAAAATAGTGCAGGGCTTCATCACCAGCCAGTACCCTTTCTTAAAATGCAGACAACACGGCACTGGTGGGGTTCGTAAAGGATGACATTCTGTCTACTCAGTATTTTGACTGGATGTAGAAGATGTAGAAGACTTTACCAAATGGTGCTCTAAAAATTCACTTGTAATAAATGCAAATAAAACTAAGAAGAGATGGTCACTGATTTTTACAAAAATAAAGACACAGGCCAAACATGCAGAAATTAATGGCAAATTAGAGAAACATGTCACATACTACAAATATTTAGGGGTGGAGATTAATGACCAGTCACAATTCAGTGAAAGTGTTTTGGGTACAACTAAAAATTTCCAGAAAAGGCTGTTTATGTTGCATAAATAGAATGACTTTAGTGGGAACTGTCACATTCCATATCCTGTATGTTTAACTTATCTGTTCAGTAGAGTGTTCTTTCTTTTTGTTTAATCTACATCTTTGGCAACAAGTCTGATTAACTCAGCAAGAACGGTCATTGGAGTAGAATAAAAATCTGTGAGACAGCTACAGTACACTATTAAAAATAAGTTATTTAATGGTATTTTATGTTTTTACTTGGTCTTGTTGTTTCTTGTAGAATTATTTAATTCTGGGAAGGGTTCTTTGTGCTTTGAAAAGCATCCCGATATGATAAAAAAAATGTTTAGCAGGCCACCTAGCAGGATACTAACAGATTAAGACAACCTGAACTTACTATAGTCTGTGCTATTGTACGCTGTTTCACAAATCTATTACCATCTATTCATAGTTATTGACTATATGGAGACTGTTATGTAACTAAATAAATAGAGGTCCTTTCAGGAACGTTCCTATGGATTCGTCTTTTGGGAACGAAAAAATGGTTCCCTATGGCATCACCCAGAAGAACTTCTCTGGCACCTTTATTTTTTAAGAAACACTACTGGAGCTCTATCATATCAACAGCAACATAACTTGTGAGGTTTCTAAACTGTTTTGGGGCTCTCCCCAACAGGGTGACATGCCGAAGAGCACCCCGAAGCATGCTTGCTGTACTGTGGAAGACGGTTTATCCATTGCCAGATCAACCACAGGCTCACAGCGTTGCAGCAGCTTGCTGCGGAAGCAAATCCAAGCCGATCGCAGTCGACCTATAAGCGCCTGTTGTCGATGGTTGATGCAAGGAACATTATAAATGCACGGAATAGTATAACTTGGCCATTAACCTGGTCACGACCCCGCCGGATTGCTGGGTCTGTGTATAGGAGAGTGGCAGATCCCACTACAATAAATAACTGTGCTATTCCTGTTTCAAGTTGAATAACTCGAGACTCAGCCTCGTGTTTTGGAGTGCAAGACAGGGACTCACACGTCACAATCTTTATAGTGCCTCACTGTGAATGTGCACACACATTTCTGCTTGGTTTTGTAAACAGGCGGCACCCAACATCAAAGCTGTGCTACTGTTTCTCTGTGAATTTCCTTTCTTTTTTAGATTTGCATCCATGACACAGTCTTTATCAAATACACCAAAATTAATTGCATATTGTTTACAAACTTAATGCACTTAATAGTAATCAATCTGTAACAGTATAATTGTGCACAGAATGGACTAAATATTCCATCTACCATGGCTGCATTATAAAAGATATTGCAAATGGAAAAATTAAAAGAGATCATGTATTTAGAGATCATGCTGATTTCTTGTCCAAAAATGATTTCAATTTCCAAGAGCTATCCTCTTGGCGCTGTGTGATGAACTGGGGCCAACTTTACCAGGGCAGACTTTGAGGAATTGTGCTTTACCTGTTCCTTTGCAACTTCTGTCCACTCTCAGGTTTTTAGCCACAATAGATTTTCAACGTCAACTGGCTGACTGATCAAGTATTTCTCAGTCATCACTAAGTCGCGCCATGCCAGCTGTATGGGCAGTGTGGTCATCTGTTGTTCAGAAGCCATTAAGAAGGCTAACAGAATGTTAGGATATATAGCATAATGTGTGGAGTACAAGTCCAAGGAGGTTTTGCTTACCCTTTATAATGCACTGGTGAGGCCTCACCTTGAGTACTGTGTGCAGTTTTGGTCTCCAGGCTACAAAAAGAACATAGCAGCACTAGAAAAGGTCCAGAGAAGAGCAACTAGGCTGATTCCACGGCTACAGAGGTTTAATTAAGAGGAAAGATTAAAAGAGCTGAGCCTATACAGTTTAAGCAAAAGAAGATTAAGAGGTGACATGATTGAAGTGTTTAAAATTATGAAGGGAATTAGTACAGTGGATCGAGACTGTTATTTTAAAATGAATTCATCAAGAACACGGGGACACAGTTGGAAACTTGTTAACAGTAAATTTCGCACAAACATTAGGAAGTTTTTCTTTACACAAAGATCGATAGACACTTGGAATAAGTGACCAAGTAGTGTGGTAGACAGTAAGAAGTTAGGGACTTCTTACTCGACTTGATGTTTTCTTGGAAGAAATAAGTGGATAGGACTGGCGAGCTTTGTTGGCCTGTTCTTGTCTAGAGTGTTCTAATGTTCTAATTACTATAAACGCGTCTGTTCTTATATAAATAAAAAGCATATCTGCTCTATTCATGTTCTGCTCTGTAGTCCACAGAAAGTGTGTTGCATTATACAAGCATGTAGCATGCTGCATAATGTGGCACACAGTCATGGCTTGCCCTCACCTGAAGAGAGGAGGTATGATGAACCTGACCCTGACCCAACAAATGATCAGCCAAATCAGACAGCATTACAACTTCATTTGAATTTAATTAACAGAATGTAAAAACAGGTGATATCAGATGCAGCATTTATTTTTAACCAGTTCATTTCATTTGTGGTCAATGTCACATATCACACCATTTATATTCCTTATTTCATTGGCAACATTTCTTACAGCATCCAATATTGCATTTTGTGACTCCAGAACAGCGTCCATCAGCACATGGCCAGATGGTTACATGGAGGTTCCCAAGGCACAGGTGTTTGCACAGCTAGCACCCATGGATGGATAATCTGTGGTGGGCTGGCACCCTGCCCGGGGATTGTTTCCTGCCATGTGCCCTGTGTTGGCTGGGATTGGCTACGGCAGACCCACGTGACCCTGTAGTTAGGATATAGCGGGTTGGGTAATGGATGGATGGATAATGGTAAGCAAAAAAAAATAAAAACAAATCTTCATCTGTGGTGATGTCAGTTTCCCCCTCACCCACCAATAATTGCAGCAACTCGCTACTCAAAGCCCAGGAATACCTCCTCCATTAGTGCTGACATTCAGAAGGTGGGCTGTGACTCATCTTGTCACATCTACTTTGACATCTGACCACTTCTTTTTTATTTTGAGCACTGTGCGACTTTCTAAACTTGAACTTTTGAGTATCTCCACCACACTATGCCACTTTATCAATTTCCTTTTGTTGCTTATACCACTGCTTAAGGCACCAAATAATACACATTTTCTTGCCTCCACTTCACTGAACAGGACCTCCATTTTGCATTTGCTGAAATTCTTTTTTTTTTACACATGCTTTTGCAATCGTCTTTTAACAAAACACAGAATGGAAGGGGCTATTTATATTGATTTGCATATTCAAATAGGTGAAATTCTGGGAGAAACTGAGGTGGGGCTACAGGCAGTTGCATGTGCATTAAAATTCACATTGATTAGGATTTATAAAGGAGAAGTGTGTAGAACATTGCTTACACACAGTTTTATGGATCTGACGTTTTTTGTGTGTACACACGTTTCTAGTTTTGTCCATATGCCATGTTTTAGTGTGAATTCTATGCAAGGCGTTATACATGAGACCCCTGGTGCTTTATCCAGGGTTAGTTCCTGACTTATGCCTAATTTGTGCTTAATTTTTGCCTTAAACTGAGTTAAGCACATTTGCTAGTGTTATGCTGTAGGTATTTTAATTATACTAAAATTGTAATTAGCATACAGTCCTTTAAAAGAATAAATTTAATAAATACAACATGACTCCAGCATCTCAATTGCACCTTACCTTTATCATGTACTGCATTCTTTTTAAATGATCATTGTTCTTTCACTCTCTTTATTCACACATTTTTAATATATTTCTAACAACTGAATAAAATGCATACTTATCTACAAAGCCAGATTTAATCTTTTCAGAGATAGTATCTTTACTCTCAAAGTAATTTACAGAACATGATTCATAGAAGTGATCTGAAGGTACTATATTAAAATGCCTTTTGGATATTTAGCATTTTAATGCTCTGAGTAGCAGTCAAGTGAATGAATATTTTCTACACTAGAATCTGCTCTCTGATGACAGCAAGCTGTAATGTCCTGAATCAACTTCTTGACCTATCCTTTATAAGCTGTTTGAGTCAATTATGCTGAAGATACCCTACCTGACTTTTCCACTCTAATGATCCTCTACAATGAAGAACCAATGAGCAGGATAATTCAATGCACTGCAGTTTCATTCTATGTATCGTGAAGATAACAAGCCTCGCTCAGCATAATTTCCATAAGTAGACTGAGGTAAAGTCATCTCTACTATAGCACATACCTTCACAGAGGTGCTTAGAGCTACAGGTTCTACTTGGAAGAACAAAATATGAGGCACTTTCTGTACTTTTCTTTACAGTCCTTGTCCACATTACAAGCCTCATTGCTCAATTCCGATTTTTGGCTCAGATCAGATTTGCCTATCTTGACGGTTCAAAAGTACAAGTGACCTTTATCTAACTGTAATGTGTACACATCTATCTCTGAACACATCTTCACAATGATACATTGTCCATGGATCATCTGAATCACCAACAACAAAAAACTTCAAACTTGTGAGACCACTTGTGGTATTAAAACCAACAAAATGGACGTGTTAGAGTATAAACTGCATTTTGTTCTGGAGGACAGAAAATAACTGTATATGATTAGGTTGAGCAGGCAACAGCTAGTTTTTGCTATTTTCTTAGCTATTGCTGGCACTGCTGCACCAAGAGATGTGTGGGTGCGAGAAAGGAGCCAGCAATGGTGGGACCATTATTGTCGTCACAGCTGTGGCTCTCCTCCACTGTTGCTGTGCTGTGCTGCCAGTGCTGGCTGATGACAGCAGCACTCAGCCCATGCATATAGGCAAATAAACCACATGAATTCTGACCTGGCTATTTTCAGTCATGTTGCATGTCCACAATTCGGATACGTATCTGGTCTAGGATGAAATGTGATGGTGACTCAAATCTGATTTGAAAAGTTTGAATTTCTATGTTCAGACAGCCCTGAAAACATCCAATATGTGTGACATTAAGACAAAAAAAAAATCGGATTTGAGTCACTTCAGCCTGGTAATGTCAATGTAGCCTTAGGAGTATCTATTATGCAAAGGGCAATCACAAAGTTAGTATGATATTATGTTTAACTGATTTTATTGCTACCCGGTTCAAAATGACATGTCTTCTATTATTTCTGCTAGTCATCTTACAAATTAGATCTCATTATACCTAATAAAAAATTATGGCACACAGCGGTCAGTGGGACACTGTAGGATTAATTTTGTAAAATCAATCTTCATGTTTCTATTAGCATGAGTGAAGAAAACAAACCCGTTTGTGTTAGAATTTTCGGCTTACGTTTACTTGCCTGGTGCTTTTATTTATTTATTTATTTTTAACTTTCTGTTATTCAAATTAGAGCCTGTCTCTTGTTTGTTTATTTTATTGGCTTAGTCCATTCCATGATAATTTTCTAAGCTAAGTTTTCATTTCTCTTCTCCACCCAACAATCATATGTTTTGATGGGAAGAGATGGGTCTTAAATGTAAAAGCTCAGTTCTATGTGAATGGGTTCCATCTTTGTACACTGCTCTAATCTTCCAAAAGTATTTATTTTCCATGACAATGCCATCGAACTATAAAAATTAACAAATGGCACAACAAAAATTTCAAACATAATAATACAAATGAAGGGCATGTCAGGAGGTGCACTCCTGCTAGATTCTCACAACTTGTTTCTACGTCAGTGTCATCAAAATGCAGGCCAGGAAGTCTAAAGCAATAAACCATGTTCATCGACTGACAATTGACGTGTGGCTTTCAATTAAGATCTACCACCATTTCTACCCTGATAGTATTAGGGCCTAAACATTTGTTGTAACAGTGCAGAATTTTTTCTTATATTAAAGTTACTTAATTGTGTTCCATTCGGAGGACTTTAGCCACCAGAGGCCTCATGCATAATGCCATGCATAGAATTCACACTATAACATGGTGTACAGACAAAAGCGGAAATGTGCGTACACACAAAAAAATCCTGATGCATAAATCTGTGTGTTCGCTAACTTCCACGTTCCTCCACTACCTAAATCCTGGTCAGCATTAAAGTAACGCACGTTCACACGCCTGCTGCCACTCTCCAGCTCCTCCTAGAATTACATCTCTTTGAATATGCAAATCAATATAAATAGCCTTTAAGCTCAGCGTTCTGTGAAAGGCAATGGCAAAACAAAAGCATGGGGGAAAATAGAAGGATTTCAGCGAATACCAAGTGGAGGCAAGGATAAACATACTATTTGTTGGTTTAAACAGTGATATAAACAACAAAATGAAGTTGATTTTGTGACATAGAGTGTCGGAGAAACTTGAAAGCTTAAGTTCACAAAGTCGTACAGTGCCCGAAATAAAAAAGAAGTTGTCAAATATCAAAGTTGTCGTGAAAAGGCGAGTTGTAGCCCACCGTCTGAGTGTCATATAAAAGTTTATTACAGTACAGAGAAAAGAAAAAAAAAAATAGCGACACAGTGGGGAAAAAAGCTTGAAATGTCAACTTTAATATTGAAATTTCCACTTTAATCATGTAGTTTATTTTGTCATTAAAGTAGAACATCATAAAGTTCATCTTAAAATCGTTTAATTTACTAGTTTCTCAAATCCCATCGTAACTAAAGTAGCATGTTAAATGCTTTGTTTTGTATGTGTTCTTCTATGTGCTCTATGTGTGTGAATCATTACGTGCTTCTTAAATGGGCTTTCTCTTCCGCCGACAGGACACAGAATCCATTACATTCATGATATTACAGTTCTCTGAATAATTTAAATACTGAGATGTATACTTAATATCATTTTCATGGTGATAGGAGTTAAGGCATGTTATTAAACATGGGAACACGGTGCCGCAGTTACTGTACAGTGACGAACTGGCGCCCTGTCCAGAGATTGTTCCTGCCTCACGCAAGATGCTTGCTGAACGACCTTTGATGAAATAATTTATTGCAGCAGTACTGTCTGTTTCAAATGTACTAATGCCAAATTCCAGTCCTTTCTTTTCTTTCTCCAAATACCCAATCGCCACACAATCAGTGTACACAATCTGTAAGCTTAGAACTCAGATTCTTCAAAACTTTTAAGAAACATTGAAATATCTTCGTAGTATGTGTTTAATTATTCTATCCATCTATCCTTCCACTGTCGCCCCAGCCCCAGCAAGAATACAGCGTGAGGCAGGAACAATCCCTAAATGAGACGCTATCTCCTTGCTAGAACTGCGACACCATGTCCTCACATTCTTAATTATTAAAAATACATCATATGCAAATACGTGCTTTATAAAGTGGCTCAGGTTGTGCAATTTTATAACTATCGCAAGTTTACAGTGCAGTAATTGCGTTTATAGTTCTTGGGATGAAACTGTTTCTGAACCGCGAGGTCAGTACAGGCAGGCCCGTCGCGACAAGGCAGGCAAACCAAGCAATTGCTTGGGGCCCCGAGCTGGCCTGGGGCCCCAAGACAACGACTGGTTAAGAATAAAATGCAGCGACAAACTGTGTGAGCGCCCCATTGATAGTGAATGCAGTAAAGTGCAATGACACTGTTATCGGGATCCCCCTCAAGGGGGCCCCCCTCGCTGACAGCAGCCAGCCAACCACGCGATCTCTGCTGCAGGCAAAATACAAAACTTCCTCGGCAGTCATGAAGCGGAATTTTGCTTCAGGAAGCCAAAAAAGAAAGAAGAGAAAGGAAGAGGAGGATAAGAAAAAACAAGACAGTGGTACTTGTCTTGTACAAATGGTGCAATTTTGCAGCAGGTAGGCTAGCAGAAATATGTTTATGTATCATACATAAATGACATGACATTGCTATAGCTTTGTAATAGGTTTTGATGAAAGTGGCATAGCATGCTATACTAACTATTCCACTGTGATAATCAATTTAGGAAAACCACACAATAAATTCTGTGCATCAAACATTAGCTTGGGATGTTTTTAAGCATTGGTAGTCGACTCACAGCACTACTAATAATTAGTAAACATTTAATTATAATTTCATTGTTTGTTAACAGTAAAAAGTTTATTTATATAGCACATTTCATACACAATGGCAATTCAAAGTGCTTTACATAGAAGAAATTAAAATAATAAAAAGAAATAAGAATAATTAAAACAGTTTAGAAAAATAAAATAAAATACAGTACAGTCGGACGAACAGCTGCACAGTGCTCATTCAGTAAATGCATAGCTAAAGACTAAAGATTAATTAACTGTCAATTTACCTTCTATTAATGATTGTTTATTTGTACAGTGGTGTTTTTTGCAAATGTTCAATTGTTGAAAATGTTCAAATTTTATGCACTTTATATGCAACAGCAGTATTTGCACTCTAAACATTTTTTTATTTATGCACAGTATATGCAACAACAGTATTTGCACTGTAAACCTTTTTTATTTATATAAAGTGTGAGTGAATTTAAACTGTATGGCTATGCTGTGGTTCCTTTGCGTGCGTGCGTGCATGTGTGCGGGGGGCCTCCATGTCCATTTTGCTTGGGGCCCCCAAATTCCTTCAAACGGCCCTGAGTACAGGAAAGGCTCTGAAGCGTTTGTCATGGCAGCATGGCTGACACATCATGTGCTTGATGCTCTATACCGATAATTCTCTTTCCCATCAGCTGCTGTAGAGCTGTGATTTCCCACTCAGATACTATGATATAAATACTCTGAGTGGTGCAGTGAGAGTAATGTGGAAAAAGATGATCCGCTGTGGCAACCCCTAATGGGAGCAGCTGAAATAATAAGAAGTAAAAGGTGCAGTGAGAGTAACAACACTAAAGCAGCTATGGTATTTAGAATAGTTTGGTCATTCCGTGAACCATTATATTGTTACAGGTTAATTACAATCAGATGCCTTAAACTAATAAGCAATATGCGGTTAATTTCAGTGTATTTATAAAGCCATGCCAGGGATGGGGATTTAAAAAAGAAAGGCAAACCATACAGGAACAAAAGCACTGCTTTGATGCTGGGCGCTGCCAGTTTGCAAAACCGAGCAGAGAACTTGAGTACACCAAGCATTTAGCTGGCATTAAAATGTGCGTGACTGTACATCAAGTTTAGGTTTTATACATCTCCATGTAAGCGTGGAAACAGGATTACGCAACATTTTTGTGCACACGCTCCATTTATACATGATGTCACAGGTGTCCAAAAAAAAAATTTTTGATGTGACTTTTATTTTTTAAGTAAGAATCAGAAGACATTGGATGAAACAAAACAAGTAAAGCTGAAGAAGGAAAACCACATCAAATATTGATCAACTTCAACTTAAATTGAATAAATCTTAAGGTTGCAAGTTTTGTTTTGTAACACCCAACACAGAGTTACCATACTACCTGGTTTCCCTGAAAATGTCCTTTTTTTAGGCGCCTATCAGTGTGGTTTTAACAAAACTGTCAGTTCAACAGATTTTTCACACTGCGCCCCATCATGTACAACTTCATTTAGTTTTTTCCAATTCCTATAATTTGTTTAAGTTTTACCTTGTGTAAAATTCTTAACATACATCAGATGAACCTGCAAAGGTGATGGTGTAGATCAGTGGTTGTGATATGGTGTACAACAGCACCAAGTTTGCCACAATTCATTTTCATTTACAATACCGGCTGTCTATTCAAACTACCACTTCAAAATAAAATAAATTAAAAAAGCACATTTAATCTGATTGAAAAGCACTTGTGTGCACTGTGACTCACACTAATGATTCCAATGTTTACAAAATTTTACTCTGGATCATCTAATTGCAAACACTGACAAACAAAATTAACATTAATTAAATACAGATCCTCACTAGTTAAAGTAAAGAATTTGAATTTCTGGGATCATAAGAGTGTAACTCATCCAGCTCTTGGGGAACAATTAACAGTGGGCTCTCACTTTTTCATCCTATTTTAAATAAAAAGTTACATACATGTAAATTGTAGAGCTCATTCAAAGAAATCTTATCCCAGTATGCGAGGACTGTTTCAACAGCTTAGCTTTTTTTTCAAACCACAATATAATTGAATAAAATGACTGCCTTAGGAAAATTCATCACTTAAGTCTTTAGCAGCAGCCTTTATAAATAACTGCAAATTTATATGTGTAATATTCCCTTAATTTGAATAATTAAAGAAATTAAAATGAGATAAAATGAAGGGGCGTTTTAGAATGAATTTGTTGCTAACTGACAAGTAATAGGAATAACTGTTTGAGAACAAGGTGGCACAAAGATTTGCACTGCTAGCTTAAAGCAACAGGAGACTGCAGTCCAAACCAGAATGTTTTTTTTAACTATAACAAATGTGCATAATCATAGTGAGAATACAAGAATTTTAAATTCAGGTTGCTAAATATTGTCATGGTATGGCTAAATATTGTTCTTGTCCTTGAAATGCCCATTCTGTTTAATTTTTGACTTATTATTGCTATTAATGTTGTAATTTATTGTATTGTTTGTCACATCACAGCATTGCCGTTTAGCTTTACATGTTTTATTAGATCCATCCATCCATTATCCAACCCACTATATCCTAACTACAGGGTCACAGGGGTCTGCTGGACCCAATCCCAGCCAACACAGGGCGCAAGGGAGGAAACAAACCCCGGGCAGGGTGCCAGCCCACTGCAAGGCACACACACACACACACACACACACACACACTAGGGACAATTTAGGATCGATCGGCAGTGCACCTAACCTGCATGTCTTTGGACTGTGGGAGGAAACCGGAGTACCCGGAGGAAACCCACGCAGACACGGGAAGAACATGCAAACTCCACGCAGGGAGGACCTGGGAAGCAAACCCGGGTCTCCTTACTGCGAGGCAACAGCGCTATTTTTTTATTAGATTTCTATTGTTTTTCATTGGCGTCGGCACATTTAGATTGCAATATTGCCTTTTGCTAACTAAGTGCATCAAAGGCAATGTAACTGGTGATGTCATCACACCGCCACTTTAAAAGATGTTGGTGCACACAGAGTGCGTGTGATCGTATAACATGAAAAGTACCAACTAACCTTAACCTTAAGTTCTTTTCTAAATGGAGGATCAGAAGAAATGCCAAAACCAGATGTGCGATTATTATATATAGCCACTTAGCTGTCTCACTGTCCTTATTTTAACCCATAAATTTAAATCTAGGAACCCCTCTATGGCAGTCTACTCACTGACTGGGACTGTCTTTGGTTTCAAAGATGTACTTCCACCCAATTTAAAATCAACAGAGTTTCTAAAGAGCAACTTTTTGCTTCCTTCCAGTTTGGCAAGGAATAAATAATTCAAACCTCTTACTGACTCTAGTAACTATCAGACAGATGTTATATTTATTTACATCAAAACCAATAGCAGCAAATATTAAGCGATACAAAGAATTATGCAACTTCATTCTATCCTGTTTTCAACAGCAAAATGAAGACAAATATTTCCATATACTGTATCTCAGTTCCTTAGTTACAAATGACATATACCTAAAAAAAAGATAATAAAAAATGTCTTTCTAGAGAGAGAGTTTTTTGGAATAAAAACTGAGAGATAGCCCCATGAAAGTGTCCTTTTCATTTTTTTTTAAAGCTGCAGCAGAGAGAAGAAAGGCTCCATTCAAAGTTTTATTTTTTACCAGGGTGAGCTGTGTGCAAAATTATCTAAAAAGCAGCAAATGAACTGAACTTAAAATAATAATAATAATAATTAATAAAAGACAGCTGCTTGTCTCCCTTGCTTTTTGCCCAAAATGAGCAAACATAATGATTTACTGGTTTACAGTCTCAAAACACAGAAAATGTTACAGAATCATTATCACTAAGCTCAAGGTTGTTTTCTTAAAATAAAATTATCCATGGAATTCCTTACAAAATGTTTATATCTTCTAGATACTGAAAACTCTTGTCTCCTTCAGTGCCTTGTAAATATTGTGACTCCGAGCCAATTCACTGGAGAGCAGTTTGCCAAGAAATCTGAAGCAGCCAGCAGTGTTCATTGATACTTCATTAAAACTAATCAGTGTGTGACTTGACATGTTAACCTTTTTGATTTTGTCATTAAGGTTAGGCACTGCTGTGAAGATGTTTTTTGCCTGTATTTTATTCTTATTCTTTTTCCATTTTTTTTTTTGTTCACATTTACTTTTGTTATTTCTGTGATTTTGTGTTATTGTGTTTTATCTAAGCCCACTGGGCTAAATTAACATAATCCTTTCTCCGTATTTGTGCTGAAGCTGCAAAGAGTTTGACAAGGGAAGAAAACCCCTGTGGGTTCATCTTCCAGATTTTTCATATCCTTTCTGGTTAGTTTAGGTTCAGAAAATGGTGCACTACCCTAACACGTGTAGAGATAAGGATACATTGTTAAAAAAGAAAAAAGCAAGGTAAGTATATGCACCATCCTCAGTAAGACTGCATTAATTACAAACATGAGGCAAACAAAATCTTGAAATATATGTAGATATTAATGCCTCATATAACTCTGAAACTTTGCAGTAAACTTTCCTTTCTATAAAAATATTACTTTATAAAGATCATGCTATGAAAATCCAGCTTGGCATGCCATGCTAGTACACTACAATTCATCTATACAGACTTTGTAACACCAGATTAATTTGGAATTGCTCTTGGAAGTATTCCAGTCATGCCTTTCTTAGTAGATCTCAAATATACCAAAGACCATTGATGTTAATTTGGATAGTCAAGGTGAATAGGATTGACGTGCTTGTTAAGCTGACTGCCCTGTTGTCTTCACAATTGTTCTACTGTTGTAATAATTCCCAGCAGTCCTGTCAAAAGAGTAAGCTTATTTGTATATCCCATTGTTGTTGTCACTTATTGCAATATAAATCAATTATAACACATCAATGTTTTAAACAATTGGATGTTTACACTTTTAGGACTTTTTAAACATATACTTCCAAAATAAATTTTAAAAGTAAACTCATTTTACAACTGAGTTCAATACATACTTTGGTTTGCCAGATGTAAGTACAATTTGTTCATTCATTTACATTAACCAACTCTCATCAAAAAATACTACATCCAGCTTACCTGCAGTTGTCAAACTGTTTAAAATTTGCTTTAATGAAACATTAAGATTGCAGCATAGTAGAACAGCACACAATCCCTAGAACTACAGAAGTTATTGTCACCTTGACAAGCATCTTCTGATTCAGTTCAAATAAGCAGCAGATACTGCAAAAAATAAATTAATGTCATAAGTAAGCTGCAGCACTGAGACTTCAACTCAGTTTGAATCTTACTGTTTTGTCAGCAGAACTCAAAGTGCAGAAATCAGCATGTCTAGCTTATATTTATTGAGAAAAGTCAGTGTCAGATAAAGTTTTCATATTCATAAATGCAAAGATAATATGTCACATTGCTTGTCACTGTAATTCTGTCTGCCTTTACTTTGTTCAAAATGCATCTGATGTGAAAGGAATCCTTGCTGTTATTATTTACTCTATTCACAGTCACAAAAAAGACACATAAACTTAAATTCAAATAATCCTTGAAATGTAATATTTGATCTATTGAATAATGAATTTATGTATAATTTTATTGTATGTAGATTCTTCCTTCTTGCAACATAGAAGAAAAGGGCTTTACAAATAGTAAAACCAAAATTATTGGCTCAGGCATCTGATCAGAATGCCTCCTGGACGCCTCCCCGGTGAGGTGTTCTGGGCATGTCTAAACGGGAGGAGGTCCCGGGGAAGACCCAGGACACACTGGAGGGACTATGTCTCCCGGCCAGCCTGGGAACACCTCGGGATTCCCCCAGAAGAGCTGGAAGAAGTAGCCGGGGGGAGGGAAGTCTGGGCATCTCTGCTCAAGCTGCTGCCCCCACAACCCGATCTCGGATAAGTGGAAGAGGATGGATGGATGGATGAATAAAAAGAAAAATTATAATAATAAAACAAAACAGGTAAAAAATAAGATTTTTTTAAAAAGAATATATTTATTGTAACTCATTTGTTTGTTTACTAAAGCCATTCATTCAGTAATCATCATAGGCAAATTTGCAGTGACACTGTGGCATTTTTGATGACATCTGCCAGCACAACAGGACTGGACCTAAACGTCTCCCTGTGTCTTTCTTGGTTTTCCTGAGAACGTGACACTCTGTCAAAGCGCCGGTCAAGGCCCTTTTGGAGCCCCTAGGCATGTAGGGTGTGGCACGGCACCCCTCTTTGTCCATAGCAGATAATCAGTATTAGACATCAATGACTGTATGTGGTCGCCCTCTTAGTCTGTAGTGTGCACCTCTTGAGTTACATAATTGGCTCCCCTCTGTGTACATAAGAAGGACTTTACGGAGCACACACTCCTCAACTCTCATGAACAGCGCACCTAAAGGATTGAGTGGCTTAGGCTACAATCATTATTCTGAATTTTTTGATGCAACTGCCCATGTCACCCACACCTATATCCGCCACTGTTCAGTCAAGTGCTGACTCTGAATTAACTATTTAAGCGAGAACTGTTATTGGCTAAACACCCCAGGCTGGTTCGCACTTTGTGATAACAAAAATGGTTTATTTTATGAGTTTAAGAAACAGATGGAAAATTGTCTAGTACTTGAACAGCAGATTGCTTTAAGAACTAAAAGAGAAAATTCATTACTACTATGGCAATAGCAACAGATGAAATTACTGAAGCACCATTTCATATTTTTACAAAGCAAGCAGTATATACAACACTGGTTGTTGAACAAGACAAATTTTGAAGACAAGAAATGCGTATATAACCCATTTAACTGAGCTTGCAAACACAACCTAGTAAATAATATTAATAGTTATTATTATTGGTGGCAGTAGTACTAGTAGTATATAACAGAGTAAATAATTATTGTGGTAAGAGACTATTATAATATATGTTTCAAGAACTGCATATGCTTGTATGCATAAAGTGCTATAAGCTGGCCTTCGGGTGCATGGTGATGGCTGGTGCCAACTAACTAATCTAATAAAGATAATAAAAACTTAGAAAAGTGTTACACAAGCTTCACAGAAGCCGAACTCCAAAATTGGCATAAAAAAGTGCATTATTCTAAAGCAGGGGTCTCCAACCTTTTTTCCCCTGAGAGCTACTTTTACAAAATGGAAATGGCCGAGAGCTACTCATGCTTTCTAACGTTTATTCTCATGGCTTATTTCAACCCAAACAAGCTTCTTTTGCCTGAACATTTACAAAATGTTGGTGTCCACAACTCGCATTTTGCATTGAAATATCACAAAAAAATATTTATTTCACCTGCAAGTGCATTTTCTAGTGTATCTCACACTATTGAATTAAAACATGAATGCTGTCAAAACAAAACAATGCAATTACAAATACACAGATATGACTTATTCTTTTGTCATTTTGTTCCATGTCACTGTTTCACTTCAGTTAGTATTCACATGTCCATTTGCATGTGTGATGTGTTTTTTAGTTAGTCAGATGACTGGCACTGCATGGAGTCAACAAGAGAGGTGTATGGTGGGGTGTAACCACTTAGGTTCACTCTTATGAAGTCATTTAAATTGTCATCTGTCAGTCTTGTTCTGAACTTTGGTTTCATGACATTCATAAACCCAAACAAAGTGGACATTTTCAGAGCTGCTTGGTGAAGATTCTTGTAGTTTTCTGGTTCTACTAAGCTCATGGAATGCTGAGAATGCCGTTGAGACTTTAACTGCACATTATTTTGAAGGTTTGCTAATATATAGGGCGGCATGGTGGTGCAGTGGGTAGCACTGCTGCCTCGCAGTTAGGAGACCCACGTTGCCTTGCACCCTGTATTGGCTGGGATTGGCTCCAGCAGACCCCCGTGACCCTGTATTTAGGATATAGCGGGTTGGATAATAGATGGATGCTAATATATAAAATATAAAATCCAATGTCTTTCTGTCTGTACGTCTGTCCGCTTTTCCCAAGAGAACTACTTAACGGATTTAGATTGGGTTTTTTGAACATTCAGGTTGATTTTGTGACTTCTCTCATTTTGCTATGTTTGCTTGCAGTACTGATTTATTTGCACGAAATCGAGAAACACACAGTGGGCCGAGGGCAGGTGGGGGGTGCAGTGGGGGATTCCTCACTCACTTGCCAGCTTCGGGGCATGCTCCTTAACTCTGCTTAGCTAGCAAACAAGAGAACAATTTAAAATAAGTAGTTACTTAGGTCTTGTTGAGTTTGAGTCCGGATATTCTCTTAAGTGTATGCCACATTGAAAAGATAGATTGCAGTTCAGATTGTGGATCATGATTTTGTGTTAAAAGGATCGTGATATGATTTTTTGGAAAGATCGCCCACCCCTAATTTGACTAATTAAGTTTTCAAATTTATGTAGGATTCATTAACCCTTTGGCGAGCTACGTGGAAAGGGGAGTGATGTGTTGGAAACCCTTGTTCTAAAGAAAATTTCCAGATAATTGCCTTGATTTTTGAAAATAAAAATCAGTTAATTTTACTGTATCGAATTAGAGGCAAGCAAAACAGACAAGGCTTAATCATGGTTTAAACTGGCAGAGTGTACTCTAGATCATCATTATAATTTAATCTACATTTTCTGTCAACAGGACGATTTTTATGTAGTGTTTTACTTATGAAGCTTCTAATACTAATGCTTGCAAAGGATGAGTCTGGGATGTGCTTTCTGTATTTTTTTAAGATGATGTCGTTGTCATCATCATGTAGTAATCAGTGGTGCTGTTTTACATGTCAGCACAAATTTGTCATGTTTCCCTGAATTGTAGGTAGAAGAGTTGACATGCCTTGCGCATCACTTGAAATTTATCTTTTGTCCTGAAATCAAAATACAGCCAAATTACTCATTCAAGTCACTTCAATTTATTCTTACAAAGCAACATTCACTTAAAAGTGTGAAGTTGAAGATAATTAAAATGACAATAAATAAATTGTGCCTGGGGTTTCCAAGACCTCCAGCGGTCCTCAAATGGATTAAGTTGGCCTAGTAGTGGATGGAGGATTAAATCTGTACCAGTCTTATCTAATTTTAAATTTACTAGGAGACGGGGAGTCCCTGGCCTGGTGACTGTCCAAGTGCATTCAGCTATTCTCCATGAGTCTGTGTAGTTTATCCACTCGCTTTCCCAACCTTCATTTTTAAAGTAATGGATAACTTCAGACTGATCCAAAATGAGTTTACCTGGAATGCGTTGTACCTCATACTATAAGAAGCCATTAAGAAGGCTAACAGAATGTTAGGTTATATAGCACGATCTGTGGAGTACAAGTCCAAAGAGGTTATGCTCAACCTTTATAATGCACTGGTGAGGCCTCACCTTGAGTACTTTGTGCAGTTTTGGTCTTCAGGCTACAAAAAGGACATAGCAGCACTAGAAAATGTCCAGAGAAGAGCGACTAGGCTGATTCCAGGTCTACAGGGGTTGAATTATGAGGAAAGATTAAAAGAGCTGAGCCTTTACAGTTTAAGCAAAAGAAGATTAAGAGGTGACATGAGTGAAGTATTTAAAATTATGAAGGGAATTAGTACAGTGGATCGAGACTGTTATTTTAAAATGAGTTCATCAAGAACACAGGGACACAGTTGGAAACTTGTTAAGGGTAAATTTCACACAAACATTTGGAAGTTTTTCTTTACACAAAGAACGATAGACACTTGGAATAAGCTACCAAGTAGTGTGGTAGACAGTAAGACGTTAGGGACTTTCAAAACTCGACTTGATGTTTTCTTGGAGGAAACAAGTGGATAGGACTGGCGAGCTTTGTTGGGCTGAATGGCCTGTTTTCATCTAGATTGTTCTAATGGACTCCCTCTGTTCTAAAATTAACTGTGTGGAAGGGTGATTTGCTAAACTTTTTAATCCGAGTACACAGATAAGAAAATCCATACCATACTGGGACCCAAAGAAGATGATTACCTGCAGAGCCATGAACATGCAAATTACAATTGCCACATAATAAAATCTAAACATTTTTGTTTCCATTCAAACATATTTCTTACATTAATATTACTAAGCTAACTGTGCTACCTGTCCAAGACAGTTTAGAATGAAAGTAATCAACATAGACCTCAGCATTAACATTTGCAGTGCACCATCTATTGGAATGTTTTTTGTAATGCATGCAGTAATAAAATGAACTGCATTTTACATTCCAACAGATGGCACGTCACAAACATTTATGACAATAAAATACAATGTTACAAATGTTGCTGATGTAGCATCTATTGGAATGACAAATGGAATGCATTTTATTACTGGAAATGTTTGTGGTGTGCCCTCTGTTGAAATGGCAGAAAACTAGCAACTGTATGGACAAACTGACACACAAACACTTGTCCTTTTATTAAGATGGAAGAGAAATGGGGAAAGCAAATGATTTATTCAAAACCACAATAATAATAATAATCCATTTTATTTATATAGTGCCTTTCCCATGCTCAATTTTCATTCAAAAAAGGGAATAAATTCTTGAGGGATAACACTGCCAATGCAAATACGTAATGTACACTTTAGTAAAATCTGAAGGAAAATCAGTTTTTTCTTCGTAATGGTTGCAACAGTTTTGAAAGGACAAGTATGAATGGTCACTTAACTCTTTCACTTGACTCCCATGCTGCCAGATAAGAAATAAACCAATCAAAAAATAATTAGTTCAAAGCAGTTTATTTACCTTGTCTTAAAGAACATTTTTTTAATACCATGTTTCAAATGAGCTCCACCATTAACAATACCTTTTTCTAAATGAATCAGAAAATTATTGTATTCCAGCTTTCTTTAAATAATTCAATAAATGAAATTAAGAACTAGCTTATTATTTCCAAAACATGTATGCATTACTTGTATTTTACATGGTGTAAAATAAACAACTGGACACACAACAAAGGTTTGGGGCAGCCACCCGTATAGTTTCCCTGGCTGCAAAAGGCTTTGAGTTGAGTATAATGTATACAGGTTTGAGTCCAAAACAGAACTGTTTAAATATGAAGGATGAGGGGTTTTTATAGTCGGTTCCCAGGAAGTAATGTCCTCAGGGCCGGGGCAGGTAGGATTTCTCATATTTGGTCTGCTGAGACCCCCTCAGCCTAGTATGGGATTAGTGTTTTCTGGTCCCTTTGTTTGACTCCCAAGTGCACGTGTGTGACAATGGTGGTATAAGAAATCCAGAATATTTTATTGGACAGTCCAAGTCTGAAATGTTTATACACTACTTGTAGCTGCATTTTTCCAAAACTACCAAAGTTCTACAACTTTCAGTTTACATCATAGCATGATTCAAGCACCAGTGTGACGCGTGACCAAGTAATTCCATAGACAAAGTATCTTTCTTTTAAAAGTTTTAGTAAAGTTTCAAAGCAAAATGGTTCACACAAAAAATAGAGCAAAAATTGATATAGCAAAGAAAAGAAAGGACAAGTTCTTGCTTTAGAAAAGTTCTGTTTAAGGCTTATAAATCTTGTTTTGTTTCTCTAGATTTGGTCATACATCGTACTTTAGCCACGTTAGACACAGTCAGAAAACTGTATGCTGTTATTTGCAAACATATGTAAAAGCGCATGCTAGCAGTGAGACTATTTCCCTAACTGCCTTGATTAACACTCTGTATTATAGATACTGTATAGCCAGAAAGTTCTATCTCATGTTAGCCACATGGGGTAAATGCTATACCATAGTCTATAGGTATGAAAGAAGATTACACTCTGTTCAAATCAAACAAGCACTTATAAGAGTTTAACTTAAAGCATTAACTCTCTAAGATTGGTTCTTACACTACTATCTCAATTTGCGCTGAATGTCTACAGCTTTTCTCTCATTTTGATATTTTGTGGTGTTCTTACAGTTCTCAGTGGTCCAACAAACATGTCCTTCACACTACCAGTAGTGTCAAATTTATTGACCTGTTTTAGAATATTGAATTCTTCCTCGCTGAGAATGCAAAATCTTCATTTGTACCTCTGCTACTGAATTAGATTTGATATATCTCGTGATAGAAAACACATGATGAGGCAACAAGCAGTTGTCCATGACCACTGAAGTGGCTCTTAGTACACAACATGCACACCACAAGCCCACCTTCCACAGCACCCTGAAAATCATCACGTTTCGCCCCTGTCATTTTCATTTCGACATTTTAAACTAGCACAGTGGTCTCCTCATCTGTGTCATTCCCTCATCTTGCCATTTTTGCATACATAAGTCCTTGCTTGTCATCTCAGTTACATAGTTTTTTCACTGGTTTTCAGAGGGTAGGTGACGTCATGAAGATTATTTTTGTATGTAATTGATATGGAAGTGAAAGCTCTCTGTGATGCATCAACAGCTTTGTTTCGCATACTGTCACAAGAAACAGTACACTAAATAGAGCAGAGAATTCATGCCTAGATGAACTTGAGTAATTTTGCAAAATAATCATATGGAGACCCATTACAAACAGGTCAGTGAACCAGAGATTAAGAAGCACTGACCTACATCTTCAACATGCTTTCATTTCTATTATACAAGGCCTCGATCCATCGCCATTAAGACGTGAAATTGCTCTTATAGAAGTCCTCTTTTTTCAATACACTGTATCTGTTCGAACTCAATTTTATATGCAGTAAAAGTTTTAATGTCTTATTAGGTTTAACCTACAATGGTAATGTCAAATTTATTCAGAGATTTTTCATGTAAGGAAGACGGAAGGTTTGAGGTAAAGTAGCTCTTATCACTAAACATGGTGCCGGAGAGTGGTGATGCTATGAATGTTGATTTCACTGTACTCTGTACACATGACCATAATGACACCTCTATATATATGAAAAATTGTTCATATGTTATTTTTACTTCTTTATTTAAATATGAATACAAAGTTTCTTAAACTGTTGAAATGTCACAGATTTCACTGCCCTGGGTCAAGCGTACTCTGAAACACAGGCAAATAGCAAAAGCAGAATTCAATGCATATGACTAATATTTAAACACAGCAAATTTACTAACAATTACTTTTCTGAACTTCATCTTTAATTTGATTGATTTTTTTACTTATCATTATTTTTATTTTCTGATTCTTAACCGACTTCTTTTTTTCTTCCCTGCTACCATAAATGGTTACACCGTTTTGGCTGGTTGCATCAACAGTGTGAACGACAATGTGACAAAGTGACAGAGCACATTTCTCATTTCTCTAACATTAACAGCCTTAAGAATTAAAATTGCTTTGTTGTCTTTACATATTATATTATTTTTTCCAGTTTTTCAAGAGAACAGTAGTGGCCAATTAGGTGGAGGAAGGACTGTTAGGGATTAAAGACTCCTTAACAGATTCACTTGTTTGGACCTTGCCCAGCCCAAGCCTTCACTAAACGTTCATGGTATGGGAGATTGCAACTCTCAGTACCACTCCTGCTGCTGTGTTCACAACAGACACCATCGCAAATGAACATGTTTTCTGTTGTGTCCCTCCCTATACTTGCAAAGCACCTAGTCTTGTGCGTCTCTTTTCAGACATGTCACTTTTCATCCCGTTCTTGCTCTCTAGTCCATTCTCCTCACCAGCTCGAATCATCTGCTTTTTATGGAGGGCTGAATCTCCGAAATTTGGTGTGTTTCAGGTTAACAGTACAGCATTTTTCAGATGTCTAATAGGCCCTTTGTAAACTCTGTTATAGTTTACCATAATTTCTAGATGTTTCTGCAGGTAATAGCTCAGATGAGAGAAGATTTGGACTGCTTTTCTTTGGATGACTTATTGTTGTTTTAAGATGGGTGAGGCAAACTTTTGTGTATTTGGTCATTACCTAGAAACAAGGAGGCAATTGGAGGGAGCCTTAGTGCTGCATTCTGTGGTCGCTGGAGGTCTTTAATGTACTGTAGCTCTTTGCTTGGTGACCCCAGACAGAAGGTCTGTCATCTGGGTGCAGACTGTGGTCCTATTGACTAGGATCTTACAATTAATGCTCAGTGTGCTTCTGCTGCTGAGAATGACTTAGAGCTCATTGCAGGTCTTTTTGGCTTTAGAAATGCTACCTGGCACCCTATACTATCTTAAACAAGAAAAGCAGCAATAGTTTTAGAAAAGGACCAAGAGATTTGACACAAAATGATGCACAGACAAGATTTGTAACCAGAATGTCAGTAACACGATCATCAGATATTAAGACAGGACCCATAATTGTAGCAAAAAGTTGTTACACCTAGAATCGTTAACTAAGAAAACACTCACAAAATACATACTCGCTAATTTGTTTGCTTTTCTTTACAAAACCGGATGAAAAGGATATTATTACCTTAACCCCATAATGTCACAGCTGCTCACTTGCAGGTTGTTTACCTAGTAACACGTCTTCACCCATGAGAAACAAAATGATGTCACAGAAAAGTTGGGAAAATAACAATACAGTCGATTCCGGTTAATCGGACCAGCCACTTATTCAGACCGAATCCTAAAGAACCAAAACAGATCATATTACATAAGCCTAATATTGTTCGCTTATTTGGACCAAAATTCCGTTTATTTGGACCAAAGAACGTGACAGAGAATAAGAAAAAGAAGCCACAAGTCGCCCGCGGAAAGCGGATGTAAAGCGGGTCAGCGAAATCAGGAGGATCCCTGGGCTCCCCAGGAGAATTTATGCTTTTATCAAAGGTCAGGAAGTCGGAAAATTTGTACCAAGTGCAAACCTGTGGGGGTGAACATGCCTGCTTTTTCTTTCCTAAAACGGACCACCCAGTAGCCACCGACATGAATTCGAGCGTAAACAAGTGCAGTGCGTAAACAGAATGTGTCAGATCACACTAGACAAGTTCTTCAAACGTTGACTGGAATTTGGTAATGTAACCTTTTTTATTATGTTTGCACGCTGAGTGTCGCGTAGATCGTTTTGAAGAATTTGTAGATTTCTTTTTCAATAAACAAAGTTGTAAGCAACCATAAATGTACATGTACATAGTACAATAAAAGTCATAATGACATTTTAATACGTCACTTATAGCATGTCCCGTCTTGGTTGCACATGTATAGGGCATGTTCATGTAATTGGACTAGCCGGTTATTAGGACCAAAATGATCGCGTCCTAATGTGGTCCGATTAACAGGAATTGACTGTATTTGTGGATGCAACATAATGTCAAATTCAAAATATGTAGGTAATGAAATCCTAACTTTATGCATTCTTTTTTTCAAAAAAGGCACAAAAATGAAAGAAAAATGCAGATTATATTAGCATCATTTTTTGCCACTCTCTCTTTACAATGCTCGATTCGGTCCAAGTGGCTAAATGTTATTTAATTCACTCCATGTATTCTATCTCAGTGGTTCTCAGTCAGGTTTGGGCTATAATAGATACGTGACAGAACAAATTCATCACCTTCCTCAAACCGTTTGGATACCAAAATGAAATTGTTTAAGCCAATGTGTTGTTAATTGAAGGAATAAAAGCATACTGAAGGTTCAATTCACATCAGAATTTTTATGATAATCTGAGTACAATGTGCAGAATTATAAACAAGTGGCTATGTTACGTGTCGAACACAGGTAATAGAATACATTTAAAAATATTTGATATCTCTTGCCTTATGTGTTCTCTCAGCATTCATCCTATGTGCTCTTCTGTATCCTAGAGTGTCTCAACCTCTCTTGCCCAAGACTTCTTCTCTTGATGTCATTCCCGTAAACCCTGTTTTTCAGAATCTGTAATTTTGAGGTGCGTTGATCTTCTCTTTTCTGTATTTTTACTATGACAAATGGTAGACGGACCCTTATTACCCACTATGAAAGCATCATTGGTATTCTTATGAATACTTCCCATGTTGTAAGGTGACTCTCAGTGTTCCTCCTATGCCTTTCCCCAGAAGCCTTGTGTGTGGTAACCTCCCTTGCCTGACGTTTCCTGTTTTGACCACATTTGACTGAGCCAAAGCAAAATGGACCAATCAGACCAAAGCCAAACTGATCGATCAAGTTGCTCAGAGGAACAAGAAACACACACAGATATTAGCATTTTATTATAAAAAATAACGATTCTGTAAGTGTGAACATGTCATAATCTGAAAATAATGTTGCTGCTTGTAGCTTTAGCTGAAAATTCTTGACGTCAGAATTATAATTGCTTTCATTTTGGATACATTTTTAATTAATATGATTATTTTTTATGCAAGTTATGTTTTTATTTTTCTACAAGGCAATCTAGTTTAATTGTTTCATACTTCCCTGGAGTTGCTCATCCACAAAATGAAGTCCTTAGATAAATTTCTCACCCTAATAAACATAGTCTTGCAGCAGAGTAGAAGTATTTAAAAAAAAAATGGAAAATGACATTCCCAGAATGCTGTTCATTTGTGATTAACATAAAGTCAGGGCCCTATAGCCAGCAAATCCTCAAAGGCTGACATAAGATTAAATGAAAAGGCTTGCCAGTCCCAAGCCATTTTAGCACCAAACTCTCTGAGGGAGCTGAGCAGAAGCAGGAAAAATGGGGTACACGTGATCCACTGCAGTTCTGATCTTAAAACCCCTTTTTCTCTATAATGTGTAATAATTCTCTATATGTGTATGCTTTGAGTTTTATAGGTAATAAAATATGTGCATCATTATTTTTTTTTACTAAGTGTAGATTCGTACACTTTAGTATCATTTCCCATCTCTTAAAAGACAACTCCAAATACCTAAAACTTTCTAATAGCTACAGTATATATAAAACAGATTAATTCTGCTCTTCAGACTGGTTAGTTTTTACATTTTAAAAATATGCATTTCAAGAACAGTTTGGTACAAGGGACTAAATACTAAGCACTGCCGTTTCTTAGTCATTTCTGGATCCTTCTTCCATTTCACTTTGTTGTTTCTGGTATGCATATGAATAAAGGAAATATTCAAATGTCTCTGCTCCCCAAGCACATAACCTGTTGCTGCTTACATTTGTAAATCGTTAATCATCCCACTGGATCTCCACGACCCTTGACCCAATATAGAGGAACAGTAGACATCTATTCTATAGAGCTTGTCAGGAGATGGCCAACCTGCTATAATGACTGCTAAAATGTTCAGGGAAAACTCTTTTGCAGTACACTATGCTGTTCATGAACATTTCTCCACTTAAGAAAGACTGTAATTTTTTCTTAAATTGAATTGTGAATATTTATGTGTTTTATTCTAAAATGTAGCTTTGCAGAACTGTGTTTGAGATCATCAGGATTTTAAAGTACTGTAGGTCTGTTTATAAAAATTGTTAGCCCCGCTTCCTCATGGGTCCGGTGTGCTGTGTCAGTGTTTGAAGCTGCAAATACTTTCTGTGTCTTTCTGGACTGGTCTGTAATGACCTTTCCATATCCTTAAAGATCTTGCAGAATAGATTAGTGACTTTAAAATTGGGATGAGAGTGTGTGTGCCCTGCTCTGTGTGTTTACTGCTTTGTGCCCAGCGCCACCCAGATGGACCATGCCATCCATCATCCAACCCGCTATATCCTAAGTACAGGGTCACGGGGTCTGCTGGAGCCAATCCCAGCCAACACAGGGTTCAAGGCAGGAAACAAACCCCAGGCAGGGTGCCAGCCTACCGCAGGATGGACCATAACCCCATTAATCTGCATTGTAACCTTGCCCAGTAACACTTGTTCCCAAACAGTCCCCCAGACTGATGTTTACTTGAATATGTTGACTTCTTTTGTCGCTTTGGATAAAAGCATCTGAATAACAAATATATGTAAATGCATTGAATTAAATTGTCTTGTAAATACGTATCTACTTATAATAACTTTCATTTTTATAACAACAGATTTTATTTATTTTTTTAGTACTATGTTTAGCAATTTTAAAGTTCACAAGAGGGCTGAAAAATTCCAATTTTAAATCACCTAAATATTTTGATTGTTCTGCTTTCCTTTTATAACTAATGGTAAAATACAGCATACTTTAGGAGATCGGGCATAGCCAAGGTCCATTGGAAAGTATGGCCTTCTGCTAATTGAAATGTCAGTACACTTGCTTCCAAAACCAGCTCAGGGCTTCAGCTTCTGGTAAACTGCCACAAACTGGAGGTGCTCATGTGTGGCAGCAGCTTCATAATCTCAGAATATCAGACTTTAATGCAAATGATCACCAAGTTGGAATTTATCAGCATCAACATTATAAGCTAATCAGTATTTTATATAGATCCATTAACAATGAACAGCACAGCAGTGCAGTGGTTAACTCTTATACAACTCAAGTTTTTATCCACTGTGGGGCTGTGTGCAATTGGTGCTTATTAATTCAATATAATTTATTTTTGTGTAGCGCTTTTCACTGAGTGTAGGCAAAGAGCATCAAAGGTATAATGCAAATACAAATTGTAGAATTTACTAATTAAAACCAGATTTTCTTAAGAAGACAGGAAACAACATGGTTTGAAACCTATTAAATGGAATCCAGCGATATCTATCCATTAATTAATGGCTAGTTGACAACAAAGGAAAGGGAAACAAAAACTCCAGTCAGCAGCATCCTGCTGGGGAGGTCCACGGTCTGTTATAACAGAATAATTTTTGAAGACCTTGGCCTACTGATCAATGCTAATCTATTGTCAGAACATTACCGTCTCAGAGTACCCGGGATCTCTGTGGGTAGGAGTACAGCTTGGCCGTAGCACAGCAGATCTAAGTTTAACAGCAGGATACAGAGAAGAGCAGCAGAATAAAGTGAAGTTAGTAGCAGTTCATAATTATTGTATTTATCCAGCAGGGGGCACATACACCCTGAGAAGAGGTTCATTGGAGATTGCAATGTATAATATAAATTGTAAATTTCTCCTTGGGAATAATAAAGTATCTATCTATCTATCTATCTATCTATCTATCTATCTATACAGAAAGATATATCTTATCTTTCGCTAGTGGTAAAGAGGTGATTCTAAACGGAATAAAGAATCCGCAACACTAAAGGAAAATTATACTAGCTTCTGTTTAATGTAGGCTTAACACTCACAAGAATATAATACTCAAAGGAGAGATATACTTGGCCAAAGCATGATACATTTGGGGTTTCCTGCGATTGGCGCTTGTACTCCTTCAAGACAGAGTCTGGGAAAGCATGTTGTCCTAGGCACAGGCAAGAGCGATCTCTTCGATCCGTCCATAGTTGTGCTCTGTTGTTCTGGGCAATGTCTGAGAATGTATACATTTCCTACAGTTCAAGAGTCTGAAACATAACCATGCAGGCTCCAAACATGACTACATTCTGGTTTGTTAGTTCATCACTCACAGAAAATGGAACAGCCATTTTAAACCAGAAACTGAAGTTTTTGGTCACTGCATACTCTTTCTTTCCCTGAATATCCTGCCTTGGCAGCAAAAAGTTGTCTATTGCTTATTTTCTTGTTATATTGCTAACCAAGCAATCTGTCTCTCCCCTTGCATGGCAGTACCAATTTGGGAAGCCCTGAAATAGCTGACAGTGATCTTCGTGACCCTAGCCATAATACAGATTATGACCAACCAGGGCATAGCAGCACTTTAGCGCTATGTACAATCTGACTCATCTCGTCTCCCTCTCATTTAGGTTCTCATTGTAAATAATGTGTATGAATAACCTGCACAGATCACAGTGACACACTTGCCTACATTGTATTACTTACGTTTTTGTACAAATGACTAAAAAACAATGTTACAGTATACAGCTCTAGTCAGGGTATGCTAGACTAAAGCCTTAGACTGAAGAGTTATCACTTATATAAGATGAAAGATGACTCCAAAGCTTAGAGGCCATGTAACTAAAAGACTGACCTTCCACTGTTGTTAAATTAGTTCTTGGAATATTTTGTCAAGTCAAGTGGCTTTATTACCTTACTATCGATACACTGTATTGCAGCATACAGTGGCATGAAATAACTATGGTACAACATATTCTTAAACACAGGACAAGTGCAAAATATGTAAAGAACTATATACTATACTATCCACCTAAATTTAAAGGTTAAGGCTTTCTGACTGTGTATCGTTCTGCACCCATTATGAAAAAAAATTGATTTCTCTTTGCTTTTACTAAAGCTTTCATTAAGCATTTACACTGGCAACGACATACCTCAGTGATCTACAGTAATCCCTCCTCGATCGCGGGGGTTGCGTTCCAGACCCCCCCGCGATAGGTGAAAATCCGCGAAGTAGAAAACATATGTTTGTGTGGTTAATTTTATATATTTTAAGTCTTTATAAACTCTCCCACCCTGTTAACATTATTAGAGCCCTCTAGACATGAAATAACACCCTTTAGTCAAACGTTTAAACTGTGCTCCATGACAAGACAGAGATGACAGTTCTTTCTCACAATTAAAAGAAAGCAAACATATCTTATCTTCAAAGGAGCGCCGTCATAAAGGAGCGCCGTCAGGAGCAGAGAATGTCAGAGAGAGCTCGCAAAGAAAAGCAAACAATCAAAAAATCAATACGTGCTTTTAAGTATACAGAAGCACCGCGATAAAGCGGCATTTTGTAGAGGAGCGTCCGTGTCCTCTGTGCAAACAGCCCCTCTGCTCACACCCCCTCCGTCAGGCAGAGAGAGCGAGAAAGACAGAGAGAAGCAAACAAGCACAGCGCGGGAAGCATATCTTATAGCATTGAGGAGTTTTAGTTAATATGCAATACATGCTCTGATTGGGTAGCTTCTAAGCCATCCGCCAATAGCGTCCCTTGTATGAAATCAACTGGGCAATCAAACTGAGGAAGCATGTAACCTAAATTAAAAGACCCATTGTCCGCAGAAAGCGGCGAACCAGTGAAAAATCTGTGATATATATTTAGATATGCTTACATTTAAAATCCGCGATAGAGTGAAACCGCGAAAGTCAAAGCGCGATATAGCGAGGGATTACTGTATTCCTATTTTTGAATGATAATTTTTGCTTAAAAAAATTGCTTTCCACTTTTCTCATCCACCTTAATAAAATGACAAGTTTCTGTTTTTCTTTGCATCTGAGTGTCTGTCCAATTGTTATTTCTATCCCATTTCAAAAGATGGAGCATCACAAACATTTTTAGCATTTAATTTGAAACAGATAGTAATAAATAAATGATAACAACAACAATAAAACAACAGTGGTAACAAATGCAACAAAGAGATTAGAGTCCGGAGAACCAAGGGGTAGAAGTTGTTGCAGAACATGGCAGAACATTCAGGACATTCATCCAGATGAAAGTGGGACAAAGAGACCATGTGAGGCTTTGCAAATGCCACGCTTTATAAAGATGTCTTTAATGGAGGCAGAGAGGTCCCAATGATCTCTTCAGTTGTGTGCACTATCTGTTGTAGGACCTTATGGTCCGAGACACAGCAGATCCCAAACCAGACAGTAATGCAGCTGGTCAGAATGCTCTCGATGGTACCCATGTAGAATGTGCTAAGAATCTAAAGACTAATTTGAACTTTGAACAGGATCGGATGCCTGTTCTTTGCTGGACACACCATATGCACACATCCTCACTCATGAGAGTGGTGAAGTGTTGCATGTTTGTCTGAGTGTGCAAGACAAAATTTCATTGCACTAAATGCATGTGCGAATGCTAATACCACTGCTACTAATAATATATTAGATCTTTAGAACAATTTTGATGAGAACAGGCCCATCAAAGTTCCTCACTCCTATTCATCTAATTTTAGCAAAATAACATTGATTTCAATATTGGTTTATAAGGTACTAATATAACTCTCTTTCAACATATGGTAACTTATTTAATTTGTCTATAGTTCTTATAGTTCTGTAACTTGTACAATTTAGTGACCTTAAAGTAAACTGGAATAAATTCCCACCGACACTGGGATGATGTTCAGATTCTACACAGGCAGTACCTGGGCATGGATTTGAGAACTGACTTCTGGATCCGTGGTCATCAGCTCTAACCCTTGCTGAATTGCAAAGATTGTGATGTTGTTATTATGCCTCAATAAAAGGATCTGAAGATTAAATGTAATCAGAACAACAAGGCTGGAATGTCACTCGTATCTTAACAAAGCTCTTATAGTAACCAAATTGTAATTATGAAATTGTAGCAAAAGGTTCCTTAAGGCAAAAGTGAGCAAGAGGTTTTGTTTATATGCACAAAACGTGGATAAGGAGGAAGTGCAAAACGTGACCTTTATGCACAGAGCACAAAGTAACAGGAAATGTCTAAACAATTCAAAAATAAAACCTATTCATAACAGTTGTACAATTATCTGCTTATTTAAAAACAAAAACAGTTAATATTCCTAAAAGAATATTCTATGTCAGTGCTATTTTATGATTTTTCTATTAAGCTACAGTTAATTAGCAGGTAGCAATGCCAACATTCAGCACTGGACCCTAATTCAGTTTCCAGCTGGGATCCTCTAGCTGTGGATTGTCTTCCCACTGTTCAGAAACATGGTTCCAGCTGGACAGCCAACTCAAAATTCAAATTGTGCTGGAAAGTGTTGCATTGTGCTGATACCCCTTTCTAATGATGCACATTTGCTCAAAACAGATAACCCTGAACTGGATTAAGTGTATTCCAAAAAACAAGTGGACAGATTAACATTTCAGAACAAGAACAAGAGCTGAGAAATGCATTTTCTTGCATTGTCTGTATCTGAAAAACTGGCATAAGCTGCACTCTGTCTGACTCTAATTTTTGTGGGCCCCGTGATGGATTAGATTCATAATAAACTATTACAGATAAATTGTCACTGATGATAAACTGTTGGTGATAAACCCCCAAGACACTGCCTGTGAAGAATCAGCACTTCAAAACAGCATTTAATATTCCAACAACTGTGCAACCTAATTCTTTGAAAAGTAATTTATATTGTTCTTATTGGGCCGTATTATTAATGAGACTCTGTACTTATAGCATCAGATGCATTTTATTCTTATGTAAGCATTTGAAAAGAAATATCATTTGTATAAGCAGGCCATTTGCATAAAAAATAAAAAAATGAAGTAAAAAAATAAAATGAAAGCTATTTACTTAGGTTCCAAAACCCATTCAGTAAACCAGTTATACAGGGAGATTCACTCGAAAGAGGCCCAGAATATTTTCTTGTAACTCCTGTTAGGATGAAGCAATCTGAACCAAAAAATTACGCTCTATACCTTGATGTATATGTAATCCATTGCATTACATGCAATGCTGGAAATGATTTCCATTTTCTGCCAGACACATTTCGATGCAGCACTCAGGGGCAATAGCAGCAATTTCACATTGGATGTTTTACTTCAAATCTTCCATAGTGCGAGGCTTGTTTTGATAAACTTTTCCTTTGAGCAGACCCCAAAGGAAGAAGTCTGGTGGTGTCAGACCTGGTGACCGTGGAGGCCAAAGCCCCTTTGAAATTACCCTGTTGCCGAAAAAGGTCTAAATTTCTGCCAAGCTCCTTGCCGATGTGTGACATGTTTCTCCATCTTGCTGGAAGTAACCTTCCGTTAATTCACAATCATCCAGTTGATTCTGACATTGCTTAAATGAATTGGGAATCAATAGGTTTGCACCAAAAAGACACGCTGCTCAATAGTGTACACCACAATCCTGATGAGAAGTCGAGCGTCTGAGTGAAGGTATACAGGCGGTATGCACCTAGAAGTTGCAAATGGAGGTTTAAATATCGCAACAGCTCTCTGGCGCCTGCCTCATCGCTCCGAAGCAGGGGCATCACAGCTTGTTCGAAGCTCCATAGACTGAGGAGCACGTTGTTTCGTTCAGATTGCTTCATCCTAGTGAGAGTAATTACAGAATATTCTGGGCCTCTTTCGAGTAAATATATATGTATAAATGTATATTCATTCAGTTTCCATATTTACCTATTTCTGTTTGGGTTGACACAGTAGAAAACCAGAGACGATCTTGACAGTAAGACAAGAACAATTCCTGGGTGGGATGCCAGCCCATTGGGGGCCACACTTACCTACGCATTCATACCTATACCCATCTGTGACACACCAGTCCAGACTTCCTTTGTATCCTTGTATTGTATTGACCCCCTTCTTTTTGACACCCACTGCACATCCAGCCTACCTGGAAAGGGGTCTCTTTTTGAACTGCCTTTCCCAAAGTTTCTTCCATTTTTTCCTTACAAGGGTTTTTTGGGAGTTTTTCCTTGTCTTCTTAGAGATTCATGGCTCGGGGGCTGTCAAGAGGCAGGGCCTGTTAAAGTTCATTGTGGCACTTCTTGTGTGATTTTGGGCCATACACAAATAAATTGTATTGTATTGTATCCTCATACAGACATTACTGGGTAGGATGAAAACAAAATATAAGGAAAAGAGATAATGAATGGGCCAGGAATTGTACTTAGGTCTCTGGAGACATAAAGAAGCAGCTATACTTTTGAATTTGATTTGTTTTGAATGCACAATGGGAGGTCTGAAACCTGAAAGTACTACTTATGAGAAGGATCATGGTGAATCATAGTGAATTCATCACTATCTACAACCAGACAGTGCACTTAAGCAAACAAGAAAGTTATAGTATGTTGGGTTATGTTTCACGATGTGTTGCGTCTAAGGAAGTTATGTTTAGGCTTTATAATGTACTAGTGAGGACTCATCTGGAGTGCTGTGTAAAGATTTGGTCTCCAAATTACAAAAAAGACATAACAGCTTTACAGAAAGTCCAGAGAAGAGCGACTATGTCCTGAAATCAGCCAAGATTAGCTGATGAGGGATGCTCTTAAGATAAAGATGTATAAACCATGAGGAGAAATTGAAGGAACTGAACCTTTATAGTTTAAACAAACAGAGGTTAAGAGGTGACATAACTGAAGTGTTTAAAATTCTGAAAGGAATTAGTACAGTGGATCCCAGTTGTTACTTTAAAAAATGTGATGGAACAAGAACTTGGGGACATGGTTGATTTTGTGGCAGATTTCATACAAATGTTGGAAATTAAGAGGAAGTGCATTTAAGACTGAAGTCTGGAAGCAGTGCTGTATGCAAGTGGTGAAAATCTGGAACAAACTACCAAGTCATGTAGTTGAAGCAGAAATCTTGACAACTGTGTAGTGTCTGGAAGATCTAATGGGAGGGGAGAGCTTAGCTAGTAGCTAAACAAATAAGCTTAATAGATGGAATAGTCTCTGTTGTCAAATTTCCCATAGATAGATAGATAAAACTTTATTTGTCCCCAGGGGGAAATATGGCTTTTTACAGAAGCTCTGTAAAAAATAAATATATAAATAGGTAGAAAGGGAAGTACATTAATAAATAAATATACACACACACTTTGGACTGAACACAACATGGAATGACAATAAAGCAAGAAAACTTAAATGAAAGAAAAGTTCTGACTTGGCTGTCACAGTCTCAGTGAGGCATTATGCAGGTGTATTGCTGTTTGTATAAAGGAGCCCCCGTAATGTTTCTTGACACACTTCTGATGAATAATTAGTTGTCTGAAAGTCCTAAGTGTTAGTGTGTCACAGAGAGGATGTGTAGCTTGTTCATAATGGCTCTCAGTTTTTTTCATTCTCTTGTTATGATCTCCATAGGGTCCAGAGTGCCTCCCATAACTGAGTCCTCCCTTTTACAGTAAATAGCTTGTTGATTCGGTGGGCCTCTCTTGAAGTGATGTTACCAGCCCAGCTCACCACAGTGTAGGAAATCACACTGGTCATCAGTAGTTTTAGAAGATGTGAAGGATGTCACTTTCTGCATTAAAGAAACACAGTCTTCTAAGGAAGAAAAGACTGCTCTGCCCTTTCCTCATATAGTTCCTCTGTGTTCCAAAACAAGTCCAACCTGTCAGTAACGCGGTACAAGTACTTGTACAGACTGGACCACTTCTACATCTACTCCTTGAATGGTGACTAGACATAGAGGGTCTTTGGTGAAAGTCAACATCCAGTTCCTTAGCTTTGCTGATGTTAAGATGCAAACAATTCTCTTGGCATCAAGAAACAAAGTTCTTCACCTGACTCCTCTCCTCTGTCTCATCCTCCTTATCAATACATCCCCTAAATGCAGAATAACCTGAGACTTTTTGCAAGTAACATTGCCAGCTGTTATATTTATAGTGTGAGGTTTACAGAGTGAATAGAATAAGAGAGAAGCCTATTCTTTGTGGTGCTCCAGTGTTGCTCACAGAGTCCTTGAGTCTCCCAAACTGCAGATAGTCCATCATCCAGGACATCACTGACTCATCCACCAGCATATCTCTGAGCTTACCATTTAACAGGGATGGCTGGATGGTACTGAAGGTGCTGGAGAAATCAAAAAACAGAATTATCACGGTGCTGCCAGCTTTGTCCTTGTGGGGAAGATAGATAATTCCGCTCCAATCTTAGTCTAGTTGGGAAACTGCCATAAGTCCCAGTGGTCTAACCACAAGAGGACTTATATATTCCAGAACCAGTCAAAAGTCTTCATGATGTGAGACATAAATCTTCATGCAAAGTAGTGTGGTGGAGAGTTGGACTTTAAGGACCTTCAGAACTCAACTTGATGTTATTTTGGACAATCTATGTGAATCTAAGTGAATAGGATGGACGCACATGTTGGGCTGAATGGCCTGTTCTCTCATCATACTTTTCTAATGTTCTAATGTAATGTGCCACTCCCTTCTAATAAACATAGCAGTCATAAAATTTAGAGCCCTACAAAGCTGAGCAGGGCCTCTGTTACAGGCACCATTTGCTATTTTAGTACATTTTAGCCTCCTGTTTTCACTTGCAAACAGTGTTGATAATCGGTGTCAGGGGCGATGAATGTGTTTTATTTGGGACATAGAGTCCCTTAACAGATGACAATAAATCTGTACATAGTCGTGTCTTCCATTTATAGGTAAGATAAACTTCCGTCTCGATTATTTATGTTACAATGAATTTTTATTTTATGTACGCCTTGTTACCATCATAGTCTCTACCCCACACATTATCATTTTCCTTTCTTTTTATTGGTATTGTTTTTCTTTTAAATTTGTTCACCTAAGCATACAATACCATACCATACCGTATTCTAAACCTGCTTAATCCTGAGTAAGGTCAAAGGTCACTGGAGCCACTCCCAGCATGCATAGGATCAAGGCAGCAGCAATCTCTAAACAGGGCACATATTAAAGTTACATATCATAATACAGTTAACTGTGTAAATATTATCATCGTCATGAATTCGCAGATTTGTTTTACAGAGCCCAAGATTAAAACTTACTAACAGGTCACTCCTTCATGCTTGCCCATAAAGAAGGTTGGCCATCACATCAGAGGTGCTGAACGCAAAATAAACAAAACAAGTAAATTGATTACCTGACAGAATGCCAGTACAATATTAAATTAGGATTTATATTGTCCTTTGTTTACAAGGTTCATTGATTTGAAATCCTCTTCAAATTCAGTTTTATGTACAGAGGCTTTATTTATGGCTTCACTTTAAGTGAGAGTTGAATATGAATGCAAAGCAATATAATTTCCCACTATCTGTTTTGAAATTGCAATAAAGCTGAAGAGACAATATTTTATTAAAAATCAGTTTACACAGTTATAAAATGAGCCTGGGGTGAGCAATCAATTAGAGTAATAAAATACACTAATAGAAAGATGGAAAGTTTGGATTCTAAATTATGCAGAATGTTAAATTTTTATACTGTGGATAGCAAATCCTTCTTAATTTTTATAGCACCAAGGAATAAACTGAAAAATCTAAAAAGTGTGAATGTGTGTGTGTGGACCAAATGTGGCATCCAGAGAAAAAGCTGTGGAGATTCCCACAGACAGGGTTGCAACCAGCTGTTTTGAACGGGACCCATAGGGGTTATTTTTAGGCCCCAAAGCAATGTACCTCAGTCAGCAGTGTATTTATGACTAAGTCCTTGATAACAGAGTGATGTACTTTAGTCCATTGCAGCAGAGTAGGGATTACAGGGGGCCTATCCCCTGGAACACAGAGCACTCTATAGATGAGTCACTAAATAATGAGCAAGACTGTTTATGGGCCCTCATGAAGAAAACACTAAGGTGTGTCTGTTCAGTCCCTTAGAGCAATCTGATTGGTCAGTTTGGCTTTGGTGACACAAAGAAAGAGGAAGTGAGAGTGTGAGATACATGAGGAAGAGTAAAGGCATATAAGGGTTGACTCAGAGGGTGACAAAGGGTACTAATATCTCTTCTGTCACATAAAGGAAAGAAAGCCTAAAAACCAACAGGGTTCCACTTCCCGATCCAGGCCACACCCTCCAACTGACCTCATTTACGGATAGTTCTGTTGGACCCTCCTCTTCCTGCCCCTGCATATGAAGCCAACCACTTGCCTCCCACAGTTAGTCTCAATCTGGACTCAGTCTTTGTAGACTACTCTCTTGCCCGATCCTTATTAGGAAGTTCATATTGTTAATATACGGGATGAAACCCCAAACCTATTTTTGTATCTTTTGTGCTTTTTCTACAATATGCTGAGAGATTAACCTTCAAAAATGGAAAGTATAAAACTGGCCAGGATGTGAGAGGGGTGCCTTGAAAATAATGACAGAGTCTGAAAAGCAGGGTTTATGGGAATGCACTTGAGAAAAGGGAGTGCCGGTGAAGACGGGTTCAAACATACGTGAATACAGAGGAAAGGCACTGAAAGTACATGTAGGGCAAAAGATAAGAAATATTTTTACATTGTTCTGTTACCCTGGCAAGAATATAATTAAATGGTATAATCTATCTGTCTGTGTGTCATATGATTACTACTAGGGCTAGAACCTGATCTTGGTTTTAAATGAAAGCTTATGGCCTGATATGTTCTGGAAATTAAAAAAAAAAAATTTAGGTGGTGACAACCTCTACAAAGTGAACTGTGGTTTTGTGTTTCTTACAGCTGAAACTTAAGTGACAATGGTGGAAAAGAAAAAGATAAGTGACTTCCGCTGAACATCAAGCAAACTGCCAGTGTCAATTATGTGACAAACAACATCATGATAGGAAGCTAAAAAAAGAATATCGGCGACATCTGCTGTGCATCAATCACATCACAGAAGGCAATTAAGTGATGAAGAACAATTTCTTGATGTTCTTGAAATAAAAGTAAAAATTAGGTTGCAGCAATACATACAAATGGCTCATAGGCCATACAAGACAAAGTTCAGGATACATAATGAAAGAGCTCCGCAGAGAAAGAAAAAATTGGTGTCATCAATATTGTATATATTTGTGTAAAAGTCAGGTCTTGAAACCCAAAAACTTAATCATAAAATCAGACCCTGACTTATACGCCTGTTCAAAAATACACTTATTTATTTTTTTTTTTACCTCTTCCTGTTTCCTGCAATCTCGCACCAGTTTCTCAGACACATTGAATTTTGTTGCAGCTGCAAAGTTACCAATTTCTTTCGCCAGTTCAATGGCTTTTAATTAAAAAACCAGTTTCATATTTTCTGCTGATTGAACACTCCATCGTAGATAAGGGATGCTCTTACGATAAAGGTGTATGAGAGTATGAAATACAAAAAACACAAAACAGTGCAAACGTTGCTTCGGAATAGTTTGGGTATCACCGTGTGATCACTTAGGCACAATACATAGGAAAAACGGCAGTGTTATCTGTGGTTACTCTCTTAGGTGGACATTTGGCATATCGTAATCTCTTGGACCAATACCATGAGTTTTCCTCATTCGACTTATACGACTGGGATTATTAAATACCAGAAATTATACGATAAAATCAAGCCCTGACGTATTCGCGGGAGAACTTAAACGCGAGTATATACGTTAATTTAAACTTTCAACTTCCGTGTTTCTTTAAAGACAACTAAATAGCAAAGTTACATCAGCAATGTGATCAATGTCACACTGTATATTGTAATTTAGAAAACAAAAGAGTGTGTTGCCAAAGTAGAAATGTTTGATCATTAAATATTTGAAAATTCCAACCATATGCAGACGTTGATTTTACAGTCTTAAACAAACGTTTGTTCGAAAAGCACTACGTAGCAAAGTTACTTCAGCGATGTGATCAATGTCAAGTTGTATTTTTAATGGTGAAATTTACAGAATGCACTGCCAAAATGAAACATTTCAGCTTGTCCTGTACGTACCTCCTTTATTTAAAGACCATAGGCCCGTATGTTTCACCAGTATTTTATATTTTATATTGCAGTGGTATTTTTGGTTGTAAACTTACACCAAACTATCCCATGAAAAAATGGTTGCAATATGCTAAATCAATAACAAACAGGAATGTCACATCATTTTATACAGTTCACTTTATTACATTACAAGTATTTAAACCCTCCATGCAATATATTTAAAGTAGATTAGGCTCCTAATATACCTAAATGTTAATTAGTAAATCAGAAATATAAACATATTAGACTAAAGCCAGCTTGCAACATCCAATAATGTGCAGGATCAATCAACCCTGGGCCAGCTGGTCATCTTGCACCTTAACAGTTCACAATGATGCAGGCAAATGTTGCTGATTCTGACAAAGTGTGATAAAGTTCGGTTGTCAAATCAACCCTTAAGCCTTGTTTTAATGTCAGGAGGGATAACCTGAACAAAACTGGAGTGACTCGAAAAATCAACACAGGGCACTAAATGAGAAAAAGAATGGCAAAGATTTAGTGACAGCAAGTCACAAACATTAACACAATAATTAAAAAGCAATAAGAGCAGAAGCTCTAAAAAGGGTACACTATGCTAATTTAATGAATCTTGAGCCTTGATTTAAATGCTGAAACTGATGGTGCTTATCTAATCATGTAAAATATGAAGAAATGCCAAAAATCATCTATTAAATGACCGGGATAGTCTTCATTTCACCAATTATAATAAAGAGTGATGTTATAGCAATATTTATTGTTATAAGCATAAGGCCACCACAGTCTACAAAACACCACAGCGGCTACATTAACTCTGTCAGATTATGAATGAAAAAAGTTTCTGCTCCTATTAGGGCAGAAAACAACTTAAGAAATAGGGGTTGATGATATATTGATATATATCATTTCCCCTTTTGGAAAAATAAATCTATCTATCTATCTATCTATCTATCTATCTATCTAATTTTATCTGTTTTTCCATCTTTCTGTTTGATTAAACAGAGTTTCTGACATGTGCCAGCCTAGGTTCATTCCCTGCTTTATGTTTATATTCCTTTTCCTCATCTTTTCCATTCATTTTTCAGTTTGGATTATTTATTCTGATTATTTGTTATTATTGTTCTATTCATTTCTCGTTTAATTGAAATGTCTAATGTATTATTGTTTTCAGGTTTAAGAATATTTATGTGCTGTTTCTTTAAATGTCTTTATGTTCCTGGTGTTTTGGGTGTTGAACCCCAAGAGGCAGGACCACCCCCACCCCCATAAAAGGAAGGGTGGGTTGTGGTTCCTTGAATGTGCTTTGCATATTGATTTGTTTCTTTGAATTTACTGTTTTTTTGCCTCTGTTTAAGGATTTCAATTAAGAATTTTGTATTTGGAGTTGTTTACTTTTGGCTTCCCTTGTAGGCAGTAGCTTTTTCTTCTTTTTGCTATTTTGAACATTTTGTTATATTTTATATATATTTTTTAATGGTCTCCTTTTATAAAGCTTCTTTTGAGGCACATCTCTCTACAAGCCAAGAGTTTACAGTAATCCTGTTGCTTGTGTGGGCTTTTTGACTACATTTTGTGACTTTGTGACTGGTGGACAGATTATAACAGAGCCAGCAAAAATAGTTGGAGCATCAGATTGGCTATGCCTTTAATCATTGGCATTTGAAACATGAACAAAAATTACATTTACTGCTTTTGAGCTCAGAAGCATTAGCAATATCGCAGCCAAAATCAGCTAACTTAAAAAAATTAAATAACATGTGTTAAAGTGAGCTCTGTAGATTTTGCTGTTTGGTTCCAGAATGAGTCCCCATCCTTTGGGGTTGCTTATTTTTATTGTGTCCAGACTGGAGTAGCGCCACCATCTTGGGGTTAGTGCCGGGCTGCATGTCAGAACTATGGAAGGGAAAGAAGACAGTGTTAGTGACAGTGCCCCCTTTCTTCTCACTCCTCCACAGCCAAGTTAAAGGGCCCAAGAGGGACGACTGACCTTGCCAACCACCTAAGAAACTCCACCCGTTCCGTCTCCAGAATGTAATGCTGGCTCATTCAATGCCGACATCATATGCGAAACTGACTATTCCAGAGGACAGTAGCTTCTACTGCTAACCGCTGCCGGAAAGATAAATCCATTTATGCCTTTTTGTTTGGGCCACTTGTGGCTGTCTTTTCAGTTTGTTACTAAACCGGGCTTCAAGGGTGACACCCCAATATTTTTTGGATTCTCTGAGTTGTCTGCTTGCCCGGTCACATCCTGCTATATATATATATATATATATATATATATATATATATATATATAAAGTGAGCTTCACCCCCTGCTCGCTTCCCCATTCACCCCAAGCGCTACGCGCCGTTGTGAAAAAGGGGGCTGAATGCACCCCAAGGAGACTTGAAACTATTATTCCTGTAGTTGCAAAACCTTACATTTCAATCCATCTGTATAATTAAAATTCTATGTATAGTTTTTTTTATATATCTAATAAAATACCACATACTGTATAACATTAATTAGCTTTTCTTTTTATTGTCTGAGTAACTGCTAAATGCATACACACACATACACATATATATACATATACACACATATATACACCTATACACAGATATATATACATATACAAATACACACATATACACGTAGACATATATATATATATATATATACTGTATATTCATACATATATACATGCCTACATACATATATACACATACACACTCCTTTTTGTTTCTGCCATGTGTAATGTTGAGGGATTTGCGCTTACATATTTACTTTTTCATTTATGTCTGTTTTATTAAGTTCAAAATAAGCCATTAATTTTGTTTTTCTATTTTTCACTACCTTTAAAGCTTCTGCTTCTTTGCCTTCTTTAAATTGTATCATATTCTGACCTGGTAAATGAATCGGTAATAATTCAACAGAGTGACTTTAACTATGCATTGGCAATTCCATTAAATGCCACCCGCTCTAAATATACTTGAACTTCGTCCTGAGACTGTTCTTTGGATAAAGCTACGCGTACTCTATCGTGCCCTTTATGAATGCTCTTGTAGATGTACTTAATACTCATAACTGATGAACAATACTCGACATTAATATGACAATCAAATCTTTGAGCAAATACGGGTTTTATGGTACAATCATTGAATTATCACTCATCACAATTTTACCATTTTTCTTTCCGTGATAAGTGTGCTATTCGTGACGATTACTTCTTCGGCAATAATCAGCCTTACTCATATCTGTTGATTGAATGAACGCTTTTGGAAATTTCTTTAAACGCTTTTTCTCTTTTGAGTCCCAACATGCTAAATCTTTTAAATGAGGTCCATGAGACATGTGTTTAATGACTTTGTACCATAATTCAGGATAGGTTTCTCTGTTTGGAATTTCAGCATAGACAAACCGATCTACATCATTGGCAGTTAATAATTTATTTTGCAAAGTAACCAATAAATGCATGTGAGGTAAACCCTGTTTTTGAAATTCAATCGTGTAAATGTATGCTCTGATTTGAGCGAACCCCATTTCAATCCTATGTTGCATCGCTTCTCTGTGATCATAAATATACATTGTTCTTTTTGTGGTTTCTTTGAAATTAAACTTGTCATAGCTTTAATTGTTGTGGAACCACAAATTCTCATAGCGTATGGTCCATTCTTCTTTTAACAGTAATTCAGCCGGTAGGAGTCTGAACGGTGTTAATGCTTGTAGATATTCTATGGGATGTTTTAAAGTTGATGTTTTTATCTTCCGCACTATCAGCACTAACTGCTTCAACATAGTACAATACAATACAATACAGTTTATTTTTGTATAGCCCAAAATCACACAGGAAGTGCCGCAATGGGCTTTAACAGGCCCTGCCTTTTGACAGCCCCCCAGCCTTGACTCTCTGAGAAGACAAGGAAAAACTCCCAATAAAAACCTTGCAGGGAAAAATGGAAGAAACCTCGGGAAAGGCAGTTCAAAGAGAGACCCCTTTCCAGGTAGGTTGGGCGTGCAGTGGGTGTCAAAAGTAGGGGGTCAATACAATACAATACACAGAACAGAACAATTCCTTAATACAGCATAATAATAAAAATTTTAGAAGTACGGTTTAACAGTAGATGATATGACATAATTAGGTTTGGATATTTTTAGAGTCCTGGAGACCTCATCCATCTAGCTGCCTCCCCATTTGGCCATGCCACGGCTGAAACGTTGCTCCGATGAAAGGACCCCTCTTTCCCATGATTCCTGTGATCCTCCATCAGGGATGACTTTACCATAGGCAGGCAAACAACTTGGCAGGTGGGCCGTGGCACCAATTGCCACATTTGGGTACCGAGAAAAGAAACAGAATAGGTGAGGGTTAGTATTCAAATATAATTATCATGTTACTTATGTTATAGTGCTAATGACTAACAACAGAGATGCAGTATGTACAGTTAATCAGCAGCTCTAGTCAGGATATGCTAAACTGAAGTAGTGAGTCTTCAGCCGGGATTTAAAGGCTGAGACTGAAGGGGCATCTCTTATGGAAGCAGGAAGACCATTCCACAGTTTAGGGGCCCTGTAACTAAAAGCTCGACCTCCCACTGTTATTTTATTAATCCTTGGAATCCTAAGCAGACCGGCATCTTGAGATCTTAATGTGCTCAGGTTTGTAAGTCATGATAAGTTCAGACAAGTAAGCGGACCTTGGCCATTTAATGCTTTATATGTTAAAAGGAGGATTTTGAAATCTGCCTAACTTAACTGGGAGCCAGTGTAAAGATTTAAGAACTGGGGTTATGTGTTCATATTTTCTTGTTCTTGTAATAATTCTTGCAGCGCATTTTGGATTAACTGGAGGCTGTATAGAGAACAGTTTGAACAGCCAGTGAACACCGCATTGCAGTAGTCAATCCTACTAGAGATAAATGCATGAATTAATTTCTCACAATCCTGTTTATTTAGAAAGCGCCTTAATTTCCTAACATTTTTAAGATGGAAAAACATGTTTTGGACGACTTTGTAATATGCTTTAAATGACATGCTAGAATCAAAGATAACTCCTAGATTGCGGGCTGATTCAGTAAAATTAATTGGGATTCCAACTGAGTTAAATGACGACAAAATATTGCTGTGATCAGCGTCATTCCCTCCAACAATTAACATCTCTGTTTTATCTGTATTTAAAGACAAGTAGTTCTCATTCATCCATTCCTTTAATTCACTAACACAACTAATTAAAGACAACATCGGAGAAACTTCATTTGATTTAAATGAAAGGTATAACTGGGTGTCATCTGCATATGAGTGAAAATTAACATTATGTTTCCTAATGAGAGATCCCAGTGGAAGCATGTAAAGTGAAAACAGTAAAGGTCCCAGTACTGAGCCCTGCGGACACCATATTGAACTTCTGTGTATAATGATGGAGTACTGTCTGCACATTTCTGTACATACTGGAATCGATTTGATAAATAAGAACTGAACCAAGCGAGCACGGGCCTGTAAGCCCAACATCGTTTTCTAGCCTGTGCAGTAAAATAGAATGGTCAATGGTGTCAAATGCTGCACTTAAGTCCAACAACATAATTACAGTGGAATTTCCTTCATCAGAGGATATCAGAATGTCATTTACAACCCGTGTTAGTGCGTTTCTGTACTATGACCAGTCGAAAGCCAGACTGGAATTTCTCAAATAAATTGTAATGCGTAAGGTGTGACTGAAGCTGACTGGCGACTACTTTCTCTAGTATTTTAGAGAGAAATGGTAAATTTGAAATAGGCCTATAGTTATTTAGTATGTGTGGGTCTAGGTCTGACTTTTTAAGTAAAGGTTTAATGACTGACACTTTTAGTGCATCAGGTATGTGCCATGCAGTAATGAACTATTGATAACGGTTAGAATAGGCTGCAAGAACATCCATTGCACTTTTACTAGTTTTGTTGGCACTGGATCTAGGGAACAAGTAGTGGGCTTCATTTTAGTAATTAAAGTTAAGACTTCCTGGTGAGTTACAGGATTAAAATTACTAAAGTGCTGAATGCAATGTGACAGGGTCTGCTAAGCTAGTATTTGGTTTGTACTGTGATGCTGAGATCTGGGATCTTATATTTTTAATTTTCTCATTGAAGAAGTTCATAAAGTCTGTACTGCTAATATCTGTTGGTATTTTGCACTGTTGATCTGAATTGCCATTTGTTAATTTAGCCACTGCTCTAAAAAGTACCCTAGGATTTTTATTATTGCTATCTATTAATGTAGAATAGTATTCTGAGCGAGCTTTAAAGAGGGCTTTTTTATATTTATTTACACTCTCTGTCCATGCAATTTGAAAGACATGTAGCTTTGTTGTTCTCCATCTGTGCTCCAGTTTTCGACACTCTAATTTAAGAGCTCTAGTATTTTCATTAAACCAGGGAGAGTTTCTATGTGCTTTGATCACTTTTGTTTTTAGGGGAGCCACTGTGTCCAGAGCATCACTCAAGGTCACATTATAATGTGATATTAGCTGATCTAAATTGTTTTCCACGTTTACATTTGATGTTAACTGATCTAAATGGTTTTCCACAATTACACTCGACTTACTCAAGGTATCTATAAATTTTGAAGCAGAATTACAATCTAGATGTCGCACTGTCTTTGTTTTAATCTGCGAGTGTGCTGGCATGGGCAGAACTAAATCAAATGTAATTAAGAAGTGATCGGAAATAACTACATTTAATGGAGTAATATTTAAATTTTGAATTTCAACTTTGTAAGTTATAATTAAATCTAATGTATGGTTATGATTATGAGTTGGACCTTTGACAATCTGACAAAATCCTACTGAATTTAACAAATAAGTAAAACATTTGCTAAAAGTGTCAGTTTCCACATCAATGTGTACATTAAAATCCCCCATCAGAACTACGTGATCATAATTTATAGCCAAATCAGACAGAAGGTTGCTAAATTCAGTCATGAACAATGAATATGGCCCTGGTGGTCTGTAGACTAGCACTATAATTGTGTTGGAATCTGTTTTAATATTTAAAATGAATGCCTCAAAGGATGTAAAGTTGCCTAAATTTTTAGGAGTGATTTGCAAATAGTCTATTGATAAGCATTTAACCAATTTGCCATGTAATCGTTCTACAATTTTCGTGTTAATTCTATTGACTACGTTTTGAGCATTGAATGATGCGAACATGAAAAGATTATTGTAGACTCAGATATTTTGCCTGTAGTGTTTGTGGATTTCCCTTTCACCAAACCACAAATCTTTTAATTCTCACGGATACGCCTATTCATTGGGAGGTAACGCTTCTTTTCCCTGATGGCAACAGGAATTAGCCGGTCTACAAGTCTCCGACTTAAACTTTAAAGCCTTACAATATCTACATACTTCTGACATATCACTTATGTCCATATATTCAGTCTCTTTTTGCTGTTCCATTATTTCACAAAGTAATAATTTCCATTTGTTTGTGCTAATACGATCTTTATTATATTTTTTTTGGTACTTTCAAATTTTCCTACTTTCATATTCTTTATTCTGCTCTGCATGTGTATCGTGCCAATGTTTTTGAACGTCATTATGAAGTCTTTTATTTCTGACCTGGATTTGACCTACAAGCTTTTCAATTTACTTGGTCTGGGATGATTATTGCTTTCCTTATTTTTCACATAGATTATTATTGTTCTTTTGTGCATCCATTTTTGCCTTCTTTTCTCTCCAACGCTTCGTGTCTCTTTTCGACATGCTGCTCTTTCTACATCGCTTAGTCATTCACGTGTAATCTAGAATGTATAAAACTTTTAAGAGCTGGGAGCACAGGAAGTGTGTCTGCCAAAAGCATTCCAACAACTGAGAGGTTAAATGTCCGTTAACTTGTTTAAAATTGTTTATAAGTAGGGTGTGATGTGAAAAGTCACCGTCTCATGGGTCTTGTTTCCTATGGTTGTAATAAAGTCTAGTCTCGTGTAACATCAAAGTGTCTCTCCGAGATGATCACGTCTCGACCCAAGATTTTTTTATATAATATATTAAAGTAGGCAGTCAGGCTGCCTGGGTGTAAGCTTATCTTATCTTTTTTGTTATGGCTCTGTGTTGGAAGCCTCACCGCACTTTGGTAATTTCATGTGTTTTAATCACAACTGTTCCTATATCAGTAGCCACTGCAGCAACTTGTTGCAGCAAAGCAATGTCAGTGTGATTTTGGAATTTGCACTGCAAATTGTTTTTCTGAAAGGACAATTTTTCACATATTAAATGCAGCAAAACATTTGTCTAATTATAAAGAGGAATTGTCAACTTTTATTACATGGTGCAGACAAACAGTTTAGAATATTTGGAGTCTATAAAAATTCATGTCTTGAGATCTCTTGCTGGTATGGGGTGTGAATAGTCTACTGTCACACTACCAGTGACTTTTGTTACCACTAACTTTTATTTTCCATTGTCCTATATGTGTCATTTGGACCAAGGAAGTCTGAAACACGGACAGATGTTAACAATGACATTAGACTTTGACCCTTTCAAGGTGGGTGCTGACAAAAGTCGACATCAAGGGAAAGAATGCTGAACATTAAGAAAAGTCATCTAGAATGTATTATTAACTTTTAGACACTAGATGGCAGAAAAGATCATGAGATGAAGTGACTCATGCATGCATTAGCCATTCATTTTCCTTACAGCATGGCAATAAATACCAGCAGTCATCCATCCATCCATTATCCAACCTGCTTTAACCTAACTACAGGGTCACAGAGGTCTGCTGGAGCCAATCCCAGCCAACACAGGGTGCAAGGCAGGAAACAAACCCTGGGCAGGGCGCACAGACACGCACACACACAACAGTGACAATTTAGAATTGACAATGCACCAAACCTGCATGTTTTTGGACTGTGGAAGGAAACCGGAATACCCGGAGGAAACCCATGCAGACACGGGGAGAATATGCAAACTCCACGCAGGGTGGACCGGGAAGTGAACCCGGGTCTCCTAACTGCAAGGCAGCAGCGCTACCCACTGTGCCACCGTGCTGCCCACTTGCAGTCATTCTCATAAAAAGAAAAAAAAATCATCTGCAAGATGTTGATGATCCGGATTCTGCACCATCAAATGAAAGTGACAATGAATCAGCAGTGCAACACATATTGCAAACAGTGTGATTTAATATAATAATGCCTTCTAGCTACTTTGAACAGTATTAAGCACTGCACAATTATCAGTGTTATACATTTGTTAGTTGGATGTTGGGCATTTTTCACAATTTAAGCAATAAAAAATGACTTTTTTCACAAAAAACAACATTAAACATAATGAAAAAAAATCATACACAAGGCTGCTAGTTTAATCCAAAACTTTTGATGACCATGACCAATTGCAAGTCTCTTGCCTGAGACTGCCTCTGCTTGAATCGTAAAAAACAAGTGAAATTACAATTTACCCTTACTCTTTTATATGATTGGGTAAGAGGTTCCTTTTCTAAATAAATGAGACGGTCAAAACAAAGAGCTGAGATACCAGGTTAGTAAACCCATTTAATGTCAGTGGAATTAAAGGAAATGAAGAAGAAAAAGCACACTGCAATGTAATGTTAACAAATGAAAATGTTGCTTCTGAGCTGCAGTTTCAGTCTTCCTCATTCACATGCCCTGATGTGCCAACATCCGGTAGTCTCTGGGTTTTTATAGAACAGTCTGATAGGGGGAGGCCATCACTGATGGAAGTGGAAATGAGGACATGCATCATCTGATCCGCAGGCCTCTGAACTGTGGATGAAAAAGAAGAAAATGTTACCCACAGCACCTCCTCTCTGCACAGGGTGGTATTCCATCCATCCATCCATTTCCTAACCCGCTGAATCCGAACAGGGTCACGGGGGTCTGCTGGAGCCAATCCCAGCCAACACAGGGCACAAGGCAGGAACCAATCCTGGGCAGGGTGCCAACCCACCGCAGCAGGGTGGTATTGTTTACCTTAATGGAGCCCTGAAGATATCTCCTAATCGTTCATGCTTGACAGCTCATTATAATGAATATAATTGAAAAGTATTCTAAGGCTAAAGTGTGAATACGTCTGCCACATTCATCACTGAAATGTAAGTACAGTAAATTATGTTAAATGAACGCTTTTGCCATGGTTTACTATTATAAGTTGTCCGGAATGCGAGGGCAACTGCATCATTTCTTTGGTTTTATGTAAGTGTGGCCATAGCCACAGTATAAATAGTATAAATGGGAATGATTAGTAACACACAAATGTGGCAGTTACACAGGAACAGGTTTATAGTCTACAACCACATCAGCTTGTTAATCCATGTAAATTTCCTACTAACTTTCTTTACATGGCTCAACATGAAAACAGAACGAAGGGGAGGTAGCTGAGCAGCTCTCTCAGTTTAAATGCTTGGGGTCTGTAATACGAACAGATGGAAAATCTGATATGGAAATTAGGAGTGCAATTGGAGCAGCATTGAAGTTGCATTTGGTATTAAATTTGAAATGTATTTATTTTGGGAAGACAGTAAACAAACTATGATAGCAATATTTAATTCCACTTGCATCCCAGTGCTTATTTATAAATGTGACTGATGGACAATAGCATTTAATTTGTTTAGTAGGCTACATGCCATAGAGATAATTTCTTCAGTAGGCTACAAGGCATAGAGATGTGGTATTTCCAATGGGTAGAGGGGGAAAAGGAGGAATGACCAGTCGAGGCTCCAAAATGTCAGAGGTGGCATTCAATCAAAGCACATAAAGGAACATTTTGGAGCAAGCCAAGCTTAAGTATTTTGGCTGTGTCATATAAATCTCCTGAGAGGGGTTCACCTGGCTGGGTCTAGAAAAGGAGATCTAGGGACAGAAAGAGGCTGACCTGGCAAAAAAGTGTCAACAACATATTACAAGAAAGTGGTATTGACTGATCCCATGCCAGGAGACATATTAGGTCAGCTCTTGAGAGGATAAGTCAGCCTGGGAAAATGTATTCTTTGTTGACACTGTTTGATAGAAAAGAACACGATTAGTTATGTTTCTGTATATAGTTTTGTCAGAGAGCTTGCTCGTGCCGAGCGGAAGATGATTTGTTACAGTGCAGCAGTGGACACATGACCAGTGGCCGCACTGGAACATCAACAGTGTTTCCATAGTATATCTCGTAAGAGACACACAGTTTGTGTAGCCTGCTATAATGGAGGATCTTGTTATTTCTAGCATTCTAGATGGTCTGAAGATGAACTGCATCCATGTTTCCTCAGATACCCTGGTGTACTTGAGTTCTCTCTCAAATGAGCAAACACAAAGTGTTTTAATAATAATAACTAGCCATCCTCCGCGGCTCCACCCACGTAGTAGTGAAACAGGACATTAAGGAGGGCCCTGCCCGGCTCCCCACTCCTGATGTCACGCTTCCCCCTCTCCTCGGCCCGCTGCCTCTGCCTCGGATTAGTGGGAATATATCGCTTCTGCACGCGAACTATGATCCTCAGTGTGATGAGAGAAGTCGAAAAATCAACTGAAATGTTCAAGCAAATTATAGAAAAAAACCTGATCTAAATCCGTTAAGTAGCTCTCTCGTGAAAAGCGAACAGACAGGCAGACACTGGATTTTATATATACAGAGATTTTAATAATAAAAAATGTATTTATATAGCGCCTTTCTCATGTTCAAAACCAATTTTCTAAATATTTTACTGTAAATCTCTAACGCATGGAGCTTTTACATTTGGTCCTTTTTATAGTCTCTCAATGTGTATTAAATTTTGGATTTTTCTCCCCATGATCTAGTAACACTGAAGCAAACAGATAACTTGCTGTGCAGTTTTTTAATCACTTTATATTTAATATATGTGGTGGAAGTGATGGCTTTAAATGATTTCTAAAAGAATCTCTGAACTCCTGAATTTTAAGCAATTGAATTAACCAGTTGGGGGCATAAAATGGTGGTGCATTTTTCAAAGGATGCTGTTAAGAATTGTGTCAATTATTTCATTAAAGGCAAAATACATTGTTAATGTCTAACACGGTAGTTTTGAAAATCCTCACTGTTGCAAGGTAAATGTGTATCTAATTACATGGAAACATTAACTATTTTTTGCATTTTTTGAATATCAGATCAATTAGTGAAGCCAATTAAAGGGTAGAATTCATTCATTTGTGAAACTCTGCAGGGCAAAATTGTAATGCCCTCAGGAAGCAATGTTAATGAATGCCTATGCAAGTCTCATAATGATCTAACGCTGGGTATATTTGTTATTTGCTGTGCGTATTAAATACAATTAAGCAAACAAAAAGGTGTAAAATATTCCGGCAATAAAGAGAGAGAAATGCACATTTTAATTTTTAAACAATTAGAAAGCAGTAGTCTAGTACACTAAGTGACCAGTTTATTAGGCCTATTTACGTCAAGTCCAGTATTCTCCCATGTGGCATTAAAATTAATTCATCAGGGCTTAAACTCAAAAACAGAATAATTATGAGGCACAGGGGCTCCACTGATGTCAGTCTCAATGTGTTCGATATTTGTTGCAATTTCATTGCACTGCAAACACAGTTAAAGTCAAAACTTTCCTTTCCACGCACTTCGGCTAAAGACTTTCAAACTTTTATGTTTCACAACTGCACACGTTATGTGCATTCCCCGTGTTAAGTCAATTAGGGCTTCTGTTTTATTTACAACAGTGGCAATGTCAAAACAATAACTAAGATACAAATTTATTTCAGCCTTTATTTACCATATCAGATTTTCAGTGGTTTAAAGATTTCCATACAATTTGTTAGCATTTGGTGAGATTGTCTTTTAATTGCTTAAGTGGAATCAACTGCTTAGCAGAGCCTTTCAAAAGCTTCTCACAATTACTGTATGTGGTACGAATTTGGTGTATGGTGTAAATCAGTTAGATTTGTGTGCTTCCTTGGGCACATTATTTCCATTCATCATACATAAGTTCTGTGGCATTTTGTGCCCAAATTTATCAAACATCTCGGAATTACTTCCAGGAATTGCACTAAAAGTCTGATAAAGGACAAGAATTTGACCTACTCAAGAGTAGAGCATAAGAAGTAGTTATGAAGTGTCCTACAAGATCCCAGTGACAAGAAAGGAGTTCATATTTGAGAATGAACATCAGGATTTAAAAATGACAATCATTAAAGTGTTTTCTAGTTTCCTTGGAAATCATGGCAATGTTTTTAAATGTTCTGATTTTAACGCTAAGGCTTTACCACAGAGATGATGGTAATAGATAGATAGATAGATAGATAGATAGATAGATAGATAGATAGATAGATAGATAGATAGATAAATATTTGTCCAATGGGTGAAACTGGGCTTTTTACAGAAGCTCTTTAGATAAATACATAAACATATGGATAGATGAATAAATATATACACACACACTATGGTCTGAACACACACCAGAATGACTAAAATGGAAGAATATTTAAAATGAAATGAATTTCTCTGCATGAAATGTCCTGACACTGCACTGTATGTGGGAGAAACTGGACAAACACTCCGCCAGAGAATGAATTTCCACAGGTTCCACATTAAACATGGCAACACAGATGTTCCTGTAGCGGCCCACTTCAATAGCCATGGACACTGTGAGAGGGACTTTAAAATCACAGTGCTTATGGGCAACTTCAAAACACAGCAAGAGAGAAAAGAATTGGAAGTTAAGCTCATGTTAAAATTTAATACATTACAGCATGGCTTGAATAAAGACAAGCGTTTTATAGCCAGATATGAGGACTGTTTACATCTCTCTGACTGACACGGACCACCTGACTATAGACCTATATTGTTTTGAAAAACTCATTACAAACTTCAAAAGACTTTTTTGGACAGTTGTCTTATCCAAAGATCTTGACCATACATTGTTCTTCTCTATCTTGTTAAATTAACCCTAGCCTTAATGAATCTATTATTTTTTTACATTTAAGATTTCTCATTTACAGATTTACCAATGTTATTTCTTGACCTAGAGTTTATATAAACACAGGGAACTCCAGTTTCTGTATTACATCTTGCCCGAAGAAGGGGCCCGAGTTGCCTCAAAAACTTGCATATTGTAATACTTTTAGTTAGCCAATAAAAGGTGTCATTTTGCTTGGCTTTTTTCTAAAATGAAAGAAAATTTCTGACTTGGCAGTTACAGTCCCAGTTAGGTACTATACAGGTGTATTGCCTTGGGTACAGTGGACCCACAGTCGTGTTTCTTGACATTCTTCTGCTGAATAGGTTGTTGGCTGAAAGTCTTCAGTGTTAGTGTGTCAGAGACAGACCACATTATCCATAACGGCACTCAGTTTTATTTTCATTCTCTCCTTTGCTATGCCCTCCAGGGAGTCCACAATGCATCCCATACCTGAGCCAGTGCTTTTAATTAGCTTGTTGATTCGGTTGGCCTCTCTTGAAGTGATGTTACCAGCCCAGCACACCACAGTGTAGCAAATCGGACTGGCCATCACAGAGTTGTAGAAGATATGAAAGATGTCTGTGTTTTATTATATTATATATGTTGTGTAACTATGTAAAACAACTTTCTGTAAGCCTTGACATAAAATTGAAGTGGATAAATTTGTAAAAAGGTTGAGTAGTACTCATACCTTGTAGAAAATAAATAGGGAAACAAAGAACACTCCTTAGTTATTATTTCCTAACCTCCACAGTATAAAGAAGACCTGTCTTGTCTTGGCATATACTGTAGTCACACAAAACATGAGAAACTTAAAGGTTTTTATTTCACACTTCATTTTAATTTACCGCTTAGAGGTCTAATTATGTGAATATTTCAACTGACATTTATGTGAACAGGACTTCTACTTAATTGCAGCGTGTACTTGAAGGATACCACTTCTGCCATTTGTCATTTATGACTGGAATAAGAATGGATACCGAGCTGAGCTGAGCACAGAAATTTTCTCATTAGAGAAACAATCTGTAATGAAATGGGCCTGTTCAAGCCTGAAGAAATCTTCAGAAATCAAATGCTAATTATTTAAGCTAAGAGGCAGTCTTTTATGGACAGGTAAAATTTTCTACAATTTTCTGCACCGTTGAATATTTTGGAAAATAAGGAGAACAGGGTTCTCTGTAGCTGTTTGACAGCAAAACTCTCAAAACTGTTTCAAGGGCAAGGCCCCTAAATGACCAATGTCACAAAAAGCTACTGAGCAGTGTGGCCAGAAATAGGAAGACAGAAGTGTTGCGGGATGTAGGTTTGCTTCCCGTGCACTGTAAGAGACCACTGTACAGAAGAGCCAAGAATGGTTTTCTTATTTTTATACAGATAATACCAATATAGAAGCAGTCAAATCATTACAGAGGGACTTGAACAGCATATATTTAATGTAATTATATATTAGGTATTACAAATAGAAAGTAGAAATGATAGATTTGAATACACGATGGGAGGTCTGAAAATTGAATGTCTACCTTATGAAAAGAACCCGAGAGTCATAGTAGACCTCCAAACAGTGTAGGGAAGCTATTAAGAAGGCTAACAGAATGTTAGGTTACAAAGCATGACATGTAGCGTATAAGTCAATGGAGGTTATGCTCAAGTTTTATAACACACTAGTTAGACCTCACCTGGAGTACTGTGCACAGTTCTGGGACCTCATGTATAATGGTGTGCATAAAATTCACACTAAAACATGGTGTTCAGACAAAACTGGAAATATGTGTACGCACAAAAAAATCCAGATGCATGAAACTGTGCATATGCCAAGTTACACACATTTCACCTTTATAACTTCCAATGAAAGTGAAGAATTTCACCAAATGTGAAGTGGCGGCCCTACTCAGTGAAGTGGAGGCAAGAAAAAACTTACTTTTGGTGGCTTAGGCAGTGGTAGCAACAAAATGAACTTAATGGAATGGCACTCAAAAGTTCAAGCTCAGAAAACAGTGTCCAAAATAAAAAAGAAGTAGTAAAATGTGAAAGTCGACGTGAAAATGCGAGTCACAGCCCACCGTCTGAGTGTCATATAGAAGCGTATTAGGGCACAGAGAAAAGAAAAAAAAAACAGGTTGAAATGTCGACTTTAATCTGCAAATTTCCAGTTTAATCTCGCAATTTATTTTGTCTTTAAAGTAGAACATCATAAACTTCATCTTAAAATTGATGTTTAATTTACTATAGTTTCGCTAATCCAATTGTAACTAAAGTAGCATGTTAAATGCTTTGTATTCTATGTGTGTGAATCACTACATGCTTCTTAAATGGGTTTTCTCTCTCGCAGACAGAAGTGTGCAGGCAGTGATTGCCACACAGAATACATTACATTCATAATATTACATCTCTCTGAACATTTTAAAATACTAAGATGTACTTGATATCATTTTCATGGTTAAATGCATTAAAACATGTACAGGGTGGTCCAGATCCAGATCATCGGTGATTTTCTATGTAATAAACTTAATAAGTTATAGCATAATGAAAATTGCATAATTAGATCCAGACCACCCTATATTAAACATGGGTGCACAGTGAAGCGATGAGCTGATGCCCCATCCAGGGATTGTTCTTGCCTGTCCCATCCAGGAATTGTTCCTGCCTCGCACACGATGCTTGGTGGGACCCACACGAACCCCTCAATGAAATAATTTATTACAGCAGTAGTATCTATCAAACGTACCAACCCCCAATTCCCATCCTTTCATTTTTCTTCTCCATGTAACCATTCGCTACAATATAAGCTCTGTAACAAATGTAAAACCAGCTTTAAGCTTAGAATGCTAATTCTTCAAAACTTTTAAGGATGATTGGAAAATCTTCATAATAGTAGTTTAATTGTTCCATCCATCTATCTGTTCAGGGTTGTGACAAGTTCCAGCAAGCATACAGCACGAGGCAGGAACAATCCCTGGCTGGGACTCCAGCTCATCACTAGAGCTGCGCCACCATGCCTCCACATGTTTAATTAGTAATAGTAATTTAAATGAATACATTAATTAAGTGTAGTTAACAATTTATCTGTAAAATGTAATATAAATACTTTAATGCATTTAATCATAAGAATGACATCAAGTATATATGCTAGTATTCTAACAGCACACAGCACCAAGAGGATAGCTTTTGGAAATCTAAAATAACTTAGAAGCCAGTCATCATCATCTGTAAATACATGTTCTCTTCCTCTTGGAAATCTAAAATAACTTAGAAGCCAGTCATCATCATCTGTAAATACATGTTCTCTTCCATTGGATTGAATCAAATTCCTTTATTTTCATTGCATAGTACAATAAAATTCAAATCCTCCATAAACTTATTTTCCTATAAAATTATGCAATAAAAGTAATAATAATATGATAAAAAATGAAAAATACATAGTATGAAAGCATAAGTATGGTATGCATGTACATATAGTGCACATAGTGCAAATGGTTCAAGAAGTGTCTCAGGTTGTGCAATATTACAGTTGTAGTGCAAGTTTACAGTGAGGTAATGGTAATGATAAGTGCAAACAGTTTTACCAAGATTGCTTGATGGACTGATTAAGTAAATTTATAGCTCTTGGGATGAAACTGTTTCTGTGCCTTAAAATCTGTGCAGGAAAAGCTCTGATGTGTTTGCCTGGTGGGGGAAGTTCAAATAGACTGGGCGCACGGCTTAGTGGAATTCATGCGGATGCTGGTGGCTTTCCTGAGGCACCATGTGCTTTCCAATTAGCTGCTGTACAGCTGTGATCCACACACAGATGCAATGGTTTAAAATGCTCTGAGTGGTGCACTGAGAGTAACAAAACTAAAGCAGCTATGTTATTTGGAATAGTTTGGCCACTGCATGCACCATTATATTGTTAGAGAATGATTACAATCAAGTACCTTAAATTTGCAAACAATATGCAATTAATTTTGATATATTTGATAAATCCTGTGTCATTGATGTGAATCTGAAAAAAGAGAGACCACACAGAAACAGTAGCACTGCTTTGATACTGGGTGCCACCAGTTAGCAAAACCAAGCAGAAACTGGTGTACGCAAGAAGGGAGGCTGCGTTGCTTTACAGCAATTTAATTTTTATACTTCTGAAAGTGTGCATTGAAACGGGTGTATGCAACAAACATATAGTTTATACATGAGGTCTGTGTTCTTCGGGCTATAAATAAAGATATAGCGGTGCTAGGAAAAAGTCCAGAGAAGAGTGAATACGCTGATTGCAGTCCTATAGAAGATGAATTACAAGGAAAGATTAAAGGAGTTAAACATTTCCCGTTTAAGCAAACATAAATTAAGAGATGACATGATTAAAATTTTTGAAATGCTGAAAGAAATTAGTACAATTGATCCCAGTTTTTACTTGAAATTTGGTTAACAAGAACATGGAGACACAGCTGGAAACTTGTTTAAGATAAATTTTACACAAATGTCAGAAAGTTTTTCTTTACGCAGAGAACCACAGATGCATGAACTTAATTACAAAGTAGTGTAATGGAGAGTCTGACTTTGGGGATCTTCACATCTTAACTTGATGCTAATTTGGAGAAATTAGTTGGATAGGACTGGTAAGATTTTTTGGTCTGAATTTGCTATTCTCATCAAAACTTCCTCACATTTTTAATACACTGATCAGGTGAGCCATTTTTAGAAAAAGCATAGTTCTTATGTTGTATAAATCTAATTTGATGACTTTTTTTTATTTGTTAACCACTATAAGCAAAAATCCAGATGTACAGTAAAAATCTGTAAGTAACATACACCTTCTGCACTTCTTCTCTATTACATGTAACAAATGTCTCTTTAATTAGCTTGTTGTCACAGATATACAATCATAATGCCCTTGAGTATTTTTAACAGACGGAAGCAAGTAATGTGGCTGGATTATAGCGGAAAATAAAAATAAGCCTTACTTTTTCTGGAAAAGCACAAGCACCCCCTCCCCTTGTGTCATCAAAAAGGCTTAGGGCAAGCGAAGCTCATTCACATGGCGTGTAATTAAGGATCATTGTAATATCATTCCGCAGGCTGCTTCCAGTCATGTATTATGAAAGAGCGGTCAAGGACAAGACATCACAGCATTTCCACTGAAGAATTTCTCTGAATAGATTGATTGTTCTAAAGAATATATTTTAATTTCATTAAATGAAAGTAGTTTTACATACCTGCACATCCTGTGTCCAATAAATAAAGCACAGTGGGGCTTTGTAAGTTTGTATTGTATGTAGGCCTCTGAACCAAGCCCAGCCTGACTAATTTTTGTATTTATCTATGCATATATTTTATTTATAAGCACCTTTTAATACACCCAAGGTCACTCTACAATCAAAACTTCATGAAAGAAAACATTTTGATAAGTAAAATTAATAAAATATAAGTTTAAATAACAACATACTTGTAAAACTGTGAGAATGCAATTCCAAAGAGATTTTAGTTTTTAATAATTTCTTAAAATTTGAAACGAAAGTGCAAGGAATTGAGGCAGGGCACTCCATAGTCTGGGACAGTGCTTCCCAATATTTGTCGTGTCATGACCCAGTTATTTACATGCCAGTTTGTTTGTGTGACGATGCGGGTTCAGCTCCATGCTCCCATCTCTGTTTGGGAGAACATGAACCCAACACCGTTGATAATGTTACCGAGTGAGCTAGTCAGTGGAGGCAATAAACAATTGAGCAAGGGGATGGTAAAAAGTGCATAGTGCTTTTATTAAAATAGTCAAACAAAAACAGGTGTTCAAGTAAAGTGCAGTGCTTCTCAAAATCTTCATTAAATAAATAAATAATCCATAAAAAGAATGTGGAGGTAAAAACAATAAATAGAAAAAAAACAATCCTTAAAACTAGAGGTTAAAATGTTTCTTAGGAAGCAGTCTTTAAAAACATGACAAACCCGGTGCTTCTTTCCTGTTAGCGATAGCATTTCACCTGCTTCTCCCATACGGGCCCTGCAACAGGCGAGACGCTCTCAATGCAGCTGACCTTCTGCCTACTACTGCTGCTACTGTCAGTCGCCTTTCTGATCCTTGGCTCCGGTCAGCTCCCCCTTGACAATGACTTGGGAATTCCACTGTGACCAAGGCTCTCACACAGGGAACACCACGTCGTTTAAAATTGTCCAAAATGTTTTCAGGGCAAAATCCAACCTGCAAACGTTGCAATCAAGCTCCAGCCTCACTGGGCCACATGTTTTGGGCCTGCGCCAAATTAATATCATTCAGGACAAAATTTTTTAAATGCCTATCAGACAGCCTTGGTGTCACAATCCATCTTAACCCACTAACAGCTGTGTTTGGTGGAGTCCCCGATGGACTTAAAGTGGAGAAGGATAAACAAACTGTAATCACCTTTATTTGACTATTAGCACGTAGACTTGTCTAGCTCAACTGGAAGAATCCCATCCCACCACTCTTAAGTCAGTGGGTAACTGATGCTATATACTATTTGAAATTGGGAAGAATAAAATTCCCACTTAGAGGATCTGTTCAAAACTTTTTAGAAATCTGGCAGGACCTAATCAATAATATTTTAGAATAAGAATTTATATTGAGGAGAAAGAGTCCTTTCTCTTTTTACTACTCTCAGAAGTTTCACTTTGGCTGTTGGCCTTCCTGTCTTTCTCATGGGTGGGGGCTGAACTGAATTTAGTTTTGTTAAGTTTGACTTGATTGTATGGAATGTTATATGCTTTTAATAAATTCAATAAAAGATAAAAAAAAAATAAATAAATAGATTTATATTTCATATGTATTTAAATATCATTGGCATAAAAATGAAATTTCAGATGGTACTGAATGATCTGTCCAAGAGGTAATATGCAAATCATAAGCAACTGTGGACCCAATACAGAACTCTGGGGAACACCGTCTAACAAACGAGATGACGCAGACCTGAAGTTGCCAGTAGAAACAAACTATTCCTAACAATAAAGGGAAGACTTGAACCAGAACAGCACTGAATTAGAGACACCAACTAGCCCGTCCTTTTCAGGGCCTACCCATACACACACAGTCACGTGTTGCCACTTGAGAGATGTCAAATAGAATCCATGCAAGCAATGACTGGAACCAAGATTTGAACCCAGAATACTAGATATGTGAAGTAAAGCCACTAATTACTACACCATATTTACATCCTTTACAAATATGTTGTACTTAAAACAAAACATTAAATAACATTCAGGAAAACACAGAAGTACAATGATAATAGCTAAACACCATGCATTATAAAGATAGAAATGCATACATTTATGTTGTTCAAGGACAGTCCATTTCATTCAACCAGTCTGTTTTAAGCCATCCTCTGACATCATAAAGCAAGCACTCCATTTTACACAAGGACAGATTTTTTTTTCCTTTCTTTAATGCCTGGATGATTTTACATGATTTTTTATGAATGACAATGGAAGGGTTGTTTTTTCTTTATGTAGAGGGAATTTTTACACTTTTTGTGCAATTCCTCCTTTGTAATGTCAGAGACTAACTATAAATGTGATTGTCTGAAGGTGTACGACTGTTCTGGAGAAACACTTTAATGTTTTTACAAGAAAAACAGTAACACAACAAAGTCAGACACAGTTAGGCTATAATATGGGCGGCTGGATGGCAGGGTCAAAGAGTTTATTGCCAGGATGGTTGCGGTCTGTCACATTGGAAAACGATTTGTTACGACATCCCTGGTAATATATATCATGTATAGAGCAGAATTGGACCATTTAACCCTCTGTTTTTGGACAAGGAGATCCACCGCTAGGGATGCTCCAATCAGGATTTTGTAGGACCAATAATGATCCCCGATTTCACGTCACAAAAATGAACCAATTCCGATACTGATTTTTTTTACACATTTTTACAGTACGCTTCTACATAACAAGCCATGTAGGAGACTTAGGTGTGATTTTTACGATTAAAATGCAGACTACACCTTTTTTGTATTAACAAAATGAAATTCTGTAGGCTTATTTTTCAGTGACCATAATAAATAATGAAATTAATAAAATCCCCTTAAAACACATACTATCAAAACTAATAAAACATGTGCACAAAATATTATCTGTAAATGTGGCAGAAAAGAAAACAAAATGCTTGGTATAATTACAAGCCATATTTCCAATAAAATGCTCCTAAGATGTTTCTCAGGATGATTAAAGGCTAACATGCTTAACAAGTTTACACATAAAACACACAAATTGGCTTTAAGCTAACAAGCCTATTGTTTACTAAGTAGTGAGGGCAAATTCTTCTTTATCTATTATTTTTCTAACTAACAAATGAGCTGCTCTTCTAATAAAATACATTACATACATACAGTACACCAAATACATTTTGTCATCATTATGAAAACACATCTTCTTCTTACTGCTGCAGCAAATGTGCCATAATGTACATAAAAGCCATCTATTCATGAGCACCTGCTCAGAATGAATTACAAGCTCATTGGGTATTTAGGCCTATCCCAAAAGCCACTGATATGGATGGCGATTGAGGGCACACACACAAACCTGCCACATGAGTCCAGCAACACACAGACCGGTGACAGGGCCGTTTGAAGGAATTTGGGGGCCCCAAGCAAAATGGACATGGAGGCCCCCTGCACGCACGCACGCACGCACGCAAAGGAACCACAGCATAGCCATACAGTTTAAATTCACTCACACTTTATATAAATAAAAAAGGTTTACAGTGCAAATACTGCTGTTGCATATACTGTGCATAAATAAAAAAATGTTTAGAGTGCAAATACTGCTGTTGCATATAAAGTGCATAAAATTTGAACATTTTCAACAATTGAACATTTGCAAAAAACACCACTGTACCATAAAATCAAATATACATTAAAAAAACGCACAATAACTAAATCCAACATACTTAAAAACACACACACACATACATACTCACATTAACATTTTTCAGTTTTCTCAAACATGTGCAAATTATCTAAAACTGCTGTTTTGCGAGCCTTGTTTTCTGCAAAGGCAATCACAATGTCCTCCATGTCCAAAGACTGGCGAACATCCCGCTCAATTGACATAAGTGCCAGTCCTGTGAGCCTTTCTTGGCCCACCGTGGACCTCATGTAATTTTTTATCAGTTTCAAAGCTGAAAAGTTCCTCTCACCAGAGGCCAATTATTCTTATTTCTTTTTATTATTTAAATTTCTTCTTTGTAAAGCACTTTGAATTGCCATTGTGTATGAAATGTGCTATATAAATAAACTTTTTACTGTTAACAAACAATGAAATTATAATTAAATGTTTACTAATTATTAGTAGTGCTGTGAGTCGACTACCAATGCTTAAAAACATCCCAAGCTAATGTTTGATGCACAGAATTTATTGTGTGGTTTTCCTAAATAGATTATCACAGTGGAATAGTTAGTATAGCATGCTATGCCACTTTCATCAAAACCTATTACAAAGCTATAGCAATGTCATGTCATTTATGTATGATACATAAACATATTTCTGCTAGCCTACCTGCTGCAAAATTGCACAATTTGTACAAGACAAGTAGCTATTTTATGTGTGTAATTTATCACTTACCACTGTCTTGTTTTTTCTTATCCTCCTCTTCCTTTCTCTTCTTTCTTTTTTGGCTTCCTGAAGCATAATTCTGCTTCATGACTGCCGAGGAAGTTTTGTATTTTGCCGGCAGCAGAGATCGCGTGGTTGGCTGGCTGCTGTCAGCGAGGGGGGTCCCCTTGAGGGGGATCCCGATAACAGTGTCATTGCACTTTACTGCATTCACTATCAATGGGGCGCTCACACAGTTTGTCACTGCATTTTATTCTTAACCAGTCGTTGTCTTGGGGCCCCAGGCCAGCTCGGGGCCCCAAGCAATTGCTTGGTTTGCCTGCCTTGTCGCGACGGGCCTGACCGGTGACACTAAGTAACACAACCCTTGTAGTAAGTGTTTTTTAAAATAAGCAATTTCTTAACAAAATCCATAAGAAACATAAGGAATTTGACAAACAACAGGAGAGCATTCAGACCAACAAGCCTGTTTGTTTAGTTAATAGCTAATCTGCTCTTCATGTAATGTTGCCTGTTGTCATACATACTAAAAAAAAAACTTTAATGATAATCAGGATGCCCATTGAAAATGTTAATTGATTGTCTATGGCTGGGGTGCTAAACTCACTTTTACTGAGAGCCAAATATATTTTATATACTTCACCTTTTTTAAAGCACACAGGTACCTTTCCACTCATCACAGTTGTATGTTCTGCCTCAAGCTCTCCCTTGGTGTCAACTTTTAATTTCTTGGGCATTGCAGTGTGTTAAGAAAGTATCCAGTGACCATAGGACCAAAATCAGCACTGAGTAAGATATTTATGACAGCATATAAACTCGAATTGAATGTGAAGCAATTTAAGGTCCATCCATTAATATTCAATACAATCGGAGAAAATGGGCAGCAGGGTGGTACAGTGGTAATGCTGCTACCACAAAGTAAGGAGACCAAGGTTCATGTCCTGGGTCCTACCTGCGTGTAGCTTGCATGTTCTGTCCGTGTATGCGTGGGATTCCTCCAGGTGCTCAGGTTTCCTCCCACTGTCCAAAAACATACAGGTTAGGTGAATTGGCAACTCTAAATTGATCCTAGTGTGTGTTTTTGCCCTGCAATGAACTGGCACCCTGTATAGGGTATGTTCCTGCCCTGTTCCCTATGCTAAGTGGGATAGGCTCTGGCATCCCCCACAAATATGATTTGGATTAAGCAGGTTAGAAAATGGCACAACCTGACAATCGGAAAGCACCCCTACCACATTTTCTTATAGGTGTGGACCAACAGAGCGCATCTGCCACCCTAACCTGACACCAAACAGGCAGAGACACCAGTTATGTCCTAGAAAAGACCCTTTATTTAGGGAAAGGCACTCAGAGCAGTCTCCAAGGACTGATACCCACAGACACAAGCACTCTAATAAACACTGCCCCTTTCCTTTCCTTTAGACTCCTACCTTCTCCATCACCTCTTAGGTGAACTTCATCCACCTCTGCCCAAGTCAGGCTACCAAATGAGGAGAGGCTGCTCCTTATATTCAGCATCTCGGACATACCCATAAATACTTCCGGGTAAGGTGGGAGTCATATACACAAGGGCTCAACAGTCCCTGCAGGGCTATAACATACTCCAACTCCCAGCATTCCCTGCAGGAATCCGTGGAGCTGTGGCAACCCAGAGGGGGTTAAAAAATAAAAGTTTGGGGGAGGCAGTGCCTTTTGATAATGCTACCTTCCCCTGTCCTTCCATTCTGGAGGCGTCCCGGCTGGGCAAGAATGCCGGACACCTCTTATATAGTCAGAGCCTCATTCTTCTGCTATCTTTTTGACTTCTTCAAATCTCTTTGTATTTGTTACTTTTCTGCCATTTCCCTTATGATAGGAAAATGATGAACAGTTCTGATGGTGCCACATTGGCAGTGTAATAAGTTTGTCTGGGTGGCAGAGTAGTTAACACCCCTGCCTTGCACCTTCAGAAGGCTTTGTTCAGTCCTTCCAAGGTCACTGTCTATGCAAAGTTTGCATGTCCTCTTCATTGCTGTGTGTTTTTTTTTCAGCTTCACAGGTTTCACCCCAGAGATATTTGTGTGTGTGTGTTTGGGTGTGAATGTGGGGTAATTTGGACCCTCAAATCAACCCTTCTATGAGTGGGTGTAGGTGACAATGAACTGGCACCTCATCAAGAGATTGTTCTTGCCTTTGATGATGATGATGCAGTTGGCTTCAGCACCCTACGACTCAATAATACTTTAGCTGTGCTTGAAAAAGTAATATTAATTCTCTTGAAATTTATGCTTAATAGAAATTTACTGTGGTAAAATTAAAAATATGTGTTACAACAGCTTCAGAATACATTAACTCAGTCAGTGGGAGGCTCACAGAGCAGCAGCAGTTTATTGTGCTAAAGACACATACAAATCTGCCAAGAATTCAGATATACAGTTTATAACAGTTTTTAATTTGCTTAATCACAGAAACATGACAAAATATTTTTAAAATGCATTTCAGCATATGCCTTTAACAACAATTATTCAATAAGTAAAAACATTTTTTGCCACGGCTTCTACTTTAAAAATGTATACATCACAAAACTAATCCTAATACACTTCAGATCAGGGGTGATTAGCGTCGGTCCTGGAGGGCCGTAGTGGCTGCAGGTTTTTCTTCAAACCAGTTGCTTAATTAGAAACCAGTCCTTGCTGATAACAGATCTTATTTAATTTAATGGATTGGTAGTGTTTAAATTCTGCAATGCCAGATCATTCTTACACCAAAGATTTTTTATCCTTTCCAAAGATTTCATCTAAATGATTTGAAGCCTAAAACGAATGAGTAATTCTCAGGACTGCATTTTTTTCTCTTCAGTTTCCTTTCAAATATTTTATTAAATCTGATTCATGGGCGGCACGGTGGCGCAGTGGGTAGCACTACTACCTCGCAGTTAGGAGACCTGGGTTCGCTTCCCGGGTCCTCCTTGCATGGAGTTTGCTGTGTGTGTGTGAATGTTGCCTGCCGTGGGCTGGCGCCCTGCCCAGTGTTTGTTTCCTGCCTAGCGCCCTGTGTTGGCTGTTATTGGCTCCAGCAGACCACGTGACCCTGTAGTTAGGATATAGCGGGTTGGGTAATGAATGGATGGATGACAGTTCATGATGAATACACACAGGTGTAAATGGAAACAAGTTAGATGGAGAACTGCTGGTTTCTTTGTCATTTGCATCTTTTTGCTAATAAGGAGCATTTAAAAGCAAAAAATGCAAGTATTTAAAACTTACAGTAAATAATCAGTTAAGAGTGGGGATCGTTAACAAGCAAGAAAACTAAACTGAAGTATCAAAATATTGCTTGATTAATAAGTGCTTCATCAGCAATAATTTACTCCTCATTAAAAAAACTGAGTTGGAACAAAAACATGCAGCCACTGCAGCCCCCCAGAACCGACACTGATCACCCCTGCTTTAGACATTCATTATATATGAATTGTGCTTACAAACTGTTAAAGGGTGCGTGTGTCAAACCGGTGTGTATGTGATATGAAATCCTAATCCCCTGTAAGGTGGATGAAGCAGACCAGTTTCAGTAGAATGACAATTAACCGCTAAGTGTGTTCAAAGAAGGATGACCTTGTAAAGCTGAATATTCATTTATGTTCAGGTGTGTGTGGTTTGTGAAACAGAAGAACTACAATAACATGAAATAACTGTCACAAAAATAAATGTCTACAAAATACTACAAATGGGTAACGCCCAAAAATGGCAGTAGATGGAAGCAGACATTAAGAGAGTACTATGGCATGCTGTCGTTAGAAAAGACACTGAAAAAATGTATTAAATGCGTTAGAACTGTACAAATATGCAGCACAGACATTACTTAAAAAAAGATTATCATGTCTGTATTCTAGAAGTACATATACAGTACAGTATATGAAAAAAACAATATTTCATCATGTACTTTGCATAGTTTTTAACTGAACACACTTTCGAAATAAAGGGATTAATCGCAGACAATCTGAACAATCACATTGTTATGTGCAAAATTCAATAACTCAAAAGTAGTGTATTGCGTGTATTTGGGTTGCAAACACTTTAAACAAATAATAATATTCCATTTACATAGTAGCAGTTCAAATATTTCTTGTAAATCTCAACTTAAACATTAATGTAATCAAATAAAATATAAAACCAAAGCTATTTGCCACTGCCAGGGCATTAACGTTTATCTAGTTTGTTATAGAAACACAAGTTACCCTCAGAGTCCAGAGCCACGATCACAACATTATAACAGGCACCTTCGAGCACAGCAAGTTAATATTTCTAAATCTGTTTCAGGAGAAACATTTTCTTTTATCAGGGAGCAGCATAAACAGTTTATGTTCAGTAGCAACTCTTTGAGGGCTAATATTTTTTCCAAAAAACTCAGTTTTCTGAAAAGCGCACAATGCAATGGTTTCACACATAAATCAACATAAAATGACTGCACAGTGGGCTGGCTGTCTGGCTGACTATGTGAGACAGGTGCGCTGGGGTGGCAGTTGCAGTGAGATGCAATATGGTTTACACCTCCTGTCATCCATCGTAAGTGTCTGTCCTCTCAGGCGAACATTTCTATAGGTGCATCAGCTACATGAACGTGTTCAGCACCATGATCAACTGGAAACCGATTCAGAGTCTGATTCAGCGATAATACGAAAAAAGTCATCCATGGATTATTTTGCTTTGAGCATTCACTTTAGTATCTCTCCGCATGCCATTTTAGAAGCTGTTTGCTCTTTGCTACTCATGCACGTGCAGGGAATTGAGGTGAAATCAACAATGCTAACTTTCCTTCTAGCAAAAGTGTATCGAAAACTCCTGTAACAAGAAGATCACTGATCTCTATGGATTGCTAGCGAGACTGAGGCTTTCAAAATAATAATAACAATAACAAAAACTGTGTTAACATGAGATAAAATAATTGTTGGCGTTAATTAATTAATGCTTTAACGCGATAATAACACGTTAACTTGTCCAGCCCTAGTATTTTGCTAAAATCATATTATCAACAGTATATTGTACCCATCAACTAGTGCACTTTGTATCTCATGTTAGAATTCCAACAGTTGTGTGCATAAAGTTCAATGAGTGTTTAAAATACAATACAACTTTCTTCTTGTAGAGTGTTTTTCACTGAGTGCAGGAGCAGGGCAGAATGAACAATTCTCAGTTAATTACAAGTTTAGATTATACTAATTGCTAAATGCAGAACTGGTACACACATAAATACAGATTTGTTAAAACACTCACAGAACAAGGTAGAAACGGATTAAACATAAATGGAAATCAGAAGTATCTGTTCATAATTAATTGATGAACTACGTGTATGCCCAGTTGAAAATGGTAGAGACTGAAATTGTAAAAGAAAAAGTGAAAAATAAATTCACAGTCTAGGAGACCTCGCCCAACTGACCACCTACCCGCTCCTATAGTGGAGTGTGTGCTGACTGTCCAATCTGATGAGAGAATCTTACCATCTGACGATTCCAAGGCTCCTTTATCTGAGGCAACTTTTCCAAATGCAGGAGAGCAGTAGCACAAAGTGCCACATCCAGATAAAAATAAAAGAGAAACAGAATAGAGGAGAGTTAGTAATGTTTAAAAAAATAGTATTACTTATAGTTCTGTACACATGACTAACAAACAGATGCGGTACGCACAGCTAATCAGCAGCTCTAGTCAGGGTATGCTAAACTGAAGCTGTGAGTCTTCAGCTGGAATTTAAAAGCTGAGACTGAAGGAGCATTTCTTTTATTAGCAAGCAGATCATTCCACAGATTCAGGGCTCTGTAACTAAAAGCTCGACCTCCCACTGTAATTTTATTAATCCTTGGAATCTTCAGTTGGCTGACAATGTGAGATCTCAATGTACAAAACAATAACTTCAAATAAGTAAACAGGGCCTTTGCCATTTAAGGCTTTATATGTTAAAAGGAGTATTTTGAGATCAGCGCTAAGCTTAACTGGGAGTCAGTGTAACAACTTGAGAACTAGTGTTATGTGTTTGTATTTTGTAGTTCTTGTAACAATTCATTTAGCATCATTTTGAAAGTTGTATAAAGAATGATCAGAACAGCCAGTGAATATTTGGTTGCAGTAGACAATCCTAATAGAAATAAATGCATTAATTAATTTCTCAGAATCCTGCCTATTTAGAAAATGTCTTAATCTTCCAACATTATTAAGATGAAAAAACATGTCTTGGGTTGGTTTGTAAATTGTGTTATATGATATGCTAGTGTCAAAGATAACACTGAAACTGTGATGATTCAGTAAAATACACAGCACATAGACCTGCCACATTTTATATTGTTTTATCATAACTGAAACAGCATTGAATATTTGTATTGCTTTTGTCCCTTCCAACATAATGATGTCCCCTGTGAACTTAAATAACATAAAAAGGTTCAGGAATTAATAGTTTGGTTGGATGTTGCTTTTGTAGAGGACAAAAAGGTCACTGAAAATCCAGTCAAGTGTGGTTTGCGAGGATTCATAGTTTACTTTCTTAACTAATGGAAGATGTGTGGGCTCTTGATGGCATACTTTATTACTGCTATATGGCAGTGACATGAGGATGGCCTTTAAACAGCTGTTTAGGGTGATTTGTGTTTATGTCTTACATAAAGACATTTATGTAACATATATTTAAAAATGTCAGAAGGAAAACGTTTGTGTAACCTGTTCTACTCAAATTAGAACCAGTACAAACTAAGAACTAAGGACCTCTACAGTACATGTATATCAATCACAGGTCTGCAAGGTCAACAAGCAACTTTGAGCTACTCTAAGGGCTACTAGTGAAACACTGAGTTGGTAGAAGGTTCAAGGACAGGTTGTGCCTCACCAAGACCAGTCAAAATGCACAAGTCCTGAATAAGAGGGGTAGTCGGACTCTATGTTATCATGCCCAATTGCTTAAAGTGGCTCAGTTGGGAAGCACAAGTATTTAGAAATTCAATGTTATAGAGAAACGTTCTGTCTGTTATGCCATCAGTTCCATCTGGAGACTGTGCCAGATCAGAGGTTTAATCATCTTATTATGAAGAGCCACCTTGCAACCTAAGCACAGTCAAGACTCCTTGTCAGTAAAGCTGCTATCTATCCAGGTTGTGTTTGGTATGATTTGTAACACTCATTACTTTGCTTCTATTATAGGCACATTAAGAACCTTACGTTAATCTACAGTATATCGCATGAACAAAAGTATAAACTGAAGTCATCAACCTAGGAGTTCAAATACTTTTTCCTACCTATACTGTGAATTTTTGAATGATGTGTTCAATATGTACAAGAACAATACAACAATTTGTTAGTTATTATTTAAACAAATTATGTTTGCTTATTACTGTAACTTAGATGACCATATTTTAAGACAAATTCATACATAAATGTAGCTATTTCCAAATGGTCCACTTATTTTTTCTTACCACTGTCTTAGTAATCATAGCACCAAAGAGTGAAAGCGTGAATAATGTTGATTAGCACATGTCAGTAAGAATTTCACTGAACTCTGTGAATGTGACGCTAGTAACCCACTATTATTGTTCATAAATTAAACTTTGACACCATCAAATATCTCTAATGATTTTGATTCCTGCATCCAGACGTTCAGGATAGTCGCTAAAAACTTCCTGTGACCCTGAATTTAAATTAAGCTGATACACTTGGACAAAGGCTTTTGTCATCATTGTCATCAGAGTTGTATGTGTTCTTCATATTTCTCACAGCCAGTTTTCGTTCCTGTACTACAATTTTCTCTTCTCATGCAACAAGCTAATAATAGATTTATGTGAAATACTTAAAGAATGATTTCATTTTGTGAACTTTTATGACTTCAATGGAAAACATCAGCAGCTACATCAGTTAACATATTCTCCACAGTGCAGAGTGAAATCTCAATATTAAAAGGTTAAGCTTGAAACCTTTTCTGTTGTGTCCCTTGGCAGCATAATCAGCAGCTTACTTGGGGTCAGAGGCAACACCATCTACACTTACATTCCCAACTCCATCAGCTACTTTAAGCCAGGATCCTCCCCAAGACTTGTGGGTACCCACATACCCAAGCCAATGTATTTAAGCCAAGGAACAGGTCTTGTAAGTTCCGCTGTTTAGTGTTTGATCATCCCTGTCTCACTCTCTCTCACACACACACACATACTGCACATCTTCTCTGGATGGCTCCAATTCTTCTGACAGCATCTCTTTCCTAGGTCTGTGTGGCATCACCAGAGTTTTCATGCCAAAAAACACCACTGAAGTAGATGATCTCCAATCCACTACAAGAATCAATTTGAGTTGATTTAGCTGATCTTCTTTATGAATGCTTATGTAATAACAAGAGACCACATCTGAGGCACTTAATTACATAGATGAAGAGGGGTCCAATCTCCTAATCTTGAAGCTTTATCATCTTTAAAAACATCCGCTTTATTTCTGCAACAAGGTTTAAAACATGGTTTATTACCATTATATCATGGCATCCCATTAAGTAACATGCCTAGTAACTTCAGATGTTCAGGCTCCAAGATTCAATTTTTGCTGTTGTTGTTACTCAGGCACAATATATTTTTCCAGCATCATGAGACTGTCATGCTTGGATGATTTGTTTTTTTATTAGATAACAACAGTGTAATTGCTCTTTCCGTTTTCTGAAACAGTTTCCTTTCGTGTTTGTGTCTATTGTTGTCAAAGTAATCAGCTACCAGACGAAAATATCATAACCTTATTAAAGTCGGTCATTGGTTTTATTCGCTATACATCCTGCCAAATCAGAAATTACCATCTCATTTGTTTCATAATGCTGCTAAGCTTTACTTCTAGCTTGACGTTTCACTACCCCGTGGCTATTAAAAAATGTTACATTTATTTTTGGAGCTAAATTTTTTCAGTCTTTGCCACTTCCACTAAGTTAAACAGCAGACGAAATGCAGTATGAGAAAATGCTATCTTTTCAATTACTGTTTTTAGCTCACTTTAGTTTTATGTTTGTAAAAATACTCCTACTGCTGTTAATAATAATAGAAAGCACAAAGGTATATTTGCCACATGCCTGTATGTTTCTGGATTTGATGCCCTTGAGAACACCCTAAAAACTTCAGGCCTCTTAACTGCTGTTTAGGGTCAAAGAGTCCAGAGCGTATCCCAGCAGCTATCCATTACAGCAACATATCAGAGGAATGAGGCGGTAGAACTCAAGATGAAAGCCTCTTCATCTTATTATGTTAGAGAGAAGCAGCTTTCAGTTTAAGGGATAAACAGTACAGAGTGTATCCAAACAGCACTAAGCACAAGGCAGGAAACAACCCTAGACCAAGCAGCCAGTCAATCATAAAGTCATAAGGTGTAGTTATGTACACATACACTCATTTGTACAAGACCAATTTAGAATTGAAATTTTTCAAACACTTATGAGAAGTCAGATGAAAACCAGAATGTCTATAGAAAAGCCACCCTTCTACACTGTACAATCTCAACAAAGGCACCTGTTCAGGATGAAATAAGGTAATACTGCTGGAGTAAAGATGTTTTATGTTATGTTATGTTATGTTATGTTATGTTATGTTATGTTATATAGCCAGCAGCCATACCACTTGCACTTTAGCACAGGTTATCCATCTGAAGGTAGGTATGTTTGGGCCTGGCAAGTACTGTACTTGGATGAGAGACCATCTAGGAATAGCTTAGGTTGCTGCTGGAAGAGGTGTTGGTGAGGCCAGCAGGGGGCGCTTGCCCTGTGGTGTCTATGTGGATCCCAATGTCCCATTTCAGTGAAGGGGATACTGTGCTGTAAAAATGGTAACGTCATTCGGATGAGATGTAAAATTCGAAGTCTTAACTCTCTGTGGTCATAAAGGATTCTAGAGTATCTTTCAAAAAGAGTAGGGTGTTTCATGATGTCCTGGCTAAATTGCCAATCATGACCTGGTTATTTTTTCCTATCTAATTGTACCATGTTTCTAAATGAATAACTCTCTCACCCCTTCACTAACTAATAGCCAATGTGTGATGAGGGTACTAGTGCAAGAATGGTTGCCATTGTATTATCCAAGTGAATGCTGCACATTGGTGGTGGTTGACGTTGCTCCCCTATTATCTATATAAAGTGCTAAGAGTGGGTTAGAAAAGCCCTATATAAATGTAATTAATTGAACAATATGACATTATACACTGTCACCTGTTATGTGATTTCATTGAAAATGCTTAGGAATTTCTCTCATAGTGGCGAAATCTCTCCAACTTCATACACCAAGCCCAGATGCCTTTGAGATTATTTCAGCTATTAATAAAATAATTGCACTGTTTCTGCCAAAATTTTATTTTTTGTGTACTGAGTCCATGTTGAGTTGCCATCATTATGATGCAGTGTTAGTTGCTATGGAGTGTGTCTTCAGAAATACCGCAAGGATTTAAAATGTGGCACACCACACACAATTATTATTCAAGTGTGCAGGTATCTCTAAAAAGTTAATATTCAATGTGTGTGTGTGTTTAGCTGGAGTGCTTTTCAACTTCCGTTTCCTGATTTTGTTTTTGTCTTCTTACTATGATTTTGTAGCGGCAAACTATACCACAGATCTCTGGTTTCAGTGTTGGCTTTGGTTAATATTTCTGCTCTCACACATCCTCATTGCTCAATCAATCTTTCCTTGTGCAGGGTATAATACTTTCCAGGGAATAGCACCTATCAGTTTGCTCAGATATACTGTATACTCACTTCCTGTTCGATGATCAAAGTCTTTGAAGAACAAGCCTTCTCCAAAAATATCAATTCAGTAGACAGCAACATTAACACTAGAATCCCTGAAGCCTATGAAAAAAGTCATAATCCCGGGCCACCTTAAATTCCTTCACACCTCTCCATCAGTGTCTTTTGTTTTGCAAATGTGCTGATCAGCACGAGTAGCAAGCAGAATGCTGTCCCATGCCCCACCGACGCAGCTGAAGTTCTCCCAGCTCAAGTCTGTTTTTCTGGGTGTGAGGTACCTTGAATTGTACAAGGTAAAATAATATATTGTTATTTGGATTGCATACATGTCATGTGTGTTCCGTGTCTACCACAATCTGGGTAAATGTAGGATGACAGGAAATGTGAGGCAAAAAATGATGAACACATAACTAAAACTAAATGCTAACATGAAGTGTATAATGTGTGAAGACTGAAGTCCAAATATCAAATAAACACTTTCACAAACGGTATAACAAAACAAGTGCACTTTTATCCAGGAATATAGCTGAAGAAAAAGAAATTGAGTTAAGGTACAATGCTAAAACGTCCGCTTGGCTGGTGCAGAGGTAAGAAACGCTGTCTCATAATTAAGAGGTTGCGAATACGATTCAGGGTCCTTCCTGCATTTACCGTTTTGAGCAGTAAGCTGATCTTATTGTTACTATTATAGAATAAAAACATATATTTGATTTGAGTCTGTAACAGCCAGTGTAAATGTATGGTACTTTTAAAGGTTAGCATTTTTTTTTTTATTATTCAGTTTTATTCTCTCAGTCATGTTCATGCTCGCCCCATTCTGACACTGTTCGTTTTCAAATAAAGACATGCTATAATAGAGGTGAACTTAGAAGAGGATGGGGATTCTACATTAAAGAAAGAGAACAAAAGCCCTCTCCTTGAGAAATGTCCACTCACAAATCAAAACAACGCAGCTGCACCAGACATAAAGGCGAAAGATGGCACCGTTTGGAGGCAGCAAGAAATCCGGTATCACACTGCCAGTGGATCTGACATACACACATGCCCTTCAATTAAACAGCAGGGCATACAGAGCTTGCCAAGGTATTGTGCAAAGTTCTGTTTATGATTATGTCTTTAAATGGTCTTTATATGAAAAACATGTATAGGGTGGTCCAGAGCTAATTATGCGATTTTCATTACGCTATAACTTATTAAGTTTATTACATAGAAAATCACCCAAAAATCGTGGACCATCGAGAAGTGTGTGAATTGACGACATGAAGAATCGTCTTCCCGCCGAAACTGGAATTGTCCCCGCATAAATCAAAGTCACCTAGACAGTGACCTGTATATGTTACTTATATAAATGTCACATTAAATTTTGTTTACCTATATTTATTTACTTATCTTCTTGCAGCATAATGTCACAAGTAGACTGCAGAGCTTCCTGTGTTTGATGGACTTTTTTTGTAGGCTTCAGGGATTCTAGTGTTAAGTTCACACAGATCTACTATCTTGATGTCTGAGATAGGGCTAGGAGTTGAACGTGATACAAGATTTGTGCTTATTGTGTTATTGAATGGTCAAAACAATTTTTTTAGCCAGGACCAAAACTAATGCCAGGAATCAAAGTCAGCAAAAATCAAAAACCGGGAATCAAAGAGATCTTTCATCAAAGCCAGAATGCAATCAAGAACTCATGGTCAAAAAACAAGAGCAAAGGTTTGTTAATAAGGAAAAGATAATCCTTTGAACAGTAATTCAATGATTTATCTGTCAAACACAAACAAACATATCTACTTGAGGGGAACTTTAAAGTCTTCACTTAACAAGGTCAGAGTTACACCCTCTGTGATCATGCCCTCAACAAACAAAATGGCGTTGCATGAGAGCAACAGACAAAATTGCATCACAGAAAAATATAACCCATTTTTAAAATTTGATAAAGGTGCATGAAACACAAAAACAAACCTCAGATTTGGAATCTCTTTATGTCAAAACCCTACAATTGATATTCAATTAACCAGAAACTCCACTAGAATTTGCATAATAAAATCACAGATCATAATATAAGGACAACAGACAGGACAAAAAACGAAACTAAAAAACTTAATTGGTCTGTGCAGTATACATTAAAAAGAATGTTTACCAATGAGTCCCAACAACCACCAGAATACAAGCTGGAGGTTTTTAGAATATTGAGCCATCGGGCTCAGAATGTACCAAGCATCACTGAGTCACACAAACAAGGAGTTGTAAATATTTATGAGAAGTTATAAAAGCTACCCAGACCAGGCTTTCACAAACACATCAGCCAGGTCCAGCTGGAACATTAGACTCTATACCACTCCATCAATGCATAATTCAACATAATAGGGCTAATTGCACAGGTCAAGGCTCAATGGAGAGAGAAAACAATTTGTTTAAAATTGGCAGAAATGAGGTCATGTAAGGGCCGATTTATACTTCATGCTCAGAACGTGTATGCGCACGCATCATGGCTGCCACACTTCCCAGCATTCCTTTCACGCGTCCTCTGAGCAGGTCCTCAGAAATTAGCGCGATGCGTGCACAAGTTACAGTACCAGCAAAAAGTCGGGGGGCGCAGTGTGTTAAAAGTCGGAATGTGACATCAGTGTCTCTGTTTACTATCTACATGTGAAAGAAAGCCTCTATGCAGCTACTACGGGATGAATGCTTCGATGTGGTGAAGCAAAATGCCGACATACAGATGCATTCGTGGTGCTTTTATATTCAAGCGTCGCATATTCCCGATCCTAATGACACGATACATTTTAAAAGTCTCACATACCATCTTTTGTGCCGTCTTTTAACAACAGCAACATAATGTATATCTCTGTATTTGAGCCACTGAGAAAAAAATAAAGGACACGGTGAAAACGTGTATTTTGTGATTAAAGTGGAAATTTTGGCTTTAATCTCGAAAAATCCCCTTTAACCTTGTAGTTTACTTTATCATTAATGCAGACCATCATAAACATCATCCCAGTTTTTAATCGCTATGAGCTTCTTGGACCTGACAGCAGCGGCAAGCAGCAATAAATCACCACACAGAACAAATTAAATGTATGATATTCCAACTCTCTGCACATTTAGAATCTTTAGATTTGTACTTGATACCACTTTCATGACGGAATGCATTAAAGTGTGTATTCCACACTGTGCTCTAGTTTCCTTCCAAAGATATGCAGATTTGGGGATTTGGTGCCGTTAAAATGACGCTAATGTATGCGAGTGCTTGTATTCACCTTGCAATGAGCTGAGGCCTCTTCCAGGGATTGTTTCTCACTTGTGCCCAATGCTTGCTGGAATGGACACATCCCTGGATTGATGGATTTAATCAATAAACATAATCTACAGAGATATTGCGGTAAGGTGTCATCAGAATTTAATGAGTCTTCTAGGCAATTCACAACACAGAGAAGCCGAACATGTTCTAACCGTGATAATATCTCGCACTGCCACCTGGTGGATTGCTCCAGATTTACGTAAAGTATGCGTGCAAGTATGAACACTACAATGCTTGCGTTGCAGGAGTGTCCGTTGCAACATGCGTCGCATCGTATGAAGTATAACTCCGGCCTAAGTATGAATGTGATGGGAGAGGTGTTTGAGACTCCATCAATTAGCAACTTTAAATACCTTTATTACATTGTGTAGTTTGACTCCAATATATTGCCTTATATAAGTAGTACTAGGGTGTTGTACCGTGTTAGCCATTATGGATGTGATAAGAAGTTAATTAAGCAAAATGACACCTTTTATTGGCTAACCAGAAAGATTACAACATGCAAGCTTTCGAGACAACTCAGGCCCCAATAATCATTGCCTTATAATGGTCTTATGTTAGATAAACAACTAGCTACTGTACTAACAATGCTTTCATAACATCTGTACCTCAGAGTTTAAACCCCAGTTCACACTTCCAGTCATGTTAGTCTAACGATTAGCACATAACTGTTATGTGATCCAAACCCACAAAGTTGTACATGCAAGAGAATTTCCCATTTTTCGGTTGAAGTGATGTAACGTCTTGGATGAGTGCTGTATTTTTAAGCATCAGTTTAGTTTTTAAATCAGTATTAATTATTGTTTAAATTTCTAATATGTCCCTGACATGACATTTCAGTAAAGCCATCTACCATACATCAGGGCTAGCTTTATCAAAGTTTTCTTTTTTAAAAAATGTGCATCTCTTATTTAAACAATTTACTTCCACTTCAACACAATGTCACTTTTCAAACTGTAAAAATATGTTTTGTGTTGCCCACCTTGTATTAATATTGGCCTTCTGGGAACAGAACACGTTGGGCATGCTCTAAGTGTACAAAGGGAGGATGACTCATACTTTATTAAGCTGTTATTTATAAACCCCAGAGCTCCCAATGTTCTTTAAATCCTCAGTTTACATAACATGAAATGTTTTCAGCAGTATCTGTTTTTCTGATATTACATTTTCCTGTATTTTAGGCATATTACTACTATACCACCCAACAAAACCACACTTTTTCACATGCCTTGCTACATTTTAACAATACTTTTGTGTCTTTGGGGTGAAACATAGACCTCATGTGATTGGCAATGCTCCCTGTGCACTGCTGTTGCCATATCTGTTTCGAATGGCTGTCAGAATATCTATTTCAAATGCATTATGTATGTATACAGTATGAAGTATTTTGTAAGTCTTGGAAAAAAAATGTAGTTAACAGAGAATGGCATATAGTTAATACCCAGGAGGGTCTTCCTGGTGCTTTCTACACATTTATGCTATTTGTAATTGATTGTGACATATGTCTACTGTGGTATATTTTTTTCACCAAATGTTTTTCATCTTGGAGAAAAAAACATCCTATAGGGCTCCTTATAAGAATTAGTGAGTAAGTGAAATAAATATTGTTTGGATTCACTATAATGACATTACATATCATCAGCTTTAACAGTCAGTTATTTATGGTATTCATATTTACTATTGTAAAATAATCATCTTTATCACCATTATATAGTGCCTGTAAAAATAATTTCCCCCACATATTTTCACATTTTATTATTACACAACATTGAATCAAAACCTAGAACAGCAAGGTCATTTTACACAAATACACAATATTAAGCACACAATATTAAACATTACAGGTTCACAATTACTCAAGCTCTACTTGAGCACAATGGCTCCCAACATTTTTACTTGAGCACAAGGACTTTTAATATTTTAATAGAAATTGCAATACATAGACAGATCAGGTCCCTTAGCTTTATGGTGTTAAGTAACAAAATTTTCAAAATCAGCGTAGCTATAGTATCCGTTGTTGAAACTTGTATCAATTACTATTCACGCATTTTCCATCAAGGCTAACGCATTTCGAGACTCTTACCTCTTCAACAGGGCCAGAAAAACTGGGACCTAAACATATGATTAGACTGCTTCCATCTCAAAAAAAGCTTATAAATATATGCTCTGAAAGAGAGATCTAATTAATAAAATGCTAATGTTTCGGTGTTTGTCCAGTCCCTCAGAGTAATCTGATTGCTCAGTTCATCTGTTGCTGTTCAGTGAAACGTGATTTTGACAGGAAGCGCTGGGCAAGGGTTGGTTGAAACACATGAGAATAATGAGGAAAGGGGAAGGAAGAAGCTGAGAATCACCTTCAAACAAGGGAAGTATTTGCAAAAATAATAATTATATTTTCACAGTGTATAATGGGGTCCCATCAACCATTGGTGGTAGCCAAAAAACAGATAGGAGGTGAGCAAATTGCCTCAAAGTGAGTCTGAGAAACAGTCTTTACAAAAACTCAATCATGAGTAGAAGCGTCAGCAAAGACAGGTAAAGACACACGGTGATACTGAAGAGAGGCGTACAACAAATGCTGAGGGTACACGTAAGGCCAGAGATATCAAATATCAAATACTTTACAATTTATTCTATTACCTGTCTTCGACAAGTAACATAGTTTCTTCACCCTAAAGCCTTACTAACAGCAGAGGATTCTTTGACATCCCTAAGGCAAACAGTCTTCACTTTTACTTAAAGAACACTAAATTAAAACCAAGTTATGGTGTGCCAATAACCTCAATGTATCAATTAAATTAATAAGAGCTCCTTAAGACCACATAGCCTGAGGATTGTCAAATAATAGTATTAAATAAAGATGAGCGCAAAATCCCAAAATAGTGTATTAAAGTGCATACTAGCGACTTTTACATGTAACCATTCTATGTTCTGATTTAACAGTGATGGAGACAGTCGAACACTGAATAACCATTAATAATAATAATAATAATTCATTACATTTATATAGCGCTTTTCTCAGTACTCAAAGCGCTATCCACACAGGGAGGAACCGGGAAGCGAACCCGCAATTTTCCACGGTCTCCTTACTGCAAAGCAGCAGCACTATTTTGATTGCTACAATACTGAATTACAGTAGATTTAATTTGGATTTTGACACAGATCAACAGAAAAAGATCCTTTAATGTCGGAATGAAAATAGATTGATTGTGTGTTTGTGAGTTAGGGTGTCCTGTGATGAACTGGCTCCTCTTCTAGGCGTGGTTCCTCCTTCTGCACCCAGAGATCCACTCTATCTCAACAGTAAATTAGACTAAACAGATATTGAAGCATCCAAAAGCATGATGGCAAAGCCCAATACTTTACTGCAACACCTTTGACATTCTTTCCGTTTACTAAAACTTTGACTGCAGTTCCTTGTCATGGATTTCCTATTCCTGTGGTGTGGTTTCTTTCCAGACTCAAATAGTTTTTAGATTTCCTGTAGGACCTGTAATAATTTAATTCTGCCCAGTTGCATTCAATCAAGGTTATTGAGTCAAATTTGTAAAAAAATACATTGAAAATGTTATTGTTGGAAGTTTAATGCTACACAAATAAAATATTCATTGGTACATTACAAAAAGAAGGGAAAGAGAAAGGTTACAACAACAGTTTAGTTAAGCAATTTATGTTTCGTATCAACCTACAGTTACAATACTCTAACTGTAACACTGAGCTAAATTGAAATACTTTCAAAAACAACTCATTCCAAATGCAATGTCCTACCCACACCGACAAACCTACATTGGTGGGGGCTGATGGAGAGTTCTAGCGGTTTCCTTTACAGAACAGCAAGCCTTCAACAGATACCATCAACCTGCCAGTCGAGCCTTGCTAATGGGAACTTCAGGTGGTGGCATGACCAGATCTTGCTTGAATTTACTGCAGGCCTGGAATAGAAGAGAAGTGGCATTAAAACCAATGGGCCTTGCTTCATCAGATCTGTTAAATTCCAAGAAAGCTCTTGCAGAACATCAACCGGCACTCGGTTCAGTTCTGGCATCAGATGCTGACTGGTAGATGAGAGTGGATCTCACGAAACAGCTAAAATTCACAATAAGATTTCTAGCTGAATGCTCAGGGAAGATATAGTTCTGTGGTCAAGTGAGACAAAACAAGTGGAGCTTCTTGGAAGGAAATATGCTCTGGAAGGAGAGGATGGAGGAAAGAAAATGTGGTAAGTTTTTTTTCCAATGCCAGCAGAGGAGATAGAAGACACGGAATCTCCTAGTGAAAGAAGGCTGGTGAGGATTTCTAGGCCAGTCTTTATGAAGAGCCTTTTCCATTCTGGAGATTAGAGGTTCAACCCGAAAGAAGCTTGTGGCTTAAATCGCATTGAGGTAGCTGTGGTGGAAGCACAACAGACACTGGAACAACTTACTCAGCAGAGGGGAGAGCTGAATAGATGTGAGGCCAGAGGAGCTGAGATGGCTGCTCCATGATGCTGGGATGTCATCAAATCAATGATACACCTGAGAAGGCAGGGACCACCTACTAAACCTAAGAAAGTTGCAAGGGCCCACACTGCAAAGATCTATCAAGACATGGATTTGTGAAGGTGTGATTGCTTGTCATCTGTCTCATGTAAGGTGCAAGGAATTTCCCTGCTAATAATATGGTAGTGATGAACCCATCATACTCCCGAAAGATTGCTTTCGAAAGTCCAACGCTAACAAAGATTCATAGCCACATAGCTTATGTTACGTTTAAATACATTAAAGAAATGGATTTCTCTAAAATCTTCCTCATACAGAGATAGACACATATATTCAGGTTGACTTAATCTGTGCTTTTTCAAGCTGTTAAATTATTGCACATTTTATTTAAAGACCAAATGTTTTTTCAGAACCATAATACTGAATTACCCATTTTCCATGTATATTACTTCTTTCTTCCCATTTAATAGACCAATAGATGATTTGATGTTCTAGAAAGGAATTAGTGCCTACCATACAATATCTTTAGCTTTTCCAAAGTGTTTAAAATGACTTAGCACACCCAAGTAGCTATTATAACAATGACATATTATGTCCTCCTTAGAACAATGTAAATTATATGCAAACTAGCAGTATATTTTTTTTAACACTTACCTTGTTCGTACTATAAAAAACATATAGCTACATTCAAAAACTATATTAAATATTCTCAATCAGAAAACATAAATAAATAATTAAATTTAAATATTTGTAATATATTATACAAATTGTAGCCTTTATGATGTGGTTGAAAGTGGGTGCATATTTAATATCTCTACCTAGTCTAGAATAAATTCTAAGCTTTTTTTTCACAAAGTTCCAGCTGCTCATGAATGATCTGCATGAAGGATTTATTTTGAAGAACAGCTGGTGTCTATTTTGTGTATTCCCATTACCCTTATAAAAGTGCCTATCAGGGTTCCCCCAATGGCTTTGTCCACACCGTCTGAAAAGATTAATTTTCCCTCGGATTTTCTAATAGTTCATGATTTTCTTCTTTTAAATGAGTCTGATTTTTGTTGAATGTTGAACAATGTGGCAAGCACACAACTGTAAGCCATCTAGGCAATTCTGTCTAATATGCAAGTTATTCACTTTCTGAATAACAGCAATGCATTACCGTTACTTTTGTTATAATTTCTTCTCTGACACTAGATGGTGATGAGAACATTATGATTTTAATCCTCTTTCGTCAGAGCCTTCACCTGTGGCATTTGATGTAAATCATTTTGAATTAAATGTTCATAAAAATACACACAAATACGGTGATGTCCAGTTTTGCAAACTGTGTCCTTCTGTTTGGTAATACAACTCCTCACGTAGGCTGTCTGTCAGTATTCTCAGGTGATGTAGACTAAAGATTCTGGCCAATAGTAGCCCTTTGCAATTACAACCAGTACAAGTGAACAAATAGGAATAACTTAAATGTAAAGACTTTCTATTTTGACTATTAGTGGAATATTACAGTAATGCCCGTAAAAAAGGCCCATAGCATCTGTAGTACCAGACTTGCCCTTGCTACTGTTTTGTAATTACTTGACATTTATCTGCCAAAAGATGGTGTCAGTAAGCCAGAACTGACTTGACTACATTCTGTCTGCATGTATTTGCACTTCGAGAAAAAAAGTTAAGTCACAGTTTATTTTTTGCTCAATCAGCCCACGATTACATTATTATTATTATTAAATTATTATTAGTAGTAGTAGTAGTAACGTAAACATTGCAGCAGTCTGTTAGCCAGAGACAGCAATGCAAAGAAATTGTCTGTTGTTACGCTTCTTCCCTTGTCCCGAAATGGCTTCATAAGCCTCATAACTACATTCTAGAAAAGTCCTTCCCCCGTGGGACAACTGGTAGCACATGAGGGGTTTATATGAAAGTGCTCTGTGGCATTTCAGTAGAATGCAGACCATTTTCAGATATAAAGACACCAACACACTTGAAACATTCATGTTCAATGCAACTCCTTATTTAGGAAAAACAACAGACAGCTTCTTCACATCTTCATCGCTGGCTAATAGACAGCTGCAAAGTTCCCAAAAGACATTCACACTCCCCCCGATCTGACACTTTTTGTATTATTTTGTTCTTACTTTTGTGACACAGTTATAATGTATATATCAAGCTTATGTCACGTTCTAACTCTAACTCGCAGCAACATGTCATTTGAATGGTTTCTTTTTATTCTGGTTTATTCTTGGATAAAAGCACACTTGTCTTGTTACCGTGTGTGTGAAGTCCAAATAGCATTTCCAAATAAAGACGTTTCCATGCATATGTGTGTTTGTGCGTTTCACATTCAAGCAGTCATACTGGATAAAATAAATACATGTCTTTTGAGTAGCAGTCTGTGTGGGTTTGTTTCAAAAGTAACTGCTAAATGACAATTTATGTCTATGTGCCGGTAGACATCATAGAAGCACGACTGTCAAAAAAAGTAAAAAGTCAGATTGAAGCGGTTATATTTGATATAATTAACACATACATTGGCTTTGTGCCTAGAAGACCTAACACTTCTTGGTTTGTTGTACATTTACACAGATCATTGTAGCCACTGACACACATGAAATGTATTTATTTCAAATAACAATATATCATTACTTATATAATCCTTACAACTCTTTGCCATATAAAATCTTCAAAGCAGATTTGAGCTGTAAGTCAGAAGATTTGAGCTGGCAGTGCTAAACAGACAGTCTAAGAGTCAGGGGGAGCAAATGGCTGGCTGAAAGAAGGATGGGTGAGAGCAGGTTTATGGCTTTTAATTGATGCATTTGCAAAACAAAGGTGGTTATCAGTAGGTAGTTACTGTGCTGATAATGACTTACAGTATTCCTTGCATGGGCTTGGGGAAAGTATGCGTGTCAGGGAGAACAAAAATTCTTGCAAGCTTTGGGTATTCCAGTGTTAAAATGCTTATTCTTTGGGCTATCCCAACAACAGAAAAAAACTGTGGATGGGACATCAAATTATTTGAAGGCATGTAGCCAAACTCACATTGCACCAGTACACAGTTGTTAATCTGCATTGGTCGTTTTAGTGTGGATGGAGATACTGTTGTAAACGATTATTCACTTTTAAATGACAATTTAATAATGTGGATGAAGCTTCAATTTGGAGGAAGTTTATGTGAGCATGTTTTTTATTGTATTTGGATTTCCTGATTATTTGATTTCCTCTGCTATGTTCTTGTAATACATTTTATAGAACTGTTTACCTTAACATTGCCTTTCTTTCAACTCATTTACACTCTTTTGAGCACCTTTTCCCTTAATTCTTTTTTGTTTGAATGAATACTTTATTCATTATCAAATTTGTGTTGCCTTTAGTTCACAAGCCAGAGTTTTTCAATGATTTCCCTACTTGTGAGGCATTTTTTGAAAATTTAAGTTTATTTATTTACTTCTATCTAGTGTTTTCATTTTGGAACCTGCTAGACCCAAAGCCTACTACTGTAGCTTGGAGTAAGCTGGATTGGGGGAGCATCATCAGGCCTGCTTTAGTAGCTTCTTTTGAAGGTCTCACACCTTGTTGTCATGATTGAGGCTCCATCACAGAACAGGTGCTGCTAGGTAGATCTTTACAGATATGGCACCAAGGTTTTATTGTATAAGATAATCATGTTGTGGGTTACTTAGAAGTGGGTCTTTTTGAAAAGGCCTTCTCTCTCCTTGGTCATGGAGCTTGGACTTGGGACATAGCAATTGGCAAGAGCTCAGCAGACTAGAAAGAAAGGTCAATTTGGTGGAAAGCGGTGATTTGTTATTATACTCTAGAGAAATATTGTAGCTTCTATTGGGTTTATTATTTCTTTGTTCGTGTGTTATCCCTTATTTGTTTTTTTTTTTGCTAAATTGTCTCTTGGCATGTACAGTATTTTGAGTTCAATGTCTGCTGTCAAGCTTCTCCTAGAAACAGCACCTGAGACGTCCAGCTTATTCTACTAAACATATTAATTCTTAGGGAAGTCAGCCTTTCTCTTATAAACATTTTAATCTCCTAATACAGACTGAAGTGATGTTATTTTTTATTAATATGAACAATATGAACTATTTCCGGGGTGTTTTGTTAGGGTATTTTCCTAAGGTTATTCTGTTCTCCCTGTTATACTCTTTAATATGTAGTCCTTAACACAATGTCCCCATACCCCTGCTATAGCCCTCATATGTTATATTTATATCAATGATCTGAGGTAACAACAGTGTACCAGAATTGACAGGAAAAAAAGTTACCCATTTTTTAAGTATTATAGATTATCTGAATGTTGGTTGAAATAATACAGCCTGATAGTAGGCTACCAGGTGCCTCACTATCTTATTGATTTGTCATTGGTCCACCCTGGCCTTGCATGTCCTGTCTAAATATGGCTGCTAAGAGAGGTGGTCTTCTCCTTCTTCATGGATGGAAAATGGCAGAGACAGAGATTGTCTTTGTTACTCTGGTCTTTACCTTAGTCCTGCTTCCTTGATATACCACCTAATCCAATGGGATATCATGGTGCTGGGCGACTCCATTCTTGTTTCAATGTGACTCAGCCCCATTCCACCTCTGGCCAGACTGCCCTTTCATCTCAGCCCAACTGTATTTCCCCAGGCTAGCTGCCCAGTCTAGTTTTAATCTGTAGCAATTACAGGAATTTGTTTCTAAAGTATTTTTTTCAAAGTACATATTTTTTTTATTATTTTATTACACCGTCTTCATGACAAGTGGTTAAGCACTCAAAGGTAAAAGGCCTGAGTAATAGCTGTCAATTTACTTTATGAAGCAAAACAAACATGTATTATCTACACAGTCCTAATGTCGATTAATTGATTACATTTTCTGATAATGATAAACTTGAAAATCTCATAAAAGTTTAGACTTCCCATTTTTGTAAAGTTCAGATAAATTTTACTACTGAATAATGTCACTCTCAAGCAAAACTAGATGTTCTCCAAGGAATTGCTGCACAGCTCAACACCCAACTAGCAGAAATGAAAGTAAAACAGTGGGAAAGGACTGCCATATAAGTAAGATTGAATACAAGATAATATTCCAAAAATGCTACTCTTAATTTGCAGGACTGGACAACTACAGGTCGGGATGTTTTTTGTAAATGGTGCTCAAAGGGTAAACACCAAAAGGTTGATTTTTTTCTTCCCGCTTTACCTGTCTAATTCATTCACTTCAGTCAATTCAACTGCATCCTGCTGAGTCACAACACCAGCACAGCCTACATTGAAAGACATTGCACAGATTCTATTTGCTTTTCTTGTTTGTGAAATCATTTTTTCACCTATATACTGAGAAAGAAAATCTTTATATTTTGTCCAAAACAACAAAGTTCAAACTATACATGCAATTGCTAATTGCTTTTAAACACTGTATGAATAGATATCAAACAGCAAGCGAGTCAGCTATTTGTACTGTACAACAATCAAACACACAGCACTTGCATATTACATGTTCTGTGAGGAGCACTGCTCCATAAATCAATTTTTCATTGTATGAGACTGGCTAAGATGCCCTCACACTGAGTTAATGTGGCCTCATTGGTGAGAGGCTTACACGTTATACAATATATGGTGGTTTAATTAACGAGTTAGGAGAAAGGTGTCGTTTTTGTATTTTACACTTAATAAAGACTTCAATGGTAGACTTACAAAACATTTAAGTGATGGCCTTTCGTGTTAGTGGTGAAAAAGAATAGGTGGTGTGGCATATTGGCTAAGGTGTTGGAATTTTGTAATGTAACATGATCCTCTAAGTCACCTTTTGTTTAGGCACCAGCCATAATATTAAAGCCATTGATATTTGTCTGTTGATTATATGAAGACTAGAGGCTAGAGATCATGCAACTATAGGCTATTTCACATGTCACGATTTTCCCAGCAACGTTCAGTTGCAGACTGCTCTTGCATAACCTTAGCACGTTGGAGAAGATGGGTCCAGCTGCAGATCTTAACAGCTCCATGATTGAGTAACTCCACTGGACAGACAATTGGATTGCAGGCTTTTGTCACTTGGTTTACTTGACTTGAGTCAGATAACCCTGCCCCCAATCCTAATCTTAACCATAATGTAACCTGGTGTATAATATAAAGTGACAACCCAATGGAGAGAAGCTCTGGCAGTCTGGCGCTAGAGTCTATTGAGTCAGGGGCTGTCATGACACATACCCTTGACTTCCATGTAGTCTGACATACCCAGTGACACAGTCCAACTAGTTTGTGTTTCCATCCATCCATCCATCCTCTTCCGCTTATCCGGGGTCGGGTCGCAGGGGTAGTAGCTTAAGCAGAGAATCCCAGACTTCCCTCTCCCCGGCCACTTCTTCCAGCTCTTCCGGGAGAATCCCAAGGCGTTCCCAGGTCAGCCGGGAGACATAGTCCCTCCAGCGTGTCCTGGGTCTTCCCTGGGGACTCCTCCCGATTGGACGTGCCCGGAACACCTCACCAGGGAGGCGTCCAGGAGGCATCCTGATCAGATGCCCAAGCCACCTCATCTGACTCCTCTCGATGCGGAGGAGCAGTGGCTCTACTCTAAGCCCCTCCCGGATGACTGAGCTTCTCACCCTATCTTTAAGGGAAAGCCCAGACACCCTGTGGAGGAAACTCGTTTCAGCCGCTTGTATTTGCGATCTCGTTCTTTCGGTCACTGCCCATAGCTCATGACCATAGGTGAGGGTAGTAACGTAGATCGACTGGTAAATTGAGGGCTTTGCCTTACGGCTCAGCTCCTTTTTCACCATGACAGACCGATGCAGAGCCTGCATCACTGCAGATGCCGCACTGATCCGCCTGTCAATCTCACGCTCCATTCTTCCCTCATTCGTGAACAAGACCCCAATAAAATCAAAAAGGTTGATTTTTTTAATATGTTACTTGACCCCTGTGTTAAGAAATTATGACAGAGAAAAAGTTTTAATCTCATGTTTGTACAGAGAATGAAGCTAAATAAGTTTGTGATAGATGGTGACCAGTGTTGGACCATAGCAAATAATACCAAAAATGCAATTGGAATAAAAAATAATAAAACCTCAAGCTACTCATGACACATAATCCAGTTGTATGTGCAGAACATGCAAAATGCATTACGTTTTGGGTAAAATATTGTTAAATACATGCATCTGGTAAAAATTAGCACCGAGACTAAACAGGAAACATAATTCACATGAGATTTTTGAGCTTTTTGAATTGAAGATCTGCTTCTCCTCTTCATTTATTGGTTAAGAGTCCTATACTGAATTGAAGATCCCCCTCTTTTCCTGTCATTCATTGCCCAAGAGTCCCATCATCTGTTCTGTTGGGTTTCAGCAAAAATGTGCCTTGCCTCAGGCTGCATTATTTAATGCACCATCCCTGGTTGTGTCTCAGATACATCATCTTCTTCATCTTTAATCATCTTTAACCTCTATGAAGCTGAAATATAATTATCCTGGAAGCCAAATCACCTCGCTGTGCTTTGGCAGATATACAAGCATAGTGCAGAATACAGAAGTATTTGAATTAATATGTAAGAAGTGTTGTTACCATTCATTGTGAGAATGTATGAGTGTTGATAAGTGAGTGAGAGAACTGGAGGGTAGTCATTCATTCAATTTCCACACCTACAGAATTTTACACTGGCAGATTTTAAGCCAAGAGAGCAGGATGAGTTCTAGACATGGACTCCAGGGAACACAGTATCAGGAAGAGGTGGCATAAACCCAAAACCTTGTGCCAGTATGCAAGACAAGAATCAAAATAATGAAGTGCAAAGAAAACTACTACCAAATACCTAACTGCCAAACAGCTAAAGCTATGCTACATGTACAGGAACTCACTATTCAGGATCATTGGGTGTTCATAATCATGTTTACTTTTGGATGACTGTGACAATTATTATATTTGGCTTGCTGTTTTGACTTTAAGCCTTAATTGGATTAAGTGGTCCTGAGAAAGTTGTTATATGATATGCCATTTTTGTAGTTTTAAGAAACAAGATTGCTTCAAATGTGCTTCTTAAGTCACGGGTTATTGTTATAAGACACAAAATGCATCTTACGATTTTTGTGAGGGAAGAACAGAAAATGTTATACTTAGGTCAAAGACATGGTTTGGGGAAGTTAAGGGTCAAAATCGAGTAATCAAGAAATAAACCAGGTAACTTGAAACCAAGGGACAAGATATTAACCAGACAAATAAGCCAGGACAACTCAGCTTAAATAAAGCCCAATTCTGGAAATAAGCTAACTATACTTAGCACATCAAGACGTCAAGTCATCCACTGAGGAACATCGAGTGCTGTGACCGTCGTCATACTTATAGCAGTTCATTCTGTGATGTCAGTAATGCCAAAGATGCGTGACATGACACTTCACAGAGCATTGCAGGAACCAAAGAAAAAAGATAATAACAAAATTAATCTTTACCTAAATGCATCAAAATTAAAAACAAAATCCTAGACTCAAAAACCATAAAATACATGGA